>NC_081438.1:1965665-2297331 GCF_949786415.1 Peromyscus eremicus | reverse complement strand
GGCGTGTCGGGAGGGGCACCGGCATGACGGCACAGAGTCTGGGGGTGGGGGAAGCCACTGCTGGCTGGGGTCAAGCTTCTGCAGGTCTCCAGTGTGAGCCCCTCGCCTCTGGGCCATGATTGGCTCTTTTCATATGTTACCTTATTCAGGGCCTGGAGAGACAACTTGGTGGACAAAGTGCTTGCCGCCCAAGGGTGAGGATCTGAGTTCAAGTCCCCAGAGCTCCTCTAAAGCCAGGTGTGCTAGCGTGCCTCTATAATCTCAGTGATCCTGTGGCGGGGGGGGGGGGGGGGCAGAGACAGTGACCAGTTACCTGGGGTTCACTCACAGTCTTCTGGGCTCCTCCAAAGGACTTGGGTCACTTCTCCGGCTCCACCCTCTGCAGCACTCACAGCTTGTCTTCTAGGCTCTGGCTGGCTCCACTCCACAGCTGCTGTTCTTGGTGGTCATCCCATGGCACTGGCATCTCCAAAATGCTGGGGTCTCTGCCGAAACTGGGCTGCACTTTCACCTATAGCCTCTCCTGGGCTCTCTTCAGGGACTCCAGTCCTGCCACACAGTGCTAAGCCTCAGCTGCTCTCCATGACGCCTTCATGCCTTCAAAACCAGCACCACCTGGGTGACTCTTACATGACCAAGTCCAGCTACCAGCATGAGGTGCAACCTTGGCTACCTCTGGAACACAGCTTCTGTGTGCTGACCCTGAGGAAACCCTTCCCAGAAGACTTCACTTCAGTGATGCTGGTCTCCATTAATCACAGCTAATTTCTCAGCCCCAGATGAGCAGCATCCATCGTCCCAGCAAAGCAAAGGTTTCACTTCAGTGGTTCTGGTCTCCTGTTAATCACAGCTGATTCTTCAGCCCCAGCTGAGCAGACACCACAGATTCTTCACACAAATGGCCCAGTAGAGTCTTTGTTTCCCTCTGAAACTTCACAAGCCAGGCCTCCATCATCTGTACTGCTCTCAACATTCTTATCTTCCAAGCTCCTCAGAACAGCTCACTGAGCTCTCAGTACTCAGTGGCATTTCTAGTCCAAAGTTGCAAAGTCCTTCCACAATCCTCCCCAAAGCAGTGTGGTCAAGTCTGTCACAGCAATACCAGGTAATATCCTGGTATCAACTTGTCTTAGTTAGGGTTTCTCTTGTTGTGATGAAACACCATGACCAAGGCACTTGAAGAGAAAAGGGTTTATTTGGCTTATACTTCCCTATCACTCACTGTCCATCACTGAAGGAAGTCAGGACAGGGACTCAAACAGGGCAGGAGCTGATGCAGAGACCATGGAGGGGCGCTGCTTACTGGCTTGTTCCTCGTGGCTTCCTTTTTTGCTTGCTTGTTTGTTTGTTTGTTTGTTTTTTGAGACAGGATTTCTCTGGGTAGCCCTGGATGTCCTGGAACTCATGCTGTAGACCAGGCTGGCTTCAAACTAGAACAGATCCACCTGCCTCTGCCTCCAGAATACTGGGATTAAAGGCATGTGCCACCACCGCCCGGCGGTTTACAGCTGTATCTTATGGAGGCACTTTCTCAATTGAGACCCCCTCCTTTCAGACAACTCTAGCCTGTGTCAAACTGGCATTGAAACTAGCCAGCACAGGGAATAAGAGCTCCATGGGAACTGGGCTAGAGGTCACCTGTGTGACATGAGGGTAAAGACCTGCATGTTGCCTATGTCCTGAGAACTTGAGTGAGGCTGGAATCGAGCATTACAGGATCTGTGGCATAGCTGATACTCTCATCTGTGTGAGAGAGAGCACCAGGTACTGCAGAGCGACCAGAAAAATGTGAGGTGTGGAGCCGTGCAAAGGCTGGGCCTGTCAGAAACCGCCTGCTCCACACAGGTTGACAAGAAAGGCACTGTGAGAGAAGAACCCACCACGAAGGCTCCCAATTGTGAGCATGCAAATGCTTTTTTAAAAAGAGCCTGAACTAAGAATGGCCTGAAGAGACTCCTTGTAGTGAAGGGAGTCCTAGAGGCTTGTGTGAAGATTCCCGACAGCCACCGAGGCCCGGCCGTGTGAGGCAGGATCAGAGTCTCTGCAAAGAGGGCCCAAGAGGCCAGTGCGTGAAGATGTGAAAATAAAAATGAAGTTACGATGGAGACTGTGGGATACTGGAAGTGCCAGGACCATGGGGCGTCCACCAAGGAAAGCTGCAGGCATAGAATAGAGCCAGACCGAGGAAGAGGCTCTGGGTGCTGCAGGTCGTAGAAGCAGAGAAGGACACCCAAGCCCTTTGGGACCCAGTATATCCCATCATGAGCCCCAGATGCCTGACACGAATCTGGAGGGTTTGGTCTGATCTTTTCTTGCTGTGCCCTCCTGCTTGGAATGTGAACATTCACTCGACCGTCCTATCCTAGACATATGGACCATGCCTTTTGACCTTACACAGCTAAGGGACCACTAAAAGACCCTGGGGAGTTTTGAGGTTGGGGTGGATGCCTGAGATGGCCATGAGACTATATGGTCATCATTGGGGACGTAATGTCGTGATGTGATTGTGAGATGACCCCCACAGACTCGTGTGTTTGACTACCTGGTCCCCAACCGCTAATGCTATTTTAGAAAGTGGTGGAGCCATTAGGAAATGGAAACTCCGTGGAGGAAGTTAGGCACTGGGGGTGGGTTTTGAGATTTCTGTAGTCAGCCCCACTTCCTGTCCACACTCGGCTTCCCGAGCACAGACCCTGTGTGACCAGATGACACATGCTTCTGTTGCCATGCTTCCTGGTCACGATGGACTGTGTCCCTTCTTAACCTGGGAGACAAAAAAAGGTACCCCCATCCTCGCTTGAGGATCTTCTTGTCAGAATGTGACAGCAATGGAGAACTGACGCATTGCGGAAGCCCAGAGGCAGATCTAGGACCTCCAAGAGTCCCCTGCTGCGGACGTTTGATAAAACATGAGACCCAACTCCCGACCTCGCTGGAGAATGGACTAAGAAAACAGGGCTGTTCTGTGGCTGTTCTGCATTTTGTTATTTTCACAGCCCAGTTCTATTCCCAGCTGCTTTTGAGTGCCTTAAGGGTGCATATAAATGGACTTGCCTCTCCACTGAAATTAGCAGATTGATGGATGAATCATGTGTATGCGTGTATATAATTCACATTTAAATAAGTGTGTAAGCTTTGGCGCTTTTCCCTGTTTGCCTGCCTAAATCATCTTGCAAATGCCTCTTGGATGACCTTTCAAGGGCATGATAACGACGTAAGGGTCCAACACTTGTCTGGAAGGGATAAAGGGAGACAGGACGGCTGGATCGTCATTTTTTCCTACACAGGAATACTATGGAAGGCAAACTCCAGGTGCATAGCTATAAACCTCACCTAAGGCATTTTCCCTGCGCCGAGGCTCCTCCACACCTGGCTGGGGTAAGAAGCCCGAACACTGTCCTCTGCTGGCAATGGGGAGAATTCTATTCCCAGAGCCGGGCTGGAAGCCCTGGCAGATGAAGATTTTCGCAGATGTCCTGACCTCACCTCACTTGGCAGATGAAGATTTTCGCCGATGTCCTGACCTCACCTCACTCAGGACCACAGTGAAAGCTACGATGCATGACCTTCTTGCGGGCCGTTTGCATCCTTGTTGAAGGGGCAATGCATCCACGCGATCCAGAGTTCAAAGGCACAGACAGACTTTTGGAAGGATTACCCACCCCCGACCCCTACCACATGAAGCCAGCTCCTCCCCCACAAAGGCATTGTCATATTACTCTCATCCTTATCTTTCAGAATGCCTCTAAAACACCTCCAAAAAACCCAGCACAGATGGCTTATTTACCAAAATAAAGGCACCCAGACTTAACAAGTTTCACATTGGTTTTGTTAGGCACTCTTCATAGCAACACATGAAATGAAGTTAATTACTACCAAGGAATATATAATAAATGAGGTAAAGTGATGGCAGGGTTTCCCCAGAGAGCAGACAGCGCCTTCTTAAGGAGCAAGGCTGGACACCTGATACCAGACAGCATCGCATTTGTGACGATGTTAGGGAGCAGTGAGACCCAACCTCATGGCGTCACTTGTAACGGTTTGATCCCATCTTCTGACACAGAGCTGAGCCAGACACACTTCTTGAAGACATGGACCTGTGGCTTTCTCAGAGCATGGTGTGAACTGCTAGTTAAGAACCCAGGCTCAGCACAGACAGGCTTTCCGTGAGCCCTAGATCTGATTTCCTGCGGCCTGGGCAAACGGCTTCTCCCAATTGAGCCTCAGTTTCCCTGTCTGCAACCTGGAAACAATCAACCAAAGTGGACTGCCGTTTGAATGCTGCCCCGCTGCAGGAAACGTTGTTGCTCTGAAGCTATTGTTGGCGGGTGTCCAGTGGGGCTGCTGTGGTGATGGCCCTGAGGAGGAATGGGGGTGTGTGAAGTGAGAGAGAGCCCCCGGAACAGGACTGTGACTGTGCCTAGGGCAAGGTCCATTTGGAGAAGATTCGACGCTGTGGTCCATCCTGTGTGCAGGGTGCCTGAAGTATCATCAGTTATCCAGTAACATTCAGGTCCAAGAAAAATGGGGATGCAGCAACAGGAGCCCCAGGGAAATGCTGGAACCATCATGCTTCCCATAGGCTTCCATGGAACCAGGTGATGGGGCCCAGGCCAATGCTGAAACAGGTGAAAATCCAGTCAGGTAGGGGCCTGTCCTAGTAAGGGTTTCTATTGCCATGGCGAAGCACCAGGACCAAAAGCAAGCTGGGGAGGAAAGGGCTTATTCCTTTCACTGAAGGAAGTCAGGACAGGAACTCAAGCAGGGCAGGGACCTGGAAGCAGGAGCTGATGCAGAGACCATGGAGGGGTGCTGCTCACTGGTTTTTTATCCTTTGCTGCTCAGTCCTGACCACTGGAAACACCCACATGAGGGTGGACACGGCACACAGAACAGTAAATGCTGCACGGGGAGTTGGATGAAGATGGCAGAAAGGGTGGCTGGTACAGGCTGGGAGGTCATGTGATACCCCAGTACCTCACCTAACACCTGCCTCTGCACCTCATGAAGACTAAGGCCAGTCTGGTGGCTTTAGGGAAGATTTCAATCAGTCCTCATCATGTCCACCAGTTTCCTCAGCAACACCCTAAGCCAGCCTATCCTAAGGCAGCTCTCTGTCTGCCTTGCATATGTCTAAGGGTGTAGGTCCTGGACTCCTATCCCCTGTTTCCAAGTAGCCAGGGGTCCCCTGAATCCTACTGTGTTGAATCTGTGGGGTTACCACATTCCCCTGCACACAGTAGGTGCTCAATAACAAGGAGGAAGAGCCAGATAAAGGTCTCTGGGTAGAGTGCTTGAGTTAGTCCAAACACTTCAATTGCTCCTCAAAGAGCTGGGTGAGGCTCCAGGGAGCAGGTGGACACCGGACAGCCCTGCCTGGTACGGACTTCGTAGTTAAGCCAGAGGTTCCGGCAGCAGCAGAGTGCAGCCTGGCTTCATTCCATTATCCCTTAGCGATCTGTACGTAGTAGCCAAGGCTTCAAGGGTGTGAGCAGCTTTCATTTTAAGTCCCCCACAGTTATTTGTTCTACATAAAAAGAAGGAGCCGTGTGCTTGGATAACGATAAACAGACTTTTATTGTGAACAGTCACAGCCAGGCTCTTATTTTTCAATAACATGGTTTAAGAACAAAATATTTCACATGCAAGCAAAATCTGTAAGCCAAAGGTACATTCATTTTCACTTGCAGCACAGTTTCAAATGAGTTCATTTTATAGCTAAGTAAAAGTTAAAAATCTACAATGTAATGCTGAGGCTTTTTGTCTGCAGCAACACCCAGGACTCAGAGAGCTGTCTATATTTTGTCACACAGGATCACAGGACCCAAACCCGGGGCCACAGGCCACATCACAACCCACAGCTCTGCAGACCAGCCTCAGCCACGCACAAGTGCGAAGAACCCATTTCCCCAGAGAACACCCTGCACCCACCTATGACACCACTCCCACTACTGTGAGATGGGGTGACTGTATGGAAGGTGCTGATTACAAATGCACCCTATTGTCATGAAGTCCACACTAGAGCAGGGATTGAGCACCAAAGTCTACACTACCACAGGGAACTTGTTGTCAAGGAGGGTATGGAGTCTAAAGAGCCAAGTTTCCCATATGCTGGGAAGCCTTTGGTTAGGAGAGCCCTTCAGGCTGCTGTGAGGGGCCCAAGCCTGAGAGACAGGCCAGGCCAGGACCCCTCTGCCTCTCTGAGGAGCTCAGCCCTCCATCCCCTTGGTGCGTCTGCCCCCCGTGCATTATCCTGATGACATCTTCAAGTCTTGTGTGCTACTCCCAGCTTGAGCTCCAGTCTCCTTCCTGGGACACGGCAGCCATTACTTAGGAGTGGCTCTCGGCCTGGCACCCCGTAGACGGCCCTGGGTTGGGTGTGGGGTGGCCTGTGGTTTGGGGGGGCGGTGCTCCATCTGCCACAGGCGCTGCCTCCCCCGGGCCAGGGCCTCCAGGTACCACTGCTGCTCTTTCCATTGCTGTTTCCGCTGCTCCAGCTTCTCCCTAATGGCTTCCAGCTTGCAGAATTCCTGATCCAGCTGCTGGATCTCTGCTCGCAGCTGCTTGTTCTCAGCAATGACACCCTTGCAGAAGGCCCTGTGAGCCTGTTGGATCCTAGCCTCCAAGGCCTTGGTCTTCTTCTTCAGCTCCCTGGTGATGTCCTCTCCTGAGTCCAGCAGGTTCAGTTCCTCCACTTGCTTCTCTAGGTCGGCCCTTTCCTTCAGGAACTGGAGGTGTGCCTCTCGGTCCATGAAAGGGATGTCAGCCACGATGCTGGCTTCTTCCAGCTCCAGGGCCTTTTTCTCCTCGTCCTGGCTCTGCTTTATCTTTGCTATGGGCTCCAGGGCCTTCAGTTTCCTCTTCAAACTGGCCGCCAGCCTCCTGCCCTGCACCAGCTGCTTCTGGAAGTCAGCCTGGCGGGAGGTGAAGTCAGAGGCCAGCTCTTGCCTCCTGTCCTCAATCTCCTGACTCTGCTGGATGTAATCATTCCACAGGATGTCGTACTTCTCCTGGGCTATCTGGTGTCTCTTCTTCAGGTACTCCAAGAAGGGCTTGTCCTCTACTTCCTCCAGCGCTCTCTCATCCTGCAGCTCCCTTGTGTCCCTCAGCAGCACTGCCCTCCGGAACTTGGCAGCTTCCATCTCCATCTCCAGCCGATTCATGGCCACCACGGTCTTCTTCCTCACCCTCTTCTCCAGCCTGGTCATTGACTCTGGCTTCAGATAGTTGTTGAGAATGGCCATGTGCGGAGCCTCCGGGAAGCAGGCGGGGACTTCTTGGGGGTCCTGGAAATCACTGTGGCTACTCTCCTGTTGTCTGAGGCTGACGCTGGCTTCTGAGGAGCATAAGCTTATCATGTCCAGGGACTTCCTGTCCAGGGGCTGCAGTCCAGATTGGAGCAGGTCCTCTCTCTGCACCTCCTGGTCCTTGTTTACGATCTCTGGCCACCTCACCCTGAAGTCACACACGGCCCTCTTCCTGGTCACGGGAAGCCTGTACTTCCTTTCACGAGGCGTTGAGGAATCAGTCTCATCCTGAGCAGGGAGTGCAGAGGGTCCCAAAGTCCTGGTCCCTTCTCTCTGGGGAAAGATGGTGGCACGCCTGCCCCGAGTGTCCCAGCTCGGGTAGCCTTGACCTTGGGACTCCATAGTCCCTCCACCTCCTCGGGACAGGGCGTGGCCCTTCATAGACCCCAGCCATCCATTCTCTGCGTCGCTCAGTCACCACCTTCTCTACATTGCTCCGGCTCTGGCACAGCCGACTGCCTTTGTCCAAGTCTTGGAACCAAATGGGTTCTCTGCACAATGAGGGCTCAGAATATGGAATGCTCTGGGAGTCTCTGTTCCTCAGGCTTCCTATGCCCTAGTAGGTGAGGAGAGAGGGCTTCACCTGCTGGAGGGAGGGCAGGACCTCTGAGAGGGAAGGAAGGACCAGGTGGGAGAGGGTGTGGCCTGAGGGAGGGTGTGGTCTATGGGAGGAGCCTATGGTGATGGGCGGGGTCTGTAAGGCGGGGCCTTATGTGGGAGAATGGGAGGGGGGCGGCCTTTGGAGGGAGGGCAGGACCTCCCAGGAGAGATGGGAGGGGCCTGAGGGAGGAAAGAGGCAGGACCTGCCAGAGGGCGGGCAGGAGCTGCAGAGGGGGTGAGGGTGGGGCCTAGATAGACCCTGGGCTTGGAGCCATAGGGTAGCATACATCAAGGTTGGAAGAAAAGCTGCAGCGGCTTGCTCCTGCGGAGGGCAGCACCTGGGCTTTCTCGGCCTTGCACACCAGTTGTGCCATTATGGGGCCCTGGGATGACCCTTTGCAGTCGTGATGTACACTGTGCGGGCTGGGCAGGTGCCAAGGGCCGAGAGGCTCCAGGCTTCTGGCTTCGCTTTGCAGTGTGGTTTGGGTACAGCCTGGGTCTGTTCCACCAGCTTCGGATTCCCTCCGTGCTCTCTGGGTTCCCTGGAGCATGAGCGTCCTCTTGATGCCATGGCTGGTGTTGAAGGGTGGGGCTTGCACATCAAGCTACCTCAGTGTCCTAGGAAGGGAAAGCGGCCCAGAATGGTGCCCTGTACAGACACCACGGTACCGCGGTTACAGGGAAAGCGAAGTGAGAAGGCCCGGAGTGTGGAATGAAGGCTCCAGGGAGGGACATGGAGAAAGACCTCCCGGGAGCAGAGGAGCTGAGCAGAGCAGAGGCCCCCAGGATGGCCACTGCACTGGTTGGCTCTCCCTGCTGTGAGGGACAGCCGAGGCACTTCCCCAGGGAAGAAATCACTTGGCTTGTGGCACAAGTTTCCCACCTCCTGGCAAGGAGGCCCAAGGGAGCTGCAGGAAGCAGGGAGAGGTGTCATTCTGTCTTGGAGGAGCTTCTGGGATAGGCCATGTGTAGCTGATGCCCTTCCCTGTGTGCCACCACTGACCTCAAATCCTACCCTGCTCCTGGGCTTTTGGGTCTCAGCACGGCTGCGTGGCTGCTCTGTGTGCAGACACAGACTGGGTGCCTGGGAAACACTAGTGAACAGGAGGAGGAAACTGAAGGACAAGGAGGAGGTCACTAACGCACCTTTAATCCCAGCACTGGGAGGAGGGGGCAGAGGCCACAGATCCCTGTGAGTTTGGGGCCAGCCTGGTCTATAGAGCTAGTTCCAGGGCTACACAGTGAGACCTGATCCCAAAAGGAAGGAAGGGAGGGAGGGAGGGAGGGAGGGAGGGAGGAAGGAAGGAAGGAAGGGAGGGAGGGAGGGAGGGAGGGAGGGAGGAAGGAAGGAAGGAAGGGAGGAAGGAACCTGGGATGCTGTCTTTCAGTGATGGATGTAAGCACAGGCTTCTGTGACCTCTGACCCTCCCTCTGCATCATTAACCATCACCTCCATCCTCTGTATCACTTTAGATCTGGAATAGTAACCCTTTCAGTACTGTTCTCTCTGCTCAAGCCTGCTTTGGTTCTCTAGGGGGTCTTCTGTGGTTCCATATGAATTTTAGGATTTTTGTTTCTATTTCTGTGAAGAATGTCATGGAGAATCTTAATTTTGATTGAGATTGCATGGAATCTGTGTTTCTTTTGGTAGAGTGGGGTTCAGATAGGAAGCATGAGTGTTTTTTTTTTTCCCTAATGTCTTCCTTTATCTCTTTTTATCAGAGACATAAAGCTCGTTCTAGAAGTTTTTCAACTCCTTGAATAGGTTTATCCCTAGATATTTTTGAGGCTGTTGTGAATGGGAGTGTTTCCCCAACTTCTTTCTCAAAGTCTTCGTTATCAGCATTATAGGAAGGACTACTGATTTGTGTATGTGGATTCTGTGCCCTGCCACTGTGCTGGACGTATTCATTTCTTTCAGTTTCTAGAAGCTCTCTGGTGGAGTTTTGGGATCTTTTATGTAAAAATCGTAACATCTAGAGGTAGGGATAATTTGACTTTTCCTATTTGTATCTCTTTGATTTCCTTCTCTGGTCTTACTGCTCTGGTTGGTTCTTCAAGCATGACATTGGAAATAGCAGGGCTAGTGCACAGCCCTGCCTCCTTCCTGGTTTTAATGGAATTGTTGAGATTTTTCTCCATTTAGGGTGATGTTAGCAGGGAGTTGTCATATACAGTATTTATCTACTCTCTCTGGGACTTTATCATGAAGGCATGTTGGGTTTTGTCAAAGTACTTTTCTACATCCACTTAGATGATCATGTGAATTTTATGTTGAGCCCATTGGTATGATTTATTACATTTATTGATTTATGTATGTTGAGCCATCCCTATATCTCTAGGACTAAGCCAACTTGATCATGGTGGATGATCTTTTATATATTCAGTTTGAAGATACTTTATTGAGGACTTTTATATCTATGTTCATCAGGAATATTGGCCTGTAGTTCTATTTCTTGTGTTTTTACCTCTTTTTAGAATTGGAGTAATACTGGCTTCATGGAAGGACTTTGGGGAGAGTACTCCTTCTGTTTGTTTTTTTGGTTTTTTGTTTTGTTTTGTTTTGTTTTTTAATAACTTAAGACGCATTGCTTACAGATCCTCTTTGAACATCTGGTAAAATTCCACTGTGAATCTATCTGGGCCTTGACTGTTTTTAGCCAGAAGGCTTTTCTTCACTGTTTCTATCTCCTCTTCTGTTACGGGTCTGTTTAGGTTGCTGATTTCTTCTTGACTTAACTTTGGTAGTTTGGATGAACGTAGAAATTCACCCATTTCTGGTAGATTTTCTAACTCAATGGAGTACAGGTTTTTACAGTATCCTCTCATAATCATCTGAATTTCTTTGGTGTCTGTTGTACTGTTTCCCTGTCCATTTCTGATTCTGTTCATCTGGGGTCTCTCTTTCTTTCTTTCTTTTGGTTAGTTGTTTCAAGGGTCTGTCAACCTTGTTTGTCTTCTCTTAGATTCATTGATTCTTTTGTACTGTTTTCTTTGTTTCCGTTTCATTAATATTTCTGCTCTGATTTTTACTATTTCTTACCATCTCTTGGATTTGGGTTTGGTTTGTTCCTGTTTTTCCAAATTCTTGAGCAGCATCATTAAGTCATTTATTAGTGCTCATTCTGATTTTTTTTTTTAATGTAAGTGCTTGAAGCTAAAATCTTCCCTCCTAAGACTGTTTTCAGTATGTCCCAGAGGTTTTGTTGTGTTGTGTTTTCATTTTCGTTTAATTTGAGGGGGTTTTAAATTTCTTTCTGGGTTTCTTCTTCAGCCCATTCATCATTCAGTAACGTGTTGTTTAATCTCTGGCATTACTAGAGATTCCTTTGTTGTTAATTTTAAGCTTTATAGCGTTGTGGTCAGACAGAATACACAGAGTTATTGCGGTTTCCCTCAATTTGTTAAGATTTGTTTTCTATCCCGTGATGTGGTCTATTTCAGAGAGGCTTCCATCACCTTCTGAGTAGAATGTACATTCTTCAGTGTCTACGTGGAATACTCTGTAGACAACTGTTGGGTCCACCTAATTATGATGTCATTTAATTCTGATGTTTCTCTGATGTCCTGTCTACTGGAGAAAGTGGGGTATTCTTACTTACTTATTAATTGATTACTGAGTTGGAGCTGATCTGTCTCCTTAGGTCCAGTTGTTCACTTTCTATGACATTAAATGTGTGTATGTTGAGGGTGGTAATGTCTTCTTGGTTAACTCCCTCGGTAAAATGAAGTGTCCTTCTTTATCTCTTCTGATGCATTTCGGTTTGGATTCTATCTTGTAAGACGGTGACACCCACTCACGTCCTGGTCCAATTTGTATGGCACACTTTTGTTCATGTTAAGGCAGTTCTAACCTTTGAGGGCAAGATGAGTTTCTTGTAGACGGGAGTGGGTAGATTTTATTTCTTAATGCATTCGGCCAACCTGTGTCTTTTGACTAGGGAGTTGAGGCCATTAATATTTAAAGTTATTATTGAAAGGTATATGATGCCGGGTGTGGTGGCACACACCTTTAATTCTATTACTATGGAGGCAGAGACAGATGATCTCTGTGAGCTCAAGGTCAGCCAGGGCTACACTGTGAGACCTTTCTCGTCTAAAGAAGAGGGGCTGGGAAGAAAGGTATGTATTGGTGCTGCCTCTGTGTATATGTGTATATGTATGTGTGTGTATATGTGTATATGTATATGTATGTGTGTATATGTGTATGTGTGTATGTGTGTGTTCTTAGTCCTATTTTGTGTTTCAATAATTATATTTTTGTTTCTTTTCTATCTTATCTTGGCTAAGCTTATTCCTCTGTTCAGTCTAAAGTATTGCTTCCAGTATTCCTTGTAGAGAGGGTTTAGTGGACATGAGTTAGCCTGTTCACATCATTTGGAAAAGTTTTTTTTTTCCTCCTTCAACTATGTCAGGTAGCGTTTCTAGGTAAAATAGCCTATGCTGGCATCTGTGATCATTCAGAACCTGAAGTACATTGCTTCAGGCCATTCTGGCTTTTAATGTTTCTATTGAGAAATCGGTTGTTTTTCTGGGTGTTTCCTGACTTGCGACTTTTCTCTTGCAGTTTTTAATACCTTCTCTTTGTTCTGTATTTTTAGTGTTTAACTATGCTATGCTGTGGGAGTTCCTTTTCTAGCCCTGTCTATCTGATGCTCTGTGTGTTTCGTGTGTGTGTGTGTGTGTGTGTGTGTGTGTGTGTGTGTGTGTATGTGTGTCTTTCCTTGGTTTGGGGAAGTTTTCTTCTATGATGTTGTTAAATATCTAGTCTATGCCATTGGCCCTAATATCTCTATTTTATCTTCAAGTCCTGACATTTTCTGTCTTCTACTTACTCCGTTCTATTTACAAAGCTTCCCACCACATTTTCTAATTAGGTGAATGAGTTTTTCGATTACCTCATTTCCTTCAGCTTGAGTCTCTTCATTATTTCTACCTCTTCATTCAGTTTGAGTTTCAGAGTCTCAGTTGTCTTCATCATTTCACTCAGCTGTATGTTTGTGCTTTCTTGGACATCACATTCATCGCTGATCTCTTCGCGTTCATTAAGCTGTGTGTCCCTTGAGATTCTTTATGTTCTTTGATTTAAATTTTATGATTGTTCTTGTAAATTCTGTGTCCTGGGGGTCATCTAGGTAATTCTTATTGGAGAATGATTCTATGGTGTATGGGCATGGGGCGTGACCATGACATACTGTACTGGCCCTTCATATTTGTGTCTTTGTGATAAGACACACAAATAGACTCACAGGCTTCCATTGGTTATGTGTCTAATATGAGATTTTAGGTAGCTTCTACGGAGGGTAACCTTGGTTTGGGGTTTGTTTGTATATTTTTGTTTTTGCTTTTTGTTTGTTTGTTTTTTCTATTGTTGCCCGAGTTTGGCTGCTTTCAATCAATCAGACATGGGGAGTTGGTAGGCAATGCCTTCAGTTGCTCAGTGGTCATTTTGGTTGGAGGAATGGAGGTGATTCCAATTGAGGAGTGACAGAGAAAGCAGTGGGACAAATGGTTCGATCTACTTAGGATTTGCTACCTGAGCTCTGCCAGGGAATGTGAGGGTGGCATGGTTGGGGTCTTGGGCACACACCCGGCTCAGCTGCCTTACAAGCTATGCAATAGGCTTCAAGTTTGGGGTGGTGTGGCCAGGCCAAGAACTCGCCAGGCTGCCCTGGAGCACAGACGTACATCCCAGTCTAGGGCTGGAAGTTGGGTGTGCTGCAAGCTGGCTAGGGTCAACTGGACCAGTGCCCGGGATGTGGGACCTGGGCTAAGTTTGAAGGTTGGATATGGCATGCATGGGCTAGCATCTTGTGACTCACCAGACGGGAGTGGAGCACAGGAAGTGTGACCATGCTAGGTCTGGAGGTTGGATGGGGTGCCGGGGAATCAGTAAGCACCAGGTTCAGGCAGATTCAGCAAGGCTAAGCTGGTCCACAGGATGTGCTTCCGGGTCCAAGCCTGGAGGTTGGGAAGGACACAGGACGGGCTCAGCAGACTGCCCTGGTGCTCAAGATGTGAGACTCTGGCTAGGTCTGGTAGTGGAGGATAGTACAGATGGGTTAGGGTCAGGCAGACCCAGCAGGCTGGACAAGAACACAGATGTGTGACCCCCCACTAGGTCTCGAGGTTGGGCATGGTACAAGCAAGCTAGGGTAGGGCAGACACAGCAAGTTGGGCTTGGATCCGCCCTCTGCGTCATTAACCATCACCTCCATCCTCTGTGTCAGTGGCAAGGCCTAGTCCTGCACTCACATCTTTGCATCACCCCTTAATAAGGGTCATGGTAGCAGGCTTGAGCACAGTTCCTGCACAAGGCACCCCACCTCACTGTTGCCGCATGCAGTGGAGAACTCTGCTGATGGAGGGATCATAAGAAGCAGTTTGTTTTTCCCACATGAACAGGTGGGCTGTGCTCAGCAGGGCCTGGAGGACAACACCAGCTTCCGATGACCTCCCCACCTTTGCTCAGCATCTTCTGCATCAAAGAGGGACAGACCCATGTCACAAGCCCAGCATGTAGCCCCATGCCCAGCACAGCATGCACCACAAAACAGTGTTTTCATGGGACAGGGAAGCCGGCCCATTACTGTGCATGATTTGGCTTCACAGTGAGACTCAGACAGGGAGAGCCATGTTGCAAAGATCTCTTCCAGAACCCAGCCGTCTACAGGTCTGCCTGTCCTGTTGATAGGAGGGAGCAGTATGTCCTGGTCCCATTTGCCATCTGGACCACTTCATCCCTGCTTCCTAGCCAGGGCCTGACACATTGCATGTCTGAAGGAATTCTGTGTCCCTGAAAAGGTGACTTGGTGTTTCCGCGGACAGACGAGCCTACAGTGACTCCCTCCTCTTCTCTCTGCCCATCAAGCCTGAACCTGAGCAACAGCGATATCCTGACTATCTACGATGGTGATGAGGTTGTACCCCATGTCCTGGGCCAGTACTTTGGCACCAGCAGCCCTCAGAAGCTGTACTCCTCAACGCCAGACCTCACCATCCAGTTCCACTCGGACCCTGCCGGCCTCATCTTTGGCAAGGGCCAGGGATTTATCATGAACTATATAGGTAGGTATTTCAACCCATCAACCTTGTTTGTGCTGGAGGAAGATTGTGCATGGTAGTTTCCTAGTGTGGGTACATCTGTGTGGATGCTCTGGGGCTGGTGGATCCGTCAATGCAGTGGCATAGTTGTCCTGGGTGGTTTTAGGAGCACGGGCTCTCTAGTCATGAGGACCAGGGTTTATATCCTCGCACTATTGTCGAGGGCTGTGTGGCCTTGTGCAATTCAGTGAGCCACTCTGAGCATGCTTCTATCATGAGTAAAGTGGAAACATTGAAGGGGTGGATGTGAGAACTTATTAAATGAGGCCTCGTAACGCTAAGGCGTGGTGTTTCCTGGCTTGTCGGCTGTGACCTCACTGCACATACCTGCTTCCCTCTATTTGCAACTTCTCACATCTCATCTGCTCCCTGTCCCCTGTCCTGCGGCCCGCTCTCCCTAAGGATGCCACTTCTTCTGAGTCACTGAACAGGGCAGCTCTGCCTAGCCTCCTTCACATGCTTCAGGCTTGGGCATACAGCAGAGTACATCTTCCTTGGTTCTCAGTGTGGCCTTGTCTGCCCCCATTACTCTTTCCAAGAGGCTAACGAAGGCATCCATCCTCTGAGTTCTGCTTCTTGGGCCCTTTTCCCTTCATTGTGTTACAAACATCTGGGAACATTTCTGCTGCTGCTCCTGAGTTCTTCTCTGGGGCACAGATGGTCGCCCTTTTGACCGGCAAGCCTTCGGAGGAAGGGTTTCTGGTGGCTTGGCTCCCATCTATCTCCAGAGACTCCCTCTCCCTCCCGGCTGAAAGATGAAGTCATCCTCAGCTTCCTCTGTTCCCCTGGTGCCAGAGGCAACCTTCAGACCAGCATCTGCTGGATGGCAAAGCTCTGACTCTGTCCAAGGCTGGTCAAGGTGACCCGGTGCCTGGCCAGTGCTCTTCAGCAATGTCTTAAAGTGTTCTTGTATGCTGAAGTTGAAGCCAGGCATCTTGTGACAGTTCAAGACCACCACGTCCTGTCATACACATTACGTGTCCAACCTAAGGGACAGTGGCCCCTGCAGTGATGTGCTGAAGGCCGGAGGGTTCCACTTGATTCAAAGGCAGTGATTGATTAGTGATGTCTGCTGTGAACAAGAAATCAGGCTGGGTGGAGGAGGTACATGCCTTTGATCCCAGCACTCAGGAGGCAGAGCCAGGCAAATCTCTGTGAGTTCGAAGCCAGCCTGGTATACAGAGCAAGATCCAGGAAAGGCACCAAAGCTACACAGAGAAACCCTGTCTCGAAAAAGCAAAAAAAAATAAAAAAAGAAAAAAAGAAAAAAAGAAAAAAGAAAGAAAGAAAGAAAGAAAGAAAGAAAGAAAGAAAGAAAGAAAAAGAAAGAGAAATCAGCAAGTTTGATGCTTCTAGAAATTTTTTTTTTGCCCAAAGGTTGGTTGGACCCTGGTTCTAGCTTGACCATAAACCTGAAGTCATGATTTCAGATCCTTGGTGCCTGCTAAGGCCTTCACAGACCCAGAAGCGAATACACAGAAGGATCCATACATGTTGCCAGGACATGCTATGTGCATGTTCATTAACCCTCACATTGCTGTGTGGGATAGACAGGTTGTGATGCTTGGCCTCACTCTGCAGAGGACGCCAGTGAGGCTGAATGTGTATCAAACATAACTGAAGCTGGATGTCTTCCTTAAGGGAGAAAAAAGGACCAGGCTGGGCTCTGGTGCAGTCAACAGAAATCCTTTAAATCCTTTAAATGCTAGCGCTCAGGAGACAGGTACACATGGATGTCTGTGAGTTCAAGACCAGCCCGGTCTCTAGAGCAAGTTCCAGGCCAACCGAGGCTGCAAAGTGACACCCTATTAAAAAAAAGGGGGGGTGGGGGAGAAAAAAGAAAAGACACTCTGGAAGCCCTGGGTTCCATCCCAGGGTGGTTCATAGCTGTGACCCCAGCACTCAGGAAGATTAGAGGTTCAAGGTCACCTTCAGCTGTACAGTGAGTTCAAAGCTGACACAGGCTACATGAGACTTTATGAAAGTAGAAGATGAGAGAGAGAGAGAGAGAGAGAGAGAGAGAGAGAGAGAGAGAGAGAGAGAGAGAGAGTTGTCTGACTCCCAGGCCGGTCTCCTTGCTCGTAGAGTTAACAGGAGCCTCTAGGGACGGGCAGTTTGGTGCCTCCATGCTACCTGCTGGGGAAAAGCAGAATCGCCATTTTCCTGGTAGTGGCCTCTGAAAACTGAAACATGGCAAGTGTAGGTAACTCAGCCATGGCCACCCAGGTAGAGAATGGTGCCAACGTGACTCCTGCCACTGAGGGGACAGGGTCCTCCACAGGATGTGGCATGGTAGCTCCCACTGAGGGTCAGGCGAGCAGACCTTTCTGTCTGAAGGCAGTTGGCCAGAGAAAGCCTGCAGCACCCACCCCATTTCTTCCTTCCCATCCATCTTCCAGCATGCATGTGCAGCTGAGTCCCAAATCCAGCGATTGGCTGATTTTTCAAAGACCTAAAAATAGGGGCCCCTGCTCCCGTCCAGGAAACTCTAGAAGTCATTTCCCCAGCCCCTTCCTTCAGGCAGCCAGGAGAGGTCTTTTCTCCAAATAAAAGTGTGCTGAAATCCTGGGAAAGCCCCTTCTGGCTGCTCGGGGTGGCTTTCCTGACAGTCGAGGCCACTGCTGTCCCCAGAAGTATATTAAACTGTTTTAGACCTGCTCACCGTGCACTCTCACACACAAAGACAGCCAAGAGTCGGGTTTGGACCACCTCAGTGACAGGTCTGTAGGAGGGAGAGAGGATCCCGCCATAGTGACACCTTTGGGTGTCCCAGGTTGTGGCAAATATTCTCCAGAAATGTGCCATTTGAACTGAAGAATTTGCCAGTGGTGGCTTTCACGAGTGGTAAGTTATTGTCCTGCCGTGAACTGATCCTCCACAGGCTACAGGATCCCCCTACAGTGCACCTGCCTCTAACTGCTTTTCCCAAACCTAAGGAAGATGTTTTGTTTTAAAGAGGTGTCACGGAACGACTCGTGCTCAGACTTGCCCGAGATCCAGAACGGCTGGAAAACCACTTCCCACACAGAGCTGGTCAGGGGAGCCCGGATCACATACCAGTGCGACCCCGGCTATGACATCGTGGGGAGCGACACCCTCACCTGCCAGTGGGACCTGAGTTGGAGCAGTGACCCCCCATTTTGTGAAAAAAGTAAGAGTCATTTTTTTTCTCTCTCCCTAAGTCAAACTGGGTGGAAAGACCCTCCCAAAGACACACGTCACGTGGAATCAACCCTACCTGTTTAAAGTGGGAGCTGGCCTCCTTTCTCAAATGGTTTCACTAGAACCCCAGCTCTGTTGCCTACAGTCTAGTAGAAATGAAAATAAATGAAATATATTGGGCGGAGGGTCACAGGGAGCAGTGGGGACTGTAGCAAATGAGTGTGCCCAGCCTCGTGAAAGTGATGCTGAGTCTTTAACATGTCTGTAGAGCCAAGCAGAGCAAATCAAAGCCATCTTCCGGGGCTGGAGAGACGGCTCAGTGGTTAAGAGCACCGACTGTTCTTCCAGAGGTCCTGAGTTCAACTCCCAGCAACCACATGGTGGCTCTCAACCATCTCTGGCGCTTATAATAAATAGCTAAATCTTAAAAAAAAAAAAAAAAAAAAAAAAAAAAAAAAAAAAAAAGCCATCTTCCTCCAGTTCTGAGCTCCCTGCACAGGCAGCCAGTCTCCTTCCTGCTGACTCCTGGGTGCTGCCCCAGGAGTGCTCCCTGTCCTGACAGGGGAAGTGCTCCCTGTCCTGACAGGGGAAGTGCTCCCTGTCCTGACAGGGGGCTAAGGAAAGGAAGCACTGCTAGCTTCTTGCTGATGTCCTACAGCAAGGGAAGGAGCAGAGCTTTGATGTGGCCTCTTCTCCTGGCCGGTTTCTTACCCCACCTCCCGCATCAAACTCCCAACTCCAACCCTGTGGCAGGGACCTCCAGGTGACAGTTTAATGTCCCTGTTCCACAAGACTGGAATCAGAACAGCTCAATAATAACAAGTGCTGGCAGAGGGTGAGGGAGATGGGGAAGGGACAGATCAGGGACCGGGCCACCTAAGGGGAAAGACAGTAGCCAGGCAACACGGGAAGAGCTACCGAAGAACCATGGTCAGCCACGTGCACATGTGTGGTACCTGTGGCACCTGGAACACTCAGATGGACCCAGGGAGGCAGGGAGGCAGGTGGATGGACAGATGGATGGATGGATGGATGGGTTTTAAAGATACGGATGAGCCTGGTCTGTGCATAGGTAGATCCTGACATTTTCTATGTAGGTATTTCTCTACATCTCTCCATGTGTAGATGTCTGCTCATATCTGTTGGTAGATAAATGTGTGCAGATTCCTAGACATGGATATTTATGCAGGTAAGATGGAGTTATAGACCATGCGTTTAATATACAATGTGTATGATATATGTGTACAAGGTAACTAATGCATAACTCTGTATGTGACATATGACTCTGTCTCTCTGTATCTATATAAAACTATATCTAGATGGATGGTTAGATGGACAGATACACAGAGAGACAGGATAGATGGCTACATGGGTGGACAGATGGACAGAGGATTGGCAGATGGGTGGATAGACAGACAGATGGTTTACAGATGGAAATGGCTGCAGAAGGGTATTCTACACGAAGGGATGCACGTGTGTAAACTGCCCATTCTGAGGGTGGTGGACGTTGTTCACATCACTCAGGTGTTCACTTCCTTCCTTGTTAATTAGTTTACTGTTTCCCTTTTATCTGTATTGATTTTCTAATTAAAGTGCAATTGATGCTGGTTTCCCAGGGTCAGGCATCCCAGAGAGCAGGAATAACCCCCACTCTGTTCCTCCCACTCTGGCCACTGCGAGGGATTTCATAGAACGGATGCTCAAACAGCCCTTCCCTCCCCACCGTGCTCACCCCACACACCATGCTCACCCACACACACACCCTGCTCACTCCCACACACACCATGCTCACCCCACACACACCATGCTCACCCACACACACACACCGTGCTCACCCCACACACACCATGCTCACCCACACACACACACACACTGTGCTCACCCACGCACACACCCTGCTCACCCCACACACACCGTGCTCACACACACACACACACACACACCCTGCTCACCCCCACACACACCGTGCTCACCCACACACACACTCTGTGCTCACCCACACACACACCGTGCTCACCCACACACACACACCGTGCTCACCCACACACACACACCGTGCTCACCCACACACACACACACCGTGCTCACCCACACCCACACACACCGTGCTCACTCCACACACACCATGCTCACCGACACACACACATACACCGTGCTTACCCACACACACACACACCGTGCTCACCCACAC
Source organism: Peromyscus eremicus (assembly GCF_949786415.1). Taxonomy (NCBI): domain Eukaryota; kingdom Metazoa; phylum Chordata; class Mammalia; order Rodentia; family Cricetidae; genus Peromyscus; species Peromyscus eremicus. Next base: position 2,276,967 of record NC_081438.1, on the reverse strand, counting down.
ATACACCATGCTCACCCCCGACACACACACTATGCTCACCCTCCTCAGTGATGATTTATACCTTAGATATAGGTTTGGGGCCTGGCGAAAACTTTGGGGGCACACTCAGGAATAAAATTCAGGTTTCTTCCCACCTGACCTGTTCTCCAGCCACTTCTGTGGAGCCGTGTGCTGTATCCGCAAAGGGTAAAGGGCTGACTTGAGGAACTTTCTAGATCCTCCCGTCAGTCTTGGTGACCTGTGGTGTCCCCGTGCACCCATGTGCTCCTCTGTCCGCAGTTATGTACTGTACCGACCCTGGGGAGGTGGAGCACTCCACCCGCCTCATCTCCGACCCCGTGCTGCTGGTGGGCACCACCATCCAGTACACCTGCAGCCCCGGATTTGTGCTCGAAGGGAGCTCGCTTCTCACCTGCTACAGCCGCGAGACCGGGACTCCCATCTGGACATCTCGCCTGCCCCACTGTGTCTGTGAGTCCTGCGTTCAAACTGGGGTCATTGTTTCGGGCTTGCCTCTCCTGCCGCAGAGGAGGCCGGCCTGGGGGAGGCATCACATTGCACGCTTGTGTTGCTACCACCACACACCACAGCAGCGGGCACTGCCGGGGCAATGGCTCTCAGGTGAACACGTCAGCCCTCTGCCCGGGTTTCCCTCACTTCTCTCTTGTTTCATGTTCAGAAGAACATGAGACGTGGGGCTGGGGAGACTTGGAGACTTGCTCTGCTAACTTAAGGGCTGGAGTTTGAATCCCCAGCACCCACGCCGATGGAGGAGGCAGAGACAAGGGATCCAGGCTGAGCTGGACTAGCCAAACAGAACTCCCGGTTCAGAGAGAGATACTGCCCCAAGTGGTACGGGAAGACGTCAACATCGACCTCTGGCCTCGGCACACACACACACACACACACACACACACACACACACACACGTATACCTGCACACGCACAGTCACACGCATGTATGTCAATACAACACGTGCTTGCACAACACACATGTCCGTGCAAAAAGAGAGGGAGAGGGAGAGAGATCGAGGATAAGGAGAAGATTCTAAAGCCAGGCGTGGCGTGTGCCTGTCATCCCTTTGGGGAGCCTGAAGCAGGACTAGGGGTTCTCAGCCAGGCTGAGCGTCACAGGGAGACCCTACCTCAGAGATGGGGGGAGGGATACAAGGTTCAGAAAGGCCTTGGCCGCCACCTACTTAACAGAGAGTTCAGTTGCAAAGCCAGGCTTCTGATGAGCCCCCAGGAGTCCTGCCCACAGCAACTACAGACCAAGACAGTGTGAAGTAGGGGAGTTGCATGGCCAGAAGAGAGTTCACAGGCCATTGAGGTTTAAAACAGCTGCATTCCCAGCACCTATGTCCGGGGCTCACAACTGCCTGTAATTTAGCTCCAAGGGACCTGACCCCCTCTTCTGCCCTCTGATGGCCACACTCGTGACATCCTCTGATGGACATACAGATGCACATGCTTACACTTAAATTCAGTCGGCCACACAGAGACTTTGGAACAGTAGGCTGGGAGAAGGTCACTGAGGGGTGTGGGCAGTGAGACCCCAGACAACACCCCTGAGACTCAGGAGCCTAGGGGAGAACAGAACCCTGGCAGTGGACAGCTGGTGGCCTGGCTGCTCCTCCAGGGGGAATACATTCTGTGACCTGTCAGCCAGGCCTGGCCCCCAATGACTGCAGCAGCAAGGAGGCCCACCAGCAGGCAGTCAAAGCCACTGGGAAACAAGGAGCCTGTCCCGAGGATGCTGCTCACGGTGCTGGTGCGCCTTGCCTTGGGCAGTGCACCCCTGCCTCAACTCCTCTGCTGCTGGAAGGAAAGAAATCCGAGGTGTGTCGCTTCTGATCGAGAAGAGAGAGAAAACCAAGTCCTAGAGGCCTTCTCCTCTCCTCGGCTTGTGACCAAGAGCCTGTATACATATATACTTACGCATACATGTACAAACTAAGAAAGCTGAGATCCACAGGCCTGTGTTACTATAACTAGACACTTGAGACAGATTGATTTAGAAAGTAAAGGGGTTCATTGAGCCCCAGTCTGTAGGTCCTAGTCCAAGGGCAATTGGTCTGATGTACATCGTGGCCAGAGTTTGTTGTGAAGCAAAGAGCTGGGACCAGGGTCCCCTCGCCTTTAAAGGAATAGCCAGATGACGCTTGGACCTCCATTAGGTCTCATGCCCCACAGCACCAGCCTGGGGACAAGCCGTCAACACATGGACCTCCAAAGAACAGGCAACATCAGAGGAGGGAGGGGGGCAGCCTCCAGAGCCTAAAGCATGAGTTCTGGACTCTCCCGAGTGCTCAGAAGCACTGTTCTTGCAATCAAGGCTGCAGAGACCCCAAGTGAGAAGATGGAGAAAGCTAACTCTCTCCAAAGACACTCCCCAGGCCACCGAACCCTGGAGCCTCCCCCCACCGGGACCAGTGTTCCTGGAAATCTCCCTATCAGGTACAGGGCTGAGTAGTACCAGCTTCCCTGACACCCATGCTAATGAGCTTGCAAGTCACAGGAGGTGTCAGGACACTAGAGAACCTTGGGGAACAGAGAAGGGATGGAGCAGCCTCACTGGGGGAGGGGAGAGGGAAAGTTCCTTCTCATGATGGGGAGGCTGAAAACTGAATTGAACCAGCTTGAGGGTCAAAGTATCACCAGACTCCGATGATAGCTCGGCCCCTTCCTCCTTGTGAGACGCTTGACAAATGAGTTGCCTGGGCCTCGGTTTACTTGTCTATAAAATGGCAGTGCAGCGAGCCATTGGCCGGTGGAGGCAACCTCCCCACCAAGCCTGTCCACACTCCCTGACGGCTGAGTGTCAGGTGACCCGATGGCCACCAGCTAAGCAGGGAGGAGGATCTGTGTCTCCGGGTCACTGGACAACCCTATATAAAGAAAAGATTTCCGAACCATCTGTGGTGGTTGGTGTATACTGATAATCTCAGCACTGCTGAGGCAGGAGGATGGCAAGTTCAAGGCCATCCTGAGCAGCATAGTAGCAAGACCCCATCTCCAAACAACGCTGGCTGCAGGTTGTTGCCGTGAGATAGCACAGGCGTTGTGGTCTTGACTCCCCGGGACTTTGGAGACTTAGGATGGCTGTCATCTATCCAAAATGAACTAAGTGACAGACTGACCCATTGACCATCCTGTGAGTTCACCTCTTCCCTTGTGGCCCCAACTAGATTTGCAGTCACCTAGGAGACACACCTCTGGACATACTCCTGCAGTTTCCAGAGAGAAGACACTGTCACCGTGACCCCTTGGTATGGGTGGTACCATCCTATGGGCTGAATAAAAAGAGGGTTTCATCTCTCCGCCTCCTGACTGGGGACACAGTGTGACACACTCTTGCCGCCACGCCTTCCTCGCCCCGATGGACTGTACCCTTAACTGGGTGACCGACTAGACCCTTCCTTCCTGAGCCACTCCGGGGTTGAAACCTGGTCATTCAGCAGCCAGAAAACAAGTCACAGATGCGTCAAAGAGAACTGTAGATCTCACTGGGCCTTTCGGAACAGCACCCTGCAGCCAGCGTGGCAGCCCACACCTGCAATCCCAGCACACGGGTGGGGCAAGAGGGTTGTGGAGTCATTTGAACATTCAAGGTAGACGATTCCCGAAAGGATTATAGAGAAATCGCCTGGGGTGCTACTGCCATCTGCTGGTCCCTTCTGGGTACTACAGGAATTGTGTGGGACTTTCAAGGTGCCTCTCTGCTCTGGAAACATGGGGGTCCAGATTCTCCTCAGTGCTCAGGACGGCTGAGCTCTGGCAGAACAGAACAGACACCAGCTCACCACCTCCACTCCAGCCAGCTCCCAGCACTGGCCTGGCACAGGCTGAGTGCACGTCAGCTGTCTACCAAGCCGAGTGTCACAGAGTCTGATGAACTCTCTCCATGAAGTTAATGACTCACTTCATCTAAGCAAAGATTAGAACCAACGTTTAGACTAGATGTCACAGCACACCCTTGTCCTCTCTCCCTGTGGCAAGGCTAAAGCAGGAAGCTCATGAGTTCAAGCCAACCTGTCACTGAAAAGCAAAGGCTAGGGGTATGACTCGCTGTTTAGATTACCTAAGACTCAGAAAATAAACTGAAAATTGAATTAAGTTTAAAAGTCCTCCCTCCCACAAGCCCAGGCTCACTCTTCAGGGTTTAACAACCCCTTGCTGTGCCTCGGGTCTCATCCACGGATGTGTAACACAAGGAGTCTTGGAGATTTCCCAGGGCTGACTGAAGGGAGGTGCTGTGGCGTGATTGTGGACCTGGCTGCAACTAAGTCTCAAACTATTCACAGAGCCAAGGGCAAACCTGAAGTCTGTGGATAACCTTCATCACATGTGACAGTAGCCTTGGCCAAGCCTGGTCCTCATGAGCCACTCTGGGGAGCTGATCTGAAGGGGACTCTGTGCTGGTCTGTACCCCACCCGTCACGGCTGTGACACCCTCCTCCCTGGGAAGGGGTGCTCTCCGGCACAGGAGGCTGCAGCTGTCTCCTCCCACCTGTGTGTCTGGTGGACTCCTGAGAACGTGGAGAGCACACACTCTCAAAGGCAGGACACCGAGTGACCCTCCCTAGTTTCTCTGCAGGTCCCACAGCCAGGCAAGGCTCTAGGAAACAGGTGTGGGTGCCTGCCAGGACATGTCCACACTATCACTGTCATCTGAAATGCATCAGCCAAGATAAGCCTCCAATTGTTGTTGTTTCTATGGAATTTTTATTTATTATTTTTAAATAACATTTTTTTCATTTATTTTACATACCAACTGCAGTCTCCCTCCCCCCTCTCCTTCTACTCTTCCTCCATCTCCACTCAGAAAGGGGCAGGCCTCCATGGGCTTGAGCAAAGCATGGCATATCTAGTTGAGGCAGGACTGAGCTCCTCCTCTTGTGTCAAGGCTGGGCAAGGTAATCCACCATGGGGAACAGGTTCCCCAAAGCCAGCTAAGCTCCAGGGACAGGTCCTGATCTCATGCTAGGAGCCCTACAAAGAGACCAAGCTGCACAATTGTCACACACATGCAGAGGGCCTAGGTCGGTCCCATGGAGGCTCCCTAACTGCTGGTGCAGAGTCCATGAGCTCCCACGAGGTTGGATCAGCTGTCTCTGTGGGTTCCAACGTCATGACCCACCCCCCACCCCGGCTCGTACAATTCTTCCTCCCTTTCTTCAGCAAGACTCCCAGAGCTCAGCTCAGTGTTTGCCTGAACATCTCTGCATCTGCTTAATCAGTTACTACATAGAGTATCTCTGCTGACAATCAGGGTAGACACCAATCTGATTACAGCAGGTGGCCAGTTCAGGCACCCTCTCCACTATTACTAGGAGTCTTAGCTGGGGTTATCCTTGTGTATTCCTGGGGGTTTCCACAGAGCCAGGTTTCTCCCTAACCCCAAAATGCCCCTCCATCAAGATGTCTTTACTCTCCCCCTCTGTCCCGCCTCCAGCACCCAGCCCACCCAACCTGCTCCCTCAAGTTCCCATCCCTCCATCACCTGCCCTCAGTTTACCCAGGAGATCTCTTCTATTTCCCCTTCCCAAGGAAATCCATGCATCCCTCATTGGGCCCTCCTCATTATCTAGGCTCTCTGGGGCTGTGGACTGCAGGTTGGTTTTGCTATACTTTACTCCTAATATCCACTTATGAGTGAGTACATGCTGTGTTGGTCTTTCTGGGTCTGGGTAACCTCACTCAGAATGATTTTTTTTTCTAATTCCATCCATTTGCCTGCAATTTCATGAGGTCATTGTTTTTTTACAGCAGAACAATACTCCGTTGTGTAAATGTACCACATTTTCTTTATCCATTCTTCGGTTGAGGGGAATCTAGGCTGTTTCCAGGTTCTAGCTATTATGAATAATGCTGCTATGAACATAGTTGAGCAAGTGTCTTTGTGGTATAATTGAGCATCCTTTGGGTATATGCCCAAGAGTGGTATAGCTGGGTCTTGAGGTAGATTGATTCCCAATTTTCTGAGAAACCACCATATTGATTTCCAAAGTGGCTGTACCAGTTTGCATTCTCACCAGCAGTGGAGGAGTGTTCCCCTTGCTCCACATCCTCTCCAACATAAGCTGTCATCAGTGTTTTTGATCTTAGCCATTCTGACGGGTGTAAGGTGGTATCTCAGAGTTGTTTTGATTTGCATTTCCCTGATGACTAAGGATGTTGAGCAATTCCTTAAATGTCTTTCAACCATTTGAGATTCTTCTGTTGAGAATTCTCTGTTTAGATATGTACCCCATTTTTAAATTGGATTATTTGATATTTTGATGTCTAGTTTCTTGAGTTCTTTATATATTTTGGAGACCAGCCCTCTGTCAGATGTAGGGTTGGTGAAGATCTTTTCCCATTCTGTAGGCTGCCGTTTTGTCTTATTGATGGTGTCCTTCACCTTAGAGAAGCTTTTTAGTTTCAGGAGGTCCCACTTGTTTATCTCAGTGTCTGTGCTACTGATGTTCTATTCAGGAAGTGGTCTCCTGTGCCAATGCATTCAAGACTATTTCCCACTTTCTCTTCTATCAGGTTCAGTGTAACTGGATTTATGTTGAGGTCTTTGATCCACTTGGACTTGAGTTTTGTACATGGTGACAGATATGGATCTATTTGCATTCTTCTACATGCCAACATCCAATTATGCCAGCACCATTTGTTGAAGACACTTTCTTTTTTCCATTGTATAATTTTGATAAGCTTCCAACTGTATGGTGGCCAGGAAGATCCCTTTCTCCTCATCCACACTGTATTGGTCACTCTGGCAGAGAAGAGGCTCCAGCCTGGCCCTGTATTCTGCTGTGTGCCTTTGGCCTCAGTCTTGTGGGGCCACGTTTGGATTTGTTTTATTTATCTCTGTGAATACTGTGAGGACAACACGCCATCAAGATGCAATTTTAAAGGGAATAGGGTTGATTCTGGCTTACAGTGGAGGGGCTACAGTCCAGCATGGTGGGGGTGGGGGATGAAGTGTGGGTGGGAGCAGGTAGACCGGCTGGTCACATTGCATCTACACTCAGGAGGTAGAGAGGAACAGGAAATGGTGCCAGGCTATGAAACCTCAAGGCCCGCCCCCAAAGATATACATCCTCCAGAGAGGCTTCCCCTCTTAAAGGTTCAGTGACCTTCCCAAGGAGCGCTCCCAGCCAGGCAACAAGTGTTCAATTACATGAGCCTGCAGGTGACACTTTGTGGTGTGATTCAAACCACAACACACCTCATGCTTATGGGATATGTTAGCTGGTGGAATAACTGGTACTTCCTGTGAAACAAACCCTGTGCCGGGTGCTAGGATCTCAAAATGAGCATAATATAATATTGAGTTCCAGGAAGGAGGAGTGTTAGAGAGAACACACACACACCACTGCCACATGCAGTGCTGGGGACATTACAGAAACTCCAGGGACATTGAAATCCCCAAGGACAGACCTGGGTCAGCAAGGGGTCTTTAGATGATACATCTTACAGAAGAAGAGGTAGTAACCACTTCAGGGCCTTGCTGTGGGTCACAAGTCTGGGGTCCTTGTGGGCCCTTCAGCCCGCACCATGTGGACCCATCTAGGTGGCGGCACACACCAAAGCCGGGTGTCTCACCCACCATGGTGATTTGTTAGAAAGAAGTGCCCATCCCAGGCGGTGTCATCAGAGGAGGTTTCCCAGGTTCACAGCCGAAAGCAAGTCTGGGGTCCTGGCAATACCCAGGGGACAGGAATACCAGGAGGTAGGAACCTCAGAGCTATCTCCACTTCCGTCTGTGGAGCTCACCGGTGACAAAGGGAGAGAGAACATGCAGGGAGGGAGAGAGAAGAGAAGGCAGGGAGGAGAGGAGAGTGCCCTTCACTCAGCAAGGTGTTTAGTGTGAGGTAGGCACAGCTGCAGGGAAAGGAAGATGGAGTGGCCCTGGGGGACCGTCGAGAGCAGCTGTCAAATGCGTCCAGGTCCTGTGAGTCTCAACAGACCAGTCCCCCTGAGTCCTGGTCTGGGCACTGTGGGTTTGAGAAGAAGGCTTACACTCAGAAGATGGAAGCATAGGCTGCAGGCTTGCCTTGGGTCCCTCCTGAGGCTTGCTCACCTGGGGGCACCTAAAGCTGCTGATGAAACTCCCTCCCTCTCATCTTTCTGAACGGCGGGCAGCTGGTGCAGGAGGCAACACCTGGAGCCACGGCTCTTCTCAAGCCAGAGGTCGGTCCCACCGGTGGGTCTCTGTGGAAAAACTGGAACCTGTGTGCATCATTAGTGAGAACGTGGCATGGGGTAGCTGATGTCCCAGACTGCATACAGGTCCTCAAAAATCAAAATGGGGACCACCCTGGGACCCGGTAGTTATTTTTCTGGGTGTCTACCCCCAAAAGAACCAGAAGTGGAACTCAGCTGGATTCGAACACTCAGAGTGACATCAGTACTGTTGGGAAATGGGGGCACAGGCCATGGTCTGCTTGTCAACGGAATACTATTCAGCCTTAAAAACGGAAGCACTTAGGACACGGAGAGGAGCCTCGAGGACCTCGGCTAAGAGAAATAAGCCATTCCTCCCAGAGTCTAGTCACACCTGTGTGAATCCCTGTTTTCCTCGGGTTCACAGACACTGAACGTGGAAAGATGGCTTCTGGAAGCTGGGGCAAGGTGTGCCGAGTCCTAGAGGTCAGCTGTTCACGGCTAAGTCGGTAACCTTTGTGAGGATTTTTCCGCGATTTAAAATCTTGCATCTGTCTCAGGATTTGTGGCGCTGAGCGATGTTTGCTGGCTGCTACCCAGGGGCAAACAAGGCTCACCCAGCAAGTTCCACACTCTAGGTCTCCCAGGACTTGGTGTCGGCAGTACCCAAAAGCAGCCACCAGAGGGGAGTGTGAACCTGTTAGTTGCGGCCACTTCAGGCTCTTGTCATTTGATTCCACAGACAATTGTCCTGAATAATGGCAGCATTTTACAGTGTGGGCGCTGCTGGGCGGAAGAAGAAAACACTAAGAAATTTGGTGGCTGGTGGCATCAGGGAAAGACTCCTAGAGGAGAAATGATGAGTGACAGAGACCAGACCTGGACATGCCAGATGGGCTCTGGAGGAGTGGACAGTTTTTTCAATCGATCGCCTCCAAGATCCATCACTTAGTGAGCACCCTCCACCTGGCGAGGACATTCTCCACCTCTTACATCCATTCTCTTAGGGAGTCCTGCAGTCCTATTCCCATTTGCTAAGGAGAAAACTGGAGATCAGAGAAGATGTAATACTTTCTGGAGGTCACCGAGCTAGTAAATGAAAGAACTGATAGTTTTTAACCCGATTCTGGAACCCTATTCATCCTGCGATGCTCATGTGTAGTGTGTACCCAGAGATGGGAGAGAGAATGAGGGGAAACCATTGGGTGCAGGATGGGGCTCTGGAGAGGGGATGCTGTGGGGTGGGCTAGCTCACCCAGAGAATGGTACTGAGTCTGAGACAGACTCTCAGAGCCCGTGTCTGGCTTCGTTTCAGCTGAGGAGTCCCTGGCATGTGACAATCCAGGGTTGCCTGAGAATGGGTACCAGATCCTGTATAAGCGGCTGTACCTGCCTGGAGAATCCCTCACCTTCATGTGCTATGAGGGCTTTGAGCTCATGGGCGAAGTGACCATCCGCTGCATTCTGGGACAGCCGTCCCATTGGAGCGGGCCCCTGCCCATCTGTAAAGGTAAAGAGACCAGAGGAGCCAGGGTCAGGGCTGGCTCCAGGAGAAGCCGAGCTTGCTCTGAGGCTGGCCTTTGTGGCTTCGTGGAATCCAAATCCAGTGGGTTCCTGTCCAGTCTACTTTCTTTCTTTGGTCCATTCATTTGTTTCTTGAGACAGTCTTATGTAGCCCAAGCTAGCCTAGATCTTCCTTGGTAGCCAAGGCTAACCTTGAACTCCCGATCCACTTACTTCCACCTCCCAAGTGCTGGGATTGCAGATGTGCCCCCACCACATCTCTTCTTTGTCCCTTTTTTGTGACTGTAACAAAACATCTGAGAACAGGTAGTTTATATAGAATAGAAGTCTGTTTGGTCCAGGGTAGTGAAGGCTGAGAGCCCAAAGCTTGACTCTGCACCTGTAGGGTATCCCTGCCGCCTGCTGACATGGCAAGGCTATCTTATGCCCCGTCGCCGTCCAAAGGCCCCCGCCTCAAACAACATCAGCCTGTAAATCTGGGGACGATTCTCTAGTTGGGGGCACCTTTGGAAGACTGCAGCTAGCCAGCTTCTTAGCCAAGGTTGTTGTCACCGATCGATGGTGACTTCAGTTAGTCGAAGTGTAATCAGGAGTCCTGGGACCAGCCAGGACATAGTAAATGCAGAGTGGCCAGGGTTGCCTGGCCGCTATGGGTACAGTCTTCCCACTTAAGACTTCACTTCCAGGCTCTGCATCTGGGAGTGCCCTGGTCTGGGCAGTTGAGCGCTCGGCCAGCATGGTGACTTTGGTGACAGAGCATGGGATATCATCCCTGGTACCTTGAACCTCAGGGCTTTGTAAGAAATAGGAGTTTATGGAAATAATTTGATATAGAATGAAGACCCCGGTCAATAAATACGGGTGACAGATGCAATGCAAAGGCCTGAGTGACATGGATTTCGAAGCTGGAGCCGGTTCACCCCGGCTGCAGTCGGTGTTGGGGTCTTGAGACACACCTCCTTGGAAATAATATAAAAAGACCCCATGAAAAGACCAGCAGTTAGAGGTGGTGTGGGGTCACACAACTGTCTTTCCAGCCATTGGGAGGCTGACACTGAATATTCAAGGCCCGCACAAGAGGCTGTTTAAAAAAAAAAAAAAGTTAAGAGCTGTGAACGAAGCTGGAGCTGCCGGGTTGGAATCCCAGGCTCTCTGCTTGCTGCACTTCTGTGAACCCATTGGCTCATCTGTAAAATGTCGATGACAGTCAACAATCACATGTGCCAAAGGAGACTGGCAAGGGGTGGGTGGGAGCATGCAAGAGCTCTTGGCACAATGCAGAACACACAGCAGGCGCCATCACCATCCGTGATGCCCAGGCTACTTGCCCATCTCTTTCCCCTCACCACCTTGGGAGGTGCTGTGGGGGGAACCATGCTGCGTAACACCAGAGGCACCACCCCCACACCGTGCACCCTGGGCTTTCGAATGTAGGCCCATCGGCTTCTCCTTATGCAAACAGTGAACTCCCTTGGTGTTGATGCTGCTTCCTGGTTTCTGTTTCAGTGAATCAAGACAGTTTCGAACACGCGCTAGAAGGTGAGTTTTACTCCATCTCAAAAGTTCCAATACATCCGGCATCTGTGTCGTTATCTTTTCCCTGGGGGCTCCAAAAGCAGCTACTGAGGCTGGAGAGAAGGCTAGGCAGTTAAGAGTGCTCTGCTCTTGCAGAGGATCAGTGTTCTGTTCCCAGCACCCATGTCAGGTGGCTCACAATCACCTGTAACTCCAGCTCTGGGGGGATCTGATGCCCTCTGCTGGCCTCTGTGGGCAACTGCACTCACGTGGCACGCACACACACACACACACACACACACACACCACATACAAACACATACACACACACACACACACACACACACACACACACACACACACACAGAGGAGGGGGGACAATAATAAAGGCATTTTCAACTTAGGTATCTAAGTAGTGCCTGAAGGGATAACAGTGGTAATATAGCCAGAGAAGCCTGAGAACCCTGTCCCTGCCAGACGCTTCTGACCCATAGGCGCAGTGGGGATAAAACCAGCCTCACCTCACCTCCTGGGCAAAGCATCTTCTGGCAGCTGAGTGAAAGCCTGCTGGGGGCATCCAGGCCCTGCCTCCCTCTGCCCCCTCTCCCTGGCACAGCCCTGTCTCCCTCTCCCAAGTGTGCTTTGTGGGACAGGCAACAACAGCTGACCAGGGTCTCTCATTTCTTAGATTCCTTCCTTCCTCCCTCCCTCCCTCCCTTCCTTCCTTCCTTCCTTCCTTCCTTCCTTCCTTCCTTCCTTCCTTCCTTCCTCGTCTTAGTTACTTGCACCCCTGGTATGACAGGACACCCCACAAAGGCGTTTTAAGAGGAGGAGGTGCCTATTGTGGCTCCCCGGTCCAGGGTCCGATCTGCCGTGAAAGGGGAGGCATGGCGGCGGGAGCATGAGGCGGCTGCTCACACGGCACCCACAGTTGAGAAGCAGAGATGAATGCTGCTCTCAGCTCACTTTTTCCTTTGCATTCAGTCAGGGACCCCAGCCCATGGGACGGAGCTGCCCACATCCAGGCTGGGTCTCCCCGCCCCACTTAGACCTTTCCAGATACCTCACACCACAGGTGGCCACATCTCCTAGGTGTGTCTCCTGATCCGGTCAGGGCAACGGTTGAAGATGAGCCCTCCCACACATGCAGCAGCCCACCCTTGTGCACCATGTCCGTTCAGTGCAGTGCAGGGCTGTGCACACAGATGGCGGTGACCCGTTCGTTAACCAGTTCGACGGCTGCTCCCGTTGTCTCTGGCACCATTAGCGTCATTCTGCCAACACAGCTGGGTATCAGGCCGTGTGAACTACAGGTCATTAGCTGATGTTCACTTTAATCTGGCAGGAAGAGTAGGGAACAAAGATAAATGTTGGGAGGATAACGGGCCAGCTGTTCGTGAGAAGCAGGGTGGCCCCACCGTGTCCCTCTACCTGGGAATGCCCCGCTGCCTCTTGCTGCCCAGTGAGCGGTGGGAAGACCACCCAGGGCCCCGGGGCTCAGGAAGTGTGAACGAAGCCAGAATCCCAGCTGTGCATATTCATTGTGGAGATCAGGATCCGTTATCTCCACCCACGTAGGTGGTGGCTAACGGGTTACAGATGGAGGCGCAGCTGAACTTGGTGAGACATAACCACAGAGAGGGGCAGAGGAGGTCGAGCTTCTAGAAGCGATGTGAGAGAGGGGGACTCAACCTCAAACTGTGCTGGGCAAGTGCCCCCAGACCCCAAGATAGCGGCCATGATCTCTGCAGTTGCCACATGCGTTGGGGGGCAAGAGGAGGCTGGGCAGCCGAACTGTCCCCACTGCTCCGAGCCACCGCTGGGTGGCATCCCCACTGGCAATCTCTAGAAGGGTCCCCCAGCCTGGTGCAGCTGCTCAGAGAGGAGGGCAGAGAGCAAGGCAAGATTGTTCCTGAGCTTTGTCCAAGTCGCCCCCTGAGTTGAATTTGAACCAGATGTCTACCCTCTCCACGGTACTCCAATGGGTCTAGAATGACCAGATCCAAACTGTTTCTCAGCCACCCTCTGGCTACCACAGCCAAGGGTGACTCTGGGCTCCCTAGCAAGGGTCAGCAACCTGGCCTCTGTTCTCTGCCTCTGTCCCTCTGTGGGATGTCAGCCGGGGTGGGGCACCCACTTGAGAACCAGGTTCCCCGTGGGTGTGGAGCTGGTGGGAAACAAGGACCTCAGTGGCTTCTGTGCTCAGTAGCAGAAGCGGCAGCAGAGTCCTCACTGGAAGGTGGGAACATGGCGCTGGCCATCTTCATTCCGGTCCTTCTCATCTCCTTGCTGCTGGGAGGAGCCTACATCTACATCACGAGGTAGGTGGGGGGGGGGGGTGCCACCCGGAACTGCACCTCTGGGGCCTCAACGTCTCCACCTGGCCCTTGGATATAGCGGTCTCCTGTGATGTGGGGTGCTGTGGTCAGAATCAGAAAGCATCTTGGCGCCTCCCGGTTCCCCTGCCACATCTCAGCCATAGCCAGGCCTCCGTTCACTCGGTCACTTAGCAAATGCACAGGAATGTGCCGTGGTCCCAGGGCTTGGTCCTGGGTGCTGAAGGTCACAGCGCTTGCCCTCGATGGACAAAAAGCCACATCCAGACACAGTCATAGGCACATCCACTGCATGGTTTCAGAGCTGCCGCCGTGTGCCAGCAGCTTCTGGGCTCGGGAAACAAAGCAGATCCCAGTGAGGAAAGATAGCGGATCTCCCAAGCACAGAAGGAAAGCAAGCACCAGATAAACGGAAGAGAGCCTGGGAGGGAGAGCAAAGGCCCTGGGTTGGAGGTTGGGTGGGTGGGTAGAGCAGGTAGGAGAGGCTGCAATGAGGAACGCTTTTGAACCAACTTTAAAGTGACAGTGAGTGAACCAGGAGGTGAGCAGGCAGAGAAAGGTGCAGGAGAGGCCCTCCTAGGGCCTTCATCCCTGCTCTCTGCAGCGCAGTGTGTGACGGAGGCATGGTCCAGGGAGGCAGGGGGAAGAGTCAGTAGACACAGAAATTACTTCACAAGTCAAAGCAATTTGGGCTCCTCCTTCCCAGGGCGGGAGGTGACAGGGCCGGCTCCCTACAACCCTGTAGAGCGATGAGCGGAGAGCGCTTGCCCTCAATGGGATTCTCACACGCTCAGGGCTGTCTAGTACCCCATGCCCTTTGCAGAGACTCCTGCAGAGCCTTGGGGGCCAGTGGGGCAGAGGTGTGACTGGAGCTCTGCTGTCTGTCCCTCAGGTGCCGACAATATTCCAGCCTCCGCCTGCCCCTCATGTACTCCCATCCCTACAGCCAGATCACCGTGGAAACCGAGTTTGACAACCCCATCTATGAGACTGGGGTAAGTGGGACCACTGTTCTCCTGGAGGGCTCCCCCTTGCCCACAGCTTGGCTGGCGGAGGGACCAGTGGGGAGTCCTGCCTCATCCCTACCAGATCCCCTCCTGAGCAGGGTGCTGGGAGAGCCAGCTCTGTTCCCCAGTGTGACCAGAGCACGGCTGAGGCATGTGGGGGTGCGGGGGACAGTTGCTGTGTCTAACCGAGTTCCAGTCTTTAAAGGTAGCATGGTCCATTCTCCATCTTGCAGTGCAGCAGCCAGGCATGGTACTGATGCTATAGCCATCCTCACTGACAGACAGGCATGCGATCTGAGAAAAAAGTGTCTCCTGACCTCCCTGTCAGGAAAACCTCACAGAGCACTCTCCCATGAACCTGGATGGCCCGGATCACTCTCTCTTTGGGGCCTTGAGAGTTAAACCATAGATGTAGGGTAAGCTGAGGCCCCACATGACTTGCATTTCAAGTCCACTTGTGTGAGTGGGGTGAGCAGTGTAAACACAGGGAACAGTGTTCAGGCATTGGGCTGGCGTCCCCTGTCCTCTTCGGACATTGGGCAGGTGCACCTGCACATGCTGGGCTTGTGCACCGCAGGCACCAGAGCCTGACCTCTTGTTCCCAAGTGCTGGGGTGGGTGACTACGTCCACCCAAGGCAGTGGGGCTCTTGCAGCTTGCGCAGAACCTTCCAGGATCACCAGGAGCTGTGGCTGTGATTGTAAAGCTGGCTACAGGTACGATCTCTCACTCCAGTGAGCGCTAAAGCCTGGCAGAGCACGCAGGCATCACGCTGGTGGGTGGTGTACCATGTGACAGGCATGTGACCCTCAGACACTACCCTGTGACTCATGAGGGCATGGAGGTCCAGAGAGATGAGAGCGACTTGGACAAGGCTGTACCCAGCCAGGAGGAAGGAGGCCAGCTTGGCTTGACATCCCGAGCCCTCGTGCCCTCCTGCCTCAATCGAGCATGTCCGTGATTATGATTAATTCCCACTCTGAAGGACCGTGAAAAGCTAGCCAGGTTCTATGGCTGCATGACGGGGACCCTTGAGAGGGTTGGGAACACTTTTGGAGGAAGAGCTCGTAAAACGGAGATACGGACGTGGGTGAAAGTTAAAATACATGGCAGATGGGGTGTGTGAAAAAGGTCCAAGCGTGCACATGGGGAGCCGCCAGGCTCGGGGCTTTGTGACAGCTCTGCCCTCAAGTCATTGTGTCATGACATGTAATTCTCCCTGCTGTTAGGAAAACAGCAAACCTGTCCCTTGTCCACACTGACCTGTCCCCATGCCTCCTCCTTTGATCCCTGTGTGAAATATCCCCTGTGTAAAATATCTCCTATATAAACACTCTGCTTAGGGGCGGCTCACAAGCCATAGCCACAGGCTTGGCCAGGGAATGATCCACGCCACCCTGGCTCCCATGGTTGCCTATAGCCTTGGACAGGGAGACCTGTGGATAGTAACAGGGAAAGAAGCAGTTTACCACCAGACATGAACGAGCTTAGAAATGAGCCAGGGTTGGATTGGCCGCCCTGTGTCCTCTGACGGTCCCTTATGTGTTTGTTGGAGTTCTCTGCGTAGGGTGTTTTGTCCCCTGAAGCCTGGGGAGGCCTCCGGTCATCTGATCTTGGCTTCTTTCATGTCTGTCTTGGTGCCTCTGGAATCCCCCTCCCATGACGTGCTCTATTCTACCTACCTACCCAGGCATGCGCTTTGGAAGGTGGGGACCGTGGGACCACCTCACACTCTGCCCATTGTACTTCCCATCTTCCAGGAAGTGTTGATGCGGCCATCATAGCTGTGTTAGCCTCACAGGAAACGGCGCTTCCAAGTTGGGGCCTGTGATTGCATTGGCTCCTGACCCTCCCCCTGGGACTGGCTCAGGGAGCATTGGAGAAAGGCAACCGACCACAGCTGGTGGAGATGGCATTCAGAGGACGGATCTGTATCGATTTGGGGAGAGCAAGGGGCTCCAATTACCCGAGAGTCGGAGCACACACTCCTTAGTCTGCCTGATGCAGTAGGAGGTGCTAGCATCAGTGGGGTGGGACTCCTAGAGGACCAGCTGTTGTGGGCTCGACTCTTGTCCTTTCCATCTTTATGGTCACAGTGTTGGAGGGAGGTCAGACCCCAGAGAATGCCACAGTGCACGCACATGCACGCGCGCGCGCGCGCGCACACACACACGCACACACATGTAACAGTGAATGGACAGAGCAGACCTCCAGTCCAGAGCCACAGGGCCAAGGCCAGGGACACAGGGAGATGTGGCACCCTGGAAGACTTGGGATGTCACTCTGCCACTCAGGACTTGACCCATCTGTGCCACTCTGTCCTGCAGGAAACGAGAGAGTACGAAGTTTCCATCTAACCAGAGCTGCCCTGGAAAGGGGGGACTTCAGAGACGGACGTGCAGACGTGAACTGTCAGGACCTCCTCGGACATCCATCAGCGACCTCGTGGTGTTGGGCTGCAGCCCCTCTTTCCCTCTACTCTTTTGATTCAAAGACTCACTGTTTCTTCGCACTCCTTACTATATTTAAAATCGAAGGCATTGAAATTGGCGGGTTTGGTACATTGGGACTGCAGCCAAGGTCACGTGACAGCCTCATTCCCAAGGCGAACAGAGCGGCAAACGGCAGCGGGTAACAGGGCCAGCAGGCCACGATGGATCAGCAGTGCCAGGCTTGGGCCGCGCCGCCCTGCATGGTCTTCCACAGCAGGCCACAGCGTACTTGGTACAAACGGAAGCCCTGGGGTTGTCAGAGTGTCCCTGCAGGGCTGCCTTGGAGTGGAATTTAGCCTGAGTCCTTAAGCCCAGTTATTTCTCCTCCAAAACAAAAGCTATGTCCTCTTTTCCTCTTTAAAAGTTTCTAAAAGGTCGGAGCCTACCCTCTCCCTCCCAAGGCCTTCAAAGGCAGCAAAGATTTTCTAAGCATTCCTTGGGCTCAGGCAACACTGAATAAGTAAGAAAATAGCCCCCTTTTTAAAAGGTGATAAGTCCCAAGGAGGACTGTCAGGGATGAGGCACAGGGATCTTGGGGAAGGGGACTCCAAAGAGGGATGGATACCAGGTGAGCTGGAACCCACCTCTGCTGGCAGGATCACCCTGAGGTGAGGTTCAGAAATCTACTGGCAGCTTGGACTAGAGAGTCACAGGGTCTTGTGGGGAGGGAGGAACGCCATGACCCGAAAGCCAGGGATCAGCTCTGACACTCACTCACCGGGGCTTCTCGAATGACCTTTGATGTAGATGGGACTCAAGTAAGGAAGGTATTACCTCCAGCTCTCTGGTTCTCACGTGCTCCCTGGCAGGGAAGGGCTGAAAGAGAGAATCCCCTCCCTGGCCTCTGAGGCTCTGAGTGGGGGAAGCCCAAGCAGATGCCCTGTGTGCAGAGCAGGGTGGAAACCACAGAGAACGAGACACAAAGCCCAGCTTGAACCTCAGTAAAGACAGAATGTTCCCAAACGTCAGGCCCTTCCCAGTCTTCATCTACGGCTCCATCATCAGGGTCCTGGCTCTCCAGAAGTTTACTTTCTAAGTACAGTCATGAAGGAAGGTGCAGGGGTGAGGTGCTAGAGGGAACCGTATGTTCAAGGACCATGTGGGGAAGAGGAGAGGACTCATCTTCCTCCAGGAAAGGCCCCTGCATGCATAGGCCTGACCACTGTGGCTAGGGGTGTCTGGCCATCCAGCCCATCCACCCACAGAGGAACCAGAGGAGAAACCGTGCAGGCTCTAGGGAACAGCGACCCTTTGGGGAAAGACCCTTTCTCCCAGAGGCAGAACCTATCGGAGATGCTTCCAACCCCAGCACTGGGTCACCTGTGAACACTGTCCGTGATGTTTGGTTTTAGTTCACTCTATGGCCCTGTGAAAACTGAGCGCTTGCCTTCTATAAGGTCTGACGTGTGTGAGGCCCCTCTAATCCCGTTCCCTAAAGCTGACCAGGTCATGCCCAGGTCGTCTCTTGGCTATTGGGGTAGATTTAAAAAAAAACAAATGTTGATTTCTTTTTTGCAGGAGACCAGTGTCTTAATTCTGTCTTGGTGGCGCAGTGTCTGTAACCATGTTTTAAAATGTGTTCTAGCCTAGAGTTGGCTCCTGCGAGCTCACAATGTACAAAGATTGAAAGGACATGCTGGTGTCTATTTTTTTTTTAAATACCTGACTCTGTATTTGTAACATGTAAAGGTTTGAAAAGAACAAAAACAAAAACAAAAACAAAATGATGCTATCAGTGCCGAATGTATACCAGGTATCCTCATCGAGGCCCATCCCTGTCTGTTTTTACAAGATGGAAATTTGAACCCATGGGGATTAAATATTTTTTTGAACTGGATGCACTCGTGAGTCCCTTCCACAAGCGGTCCCCTGTTCTGACGTCAGTGGGGAGACAGACGCATTTCCAAAGCTCAGGCCTCCAGGATGTGTGCATCCTTCATGCTGACTGATGCAGGCTGTGCCTGTCACCACCACCTTCATGCACACAGCTCCTCCCTCTCCTGCCTGGAACCCACCTCCCCCCCTTAGCTTCCTCCCTGGTTGACTCACTTTGCCAACATACGTATTCTGACCTCTGTCTGGGGGAGCCGTCTTTCCAAGCGATCCCACCCCAAGCCTTTGAAACCAGCTCTTTGGAGAATTCACAAACCTCAGGGGACAACTCTGGAAATCCACGCACAGCCCCGGAGAAAGAGAAGGGTTACGGCCGGAATGGGTGGCGCCACGGGGACTCCGACGAACCAATGGATAGCTTCAGAAACCGCAGGCAAAGCGACCTCTCCCTTTGGGCGTGACCTTTCTGTGTCTTTGATGAGGCCCAGTGACATGGCACTCCAGGTCCCGTCTTGGGCAGCACTCAGCACCTGCAGAGGTAGGCGTCTTCTCAGATGCTCGCTTTTTCATTTATCATCAAACAGAATTTAAAAAAAAAAAAGCAAACTTTATAAGCTAGAAAAATGAAATGAAATCATTTTCCACTTTGTATATATTGCTGCTAATAAAACAGATGTAAAAGAGTGATGGGTGTGGATTTTGTTCCCAAGGCTCCAGGCTGACACCAAAGGCCATGTTTCCAGCTTCTGAGGATTGGGGTGAGGTACTTGGGATGCAGAGACAGGACTTGCTCTCTCTACAGTGGCCCTAGGCATGTTTAAGGGATGTTTAGAACAAGGCCTGTCTGGGGGACGGCTACCAACACAGCCAGTCTCAGTCCTAGATGTCTCAGTACTCATCTCAGGCAGTCTTGACAAGAGAGACCCACCTCTCAAAGCTGTGGAGGCTGCAGGTTCAACATCAATACGCTGGCCTGTTCAGTTCCTGGTGAGGATTCTTGTTCTCGCTTGAAGTGGCCCCTTTTAAAATGCAGCCTCTACATAGCCAAGGAAGTAGAGAGAGGAGCGGAAGGGTGCCGGTCCCAAGAAAATCCATCCCAGCAGACCCCAAGGCTCAGGCATGATCTGCTTCCTTCAGTCCTAGAGGCTCCCAGGGCAGGACAGCATCGCCTCCGTGGCTCTGCAACAGGCTGGCCCATTCCCACACTCCCTGCCTCTGGGTACCAAAGGAGAAAGCAAAGTTAATGGACTAGGGCCAGTGATGTGGTTCAGTGGGTAGAGGGGCTTGCCACCAAGCCTGATGACTTCAATCTGATCCTGGGACCCACAAGGTAGGAGAAAACTGAGGCTAGCTCCCCTCTGACCTCCTCGTGCACGTGACATGTCCCTACACACCTAGCAAACAAGCACACTAAAAAAGTAAGTGTAATTTAATACTTTTTTTTCTATTCAATAGACCAAAAAATTCAAAGCGATCCAATAAGATAACCTTTTCCCTTCTGGTAATAATGTATTTGAGTACTAAATTTTCAACTGTGTTTTTCAAAAGAGAATTCCAGATTGTTTCTAAAGGGAAAACAAGGTTGGAAAGGATGTGTTCCTGTAATAGAGCAAGGGAGACAAAGGCAGGATTATTAACTCAAGTCTGTCCTGTGCTACACAGTAAGAGTGTGTCTCAAAAAAAAAAAAAAAAAAAAAAAAACACAACAACAAAAACCAAAAACATTTCCAAAGATTAGAAAGTTTTCGGTTCATGTATCGGAACCCAGTAGAATTCCCCAGTAAACACGAATAAAGAAATGTGCTGGTTCCTACATCAGCAATTTCTATGTGTCTGTCGTGTGTTCCTTTGCTGAGACAGGGTCTCAGCCACGAGCCACAGTGAGCACAGCCTCAGACTGTGGGTTGAGGTTGGTTTCATTCACATCTGTTACCCCTGTTGTCATCCTCCGACCACCACACACTCCTTTGAGACAGGGTCTCTCCTTGGCCTGGAGCTCACCAAGACCCAGGGATCCTCCTGTTTCTGCTTTCCCAGTGCTAAGGATCTCCTGAGTAGCCCAGGCTTGCCTAAAACTTACAGCAATTCTCCTGCCTCAGCATCTTAAGTGCTGGAGTGACAGGTGAGCCACTGCACACGGCTCAAACTAAGCCACTGTGGCATCTCTGTAGAGACATTTTTTTTTTTTTTTGGCCTGGGAAGGAGACACTATGCCCCAGAGGCCCCAGGAGGAGAGAACACATGGGCAACCTCACTATCCAGACATTTAAGCCTGGAGTCACAGACCTGCCCTACACATATATGTGTGTCTCAGTTAGGGTTTCTGTTGCTGCAACAAAAACACCATGACCCAAAAGCAAGTTGAGGAAGAAAGGGTTTATTTGTCTTACACTTCCATGTTGCTGTTCATCATCAAAGGAAGTCAGGACAGGAACTCAAACAGGGCAGGAACCTGGAGGCGGGAGCTGATGCAGAGGCCATGGAGGGGTGCTGCTTGCTGGCTTGCTCCCTATGGCTTGCTTAGCCTGCTTTCTTATAGAACCCAGGACCATCAGCCCAGGGATGGCACCACCCACAGTGGACTAGGCTCTGCCTGAATAACTAATTAAGAAAATGTCTTACAGCTGGATCTCATGGAGGCATCTTCTCAATTGAGGTTCCCTCATTTCAGATAACTCTAGTCCGTGTGTCAAGTTGACATACGACTAGCCAGTACAATGTCAAGCAGGTATGTCAGTGAGTCTCATTCCATGGAGTGTCTGGAGCTGGCATGTACATGGTGCCAGGCCAAGCGGTGGGTGTGACTTAATAATACCAGTCTCTGCTGTCAGCTGCAGGTTCTCACCAGCTGAGGAGACTGCAGAAGAACATGTGGAGAGGACGGCCCAGCAGGGAAGGCATGGCCAGGCTAAGGCAGAGCCCAGGGGTCAGTGCCCTGCTGTGCTGGCAGGGACTCAAGGATTGCCTGCCCTGGGGCAATCTTCTCACAGGCCTCCCTACATGGAGTTAAGGCTACAGAGCACAGAGGGTAATGATTGTAGTTGATGTGAGTGTGTGATTGCTGAGGCCAGCCTGGGCTACATGTGACCGGGAAGAGGAAAGAAAATGAACCCCTGAACATGGAAAGTGGAAAAAAAGAGGATTGGGGAAAGCTTGGGGTCAACAGCAAGACCCTGCCAGAGGGAGGGGAGAGAGAGAAGAGGAGAGAGGGGGAGGAGAGAGGAAAAGAGAGAGAGAAAGAGAGAGGAGAGAAAGAGAGGAGAGACAGAGGAAGAGAGAGAGAAAGGAGAGGAGAGGAGAGAGAGAGGAAGAAGGAGGAGGAGGAGAGGAGAGGAAGAGAGGAAAAGACAGAGAGAGCAGAGAGAGGAAGAGAGAGAGAATGTGAAAGAATACTGAGAGACTCTGAACATGTGTACAGGTGTCTGTGAGAAACTGAGGACAGGGCCGGACCTAGAAACCAGCCAGGGTGGTCACGTGGCTGCTAGAGGTGAGAGGTGCTGCAGGTGATGGGCAGGCTCTGGGGAAGGGGTGATGTGGGTTGAGAGGATGGTAGTCGGTACTATTACATCTCGTGTTCTGGCTCCTGAACATCCCCACTACTCACAAAAGCCATCCGGCCAAGGCAAGGGGCAAGCAGCCCGCTCACACGGCCATGTGTGGCACTGTGCTCACACTTCTGTGTCACCAGAGAATGTCACAGCGAAACGTGGGCTGGGAGTGCTCAGTAAGTGCAGTTAGTGATTTCGGACCAGGGTGGCATGGAGTGGGTGCCAAGGAGCTGAGAGCACAGTGTAGCAGGAATCTTCAAAGTCTTATTAATAAAAACAAACCCAGGGCCAGGTATTGGGATGAATGCTGGAAGATCAGAGAAGCAGAACAAGCCACAGCCACCTCACCTTGCCAATTCTTCAGCTGACCCTGTTTCCTCAGACTGGAAGCCTCTGAGTCCTCATCCAAATGAATCTCAGCTGGACTGCTGCTCGAAAGCCTAAAAGCTTAACCCGCCTAGTTCCTGGTCCTCACGCCTTATATACCTTTCTGCTTTCTGCCATCACTTCCTGGGATTAAAGGCGTGAGTCACCACACCTGGCTGTTTCCAGTGTGGCCTTGAACTCATAGAGATCTGGATGGATCTCTGCTTCCCAAGTGACAGGATTAAAGGCGTGTGTGCCACCATTTTCTGGCCTCTGTATCTAGTGGCTGTTCTGTTCTCTGACCCCAGATAAGTTTACTAGGGTGCACAATATTTTGGAGAACACAATACCACCACAGCACAGAGTCGGGCAGGTCAGTGCTGGGTGCTGTCGAGAGTCCGGCAGGGTGGACCTGCTTCTTCCCATCTCTTCACCAGTTCGGCTGCTCAGGCTCCTCAGGAGACCCCTGGGGTCACAGCCATGGTTCCGGTCTCCAAGGTGCCCCTGCTCCCTTGGCAATGGACACAACTTGGTTTCCTGACCCAGCAGCCAGGCAGCCAGCACTGGTTGGGCCTAGACAGAGACCCAAGGTGTCACAGCAGGACCTGTGGGAAGAGGAATGGGATCGGAACCCAGCGTGGTCTCCTCAGTCATCCACGTGTGGGCCTGCCCCGTCCAACCCTCCGGGGCTCCCTGGGTCCTCCACTGGGCTGAGCCAGCTCCTACTCGGGTACATCAGAAGTGTGGAGCCTGTTTGTCTACCCCAGGGGGGCTTCATGCAAGCATCACCCTGGCTAGGGGGCTCCAGGAATGGAGCCAGTAGAGGGACGCTCCATGGCACCCCTAAGCACACCTGCCTCTATTTCTGTGACATCAAGACTCACCTGAGGAAGGTAGGCAATGAGCCAGGAACCTAACTTGGAGTCTGCTAGGACCAAAGGCCTGAGGCCAGCCCTGTGATGCTCCAGACAGTGCCAGCAGGGGCTCTGCCAGTCAGCTCTCCACTTTCACACCAAGCCTCCTCATCCTACCCTCCATACATAAAAACAGGTCACAGCATGACTACATCTAGAATTAACTAAAACCCAAGCACCTGGGCACAGCTGTGAGGGATTTTCTTTACTGGATCACTTGAAGTGGGAAGACCCACCCTAAATGTAGATAATCTGAGGTTGGAAGGACTGCCCTTAATCTGGGCCACACCTTCTGGTGGCAGCCCACACAAAGGGACACGGACGACAGAAGCTTTTGCCGGCTCCCTCCCTCACTCCGTCCTGCTGCTAAGGCAATTCCTTCAAAGGCATTAAAGCCTGCTTCTTCAGGATTCCAACATCTGCTAAAGACCAGCTGAGACATCTAGCTTCGTGGACTGAACAACTATTGGATTCTCAGACTGTCCATTGGTAGACAGACAGGCATTGTTGGAACTGGGCCTGTAAGCCATTCTAATAAATACCCACCCACCCCACCGTGTGTGTGTGTGTGTGTGTGTGTGTGTGTGTGTGTGTGTGTGTGTGTGTGTGTGTTCTATCAGTTCCGTTCCTCTAGAGAACCCTGACTTATTTATACACCATTCGTCTCTACACTTGCCCTGCAGGGTGCTGGCTGTTTTCTGTGGATAATGACATCTGATGAAATGGATTCTATCCAGTGAAGCAGAATTCTGTCTGGAGAAGTGGCAGGCTGCCTTTCACTCTTGGCAGAGAAAAAGAAACCAAGGTCATTGGAATCTCTCCCTTGCTCATGAAGGAGGCCCAGCTTATAGATTGAAAATACACACACATATATATATATATGAATATATATAAAGAGAAGTAGATATATAGAGAGAGACAGAGATGAGATAAGACAGAAAGACAGAGATAGAGATAAAAGATACAGCTAAAGACAGAGACAGATGTAGTTAGAGATGATGGATATAGATTTGCATGGTTACCATGGACTCCTGGCTCCTATGTTTTACTCACAGAGACTCACCTCTAGTCCACGAAGATGTTTAACCTAACTTCTAGACCTGTCTCAGAAAAAAAAAAAAAGGCAGGTAGTGAGTTGGGGTGTGGCTCAGTCTAGAGCATGTACCCGTGTTCAATCCATGGGAAAATCTGACTTCTGAGATTTCCTAAGGGGGACAGAATGGGAAGCAAAATGTCAAGCCCACCACACAGGGAAACTTCCTTTCAAATCCTGTGTGTCCATCTCTGCCCTGTGCCACATATTTCCTAAGACTTGTCCTAATCTTTCGTCTTCCCAAAACAAAACAACAAAAAAGGCAAGACGCAAAATGATTTTTTAAAAAATAATAATGAAAAAGTCTTCAATGTATCTTTAACTCTGTGGTGACCAGACATGGTTCTGAGGTGCCTGTTCACAATTCAGGGATACCTGACCATGGTTCTAGGACATCTGTCCACAGTTTTGGAGTGCCTGGCCATGGTTTGAGAGCACATGGCCATGACTCAGGGGTGTCTGGCCATGTTTCTGGGGTCCTTGGCCATGGTTCTGGAGTCCCTGGCCACTGTGCAGACAGTTCACTATTGGCTCAGATGTGCATCATGACTTAATCTGGGCCAGTGGGAAAAGATGGAATTTGAAACATACTAATACCGAAAACAATGTTATTATTGGAAATGAAAACATTGTGAGACCACTTCACCTAGTCATATGGCTGTCACCAATAAACCCTACAACAAATGTCAGGAAGGCTGTGGAGAGAGAGAAAAATCCTGATTTACTGCTGGTGGGAGCGTGAATTAATAAAAGCATGGTGGCAATCAGTTTAGAGGTTAATCAAAAAAAATTAAGAATAGAACTCTGATACAACCTGGCTATTTCTCTCCTGGAAACTCCATCCCCTTCACAGAGATGCTTGCACCCCATGTGGGTGGAGAACGGAAATTTGGTGCATAGGTATAGAATAGAATAGTATCCAGCTCTAAAGGAAAATGACATAACAAAATTCGCAGGAAAGTGGATTGGCTGAGAGTGTATACTATTAAGTGAGGCCACACAACGTTAGAAAGAGCTAAACCACCTGTTCTCTCTCTTATGTGGCATCCAGACGATGTGTGTGTGCGTGTACACAGATGTACATGTGGGTGCAGTGTAACAGACAGACGGGAGAGCAAGACAGGCCGGCGGGGACGAGGACGCAGGCAATGCAGGCAGTGGACACGGGTCATGGAAGGGGATACAGAGCTAAGCGTCTCACTCTAACCCTGTTGTGGATTTTTCATTTTTGGTAGTGGGTAAGTGTATAAGAATAGACTCGATAATGAGAGCATAAAATGCAGGGGGAGGCTCCACAGCTTCCGCCCTGAATGGCAACTCTAATGACATATGGGTTCGTGGAGCTGTATAATCTTTAGCCCAGGTTAATTTCAATGTGTGATTGTTTTCATTTGCAACTTTTTTTTATAAATAAAGTCTAAAGTGAATTTTTTAAAAAATGTTCTAAATATGAGCTGGCTGTGCTGTTAGTTGTATGTGTGTGCGCTTGTATGTGTGTGCGCTTGTATGTGTGACGGTCAAGGGACAGTTTGCAACAGTCTGTTCTTGCCTCACACTTGATGGGTCTGGAGATCAAACTCTGGTTGTAAGGCGGGGCAGCAACGCCTTTGCCCACTGAACCCCACTGTCTCACCACCCTACGCCACATTCTGTCTAGCAGCAGGCCCTGGACCATCCTGAGATCCACTCACAGTGTTGCAGCCTGTAGACGTGACCCTGCCTGGGACACTTGGATAACTCCTTTGAGGGTAAAGCCCACGTGGTGTTCTGCCCACAACAAAGGTTTTCATCACAAAGAAAAATAAAAGTGTCACCTATCCCGTGTCCAAGCACAGTCCTGTATGTGAGTCTCAGTGGTTTTCCATTTTGCTTTACTGTGTGTGAAATATATGGATGTTTTAAATGTCACTTTCTGGCCAGGCTGAGTGGTACAGGCCTGCGATCCCAGCACCTAGGAAGCTGAGGCAGGAGGATGGCAAGCTCTAAGCCAGCCTGAACTACATAGTAAGTATGAAAGAGCCTCGTGGTAATTGTAATGATTGAATCTTGCAGGACCAGTCTGAAAGGCAGGAAGTACCCTTTCTTAATGCCCAGATCCCATACCTTTCCACTCCATGTTTGAGACACACTGTTGTGTGCCGTGTGATGTCTGCCCTTCCCCACCATGGCTTTTTTTTTCATGAAAGCACCAGAGATCCCATGTAGAAACGGGATGTATGTTGCCTCCTCTTCATGATACGTTCATATTGATAGCTTGCTGCGGCTGATGTGGCTTCAGTGTGATGGAGTGGGTTTAACTTGCGGGGTGTTGCTTTTGGGTCTTCAACAGCCACCAGAGCCACCTCAAGCCAGTGGCTTACCCTGTCATTGTCCCACCCCAATAGTAAGGAAGCAAGGGCAAGCTGAGCAAATGCAGGTTTGTTTTTCTTTTTTCTTAAAGGGAGGAGGAACTCTCCAGCGTGGGGCCTCTAAGGGAGGAATGCCATGGTGTGGTCTGCCCAGCGGCCATTTGTGGGTTTTAGGGTGGGAATCGGATGGAGACCGAGGTCAGCCTGTGCAGCTGCAGCTGGAGTCCAGTTATGGTCCCTGCACACTTATATAGGTAGATCACACGCCTGTGGACTGACCAGGAACCTCCAGCAGCATTCCAGAGCTGAGAAAAACACAGGCTCTGCCTTCCCACATACATGCAAATATGTAAAGCCCACAAACCCCTAAAGCAACCAGTCCAGCCTGAAACTTGCTACGGAACAATACCTCAGGCTGCTAAGAATATGTCCCATCAGGAACAAATCTTCCGGGCTAGGAAATGCCAGCCAGTGAGGACATCACCCCACCTAGCCAGCTCCACCACCCAGCTCCATGATCAGCGGAATAATACAGGTGCGGGTCGCCACATCTGACCTACTGCTCCAATGTTGTAGACGTTTGGAACAGCGACTGAATGGTGAGTGCTGGGGTTGGGGCTGTCCTTCTTCCGCTTCTTCTTCTTGAGAAGGTCAAGTGGACAGTGTCAGAGGAAACCCCAGAGCACAGTCCTTTCACTGTTCCCTTTCACTAACAGACTGACAGGCATTCCCCGGTGGCAGTTCCTAGGCTCTGAACCTGCCACCGCCTCTTCAAAACACTGCTGGTTGCCACGGAAACCGAAAAGCACTCTTCTGCTGGAAGAGCTGCTGGGAATTGCAAATCAAGATGCCCCAAACTACCCCTGCAGCTCATTTCTAAGCCCAGATTTGAAGGAGAAACAGTAGCTCAGATTTGCACTGGAGGAGATGGGGTGGGGGTGGAGTAGGGGTGGGGGCAGAGCCTTGAGTGTTTCCAGACCCTACCGTCCTGTCTGACCCCATCACACTCTCTCGATCCCAGCAACCTGACTGGATTGCTTCCTTTTCAAAATGATCTCCCAGGGGATGCAGAGAAGGTGGATCTGGGATGCTCGGGCTCCTGGCATTAGGGTCTGGCATGCTGATTATAAGCCTCGTGGTCTGACAAGTCACCACGGGTCACAACGTGCCTGGGGGCACCGCGCCAACCCCGAGTCCCCTGCTGCTGATCTCCCTCCCTCCTCCTCCCCAGGCTGAGAAAGGGCTGCCTGCTCTGAGGTGATTATATTTCTGTTCTCAAAATCCACTATGTGAGACAGGAATGCAAAATGAAAGGGAAGGACTTCTAACAGCTGCCGGGCCAGCGCTTCACAGGAAGGGATTTTAAAAGACAACCAAAGACTCTGTTTTTTTGTTTTGTTTTGTTTTAAGGACATTGAAAAAGTACTTAGAGCAAAAGCTATAGACCAAAGCTAGGCATGAGGACAGATGCCTGTAATCCCAACACTTGGGGAGCAGAGGTGGGTGGAGCAGAAGACGAGGCTAGCTCAGACCACGTGAACTACCAGACCCTGACTCAAAGCAAGGTGACAAAGAGAAATTTCCCTTTATTTTTTTCCTGTTATGAAGTCCAAGCTTGATTGCTAGTGGATTTTCTTGGTCTTGGCCGAGGACGGTTTCGTGGGCAAAGTGCTTGCCGTGGACATAAGCATGAGGACCTGACGTCAATCCCCAGCACCCACGTAAAAAAGCCGGGCTTGGCGGCATCCATTGTCATCCTAGCTGGGGTGGAAGATGAGAGGGTTGCTGGCCAGTCAGCTGTGACAGACCGGTTCAAGACACGGGAGGAAGGTGTCTGAGGAAAAGACACCAAAGCTGTTTTCTGACCTCCACGTGCTCACAAGTGCACCTGCACACACGCCCCTAAAAATACCTGTGGTCTTTGCCATTTCACTTTTCCCATGATGCAAATGGCCAGTGACACATCTGTTTCAAACACTGCCGTCTCAGCTCTCCCTCCAGCTGCCCAAGAGAGAAACTGGGATTAACTTTGGATCCTTCCTTAGCCCTTCCATGCACTGTCTTCATCCATTTCTCATTGCTATTACTAAAGCTTCAGCGGGGCCACCTTAAGAAGGCTGGGTATCAAGTACGGAACTGGGAGGGTGAGGCAGGCTGATTGCTCTGAGCTTGAAGCCAGCCCGGGTAACAGATAAGTTCCAGCCTAGCCTGGGCTACAGAGTGAGACCCTGTTCCAAGCATTTTGTTTTTATTTGGGACACAGCCCAGGAGGTGCACAGTCTGAGGGCCTGATCGGCTAAAGGCCTTCATGCTGGCAGGGTCCCAAGATGGCGCAGAAAGAAGGCTGCGTGGCAAGAAACAGTGGGTCTGTGCGTGTCTGATCTCTCCCCCTCTTCCTCTAAAGCCACACAGGCTCACCCTAGTGGCCTTGCCCCATCACAGTCACCTCTTACAGACCACATCCCTGAATACCACAGTAGGACTTCTTCTTATCACTCAACACCTAACAGTGGGGACCAGACTTCAGCGTGAGTTCAAAGGACAAACCACAGCCTCCAACCGCTGTATCTTGTCCACTTTGTATTCTCCACGTTTCTCAAGTTACTTTGTCTTTTCCAGGATTGTGACCACTATCCATGAGACGCTATTTAGTATTTATTTAAGAGGTGCACTTGCAATAGCCTCCTACCTAACACTTTTGCTCCATGAACTTGCCCTCCTCCAGGCTATCCATAGTGTAGTTAGCCTGTTCGAGGGGAGATTAAAGGCTCTACCAGAAGGGGACTGTGGTCTGGCAGCCTTGTCGCTGACACAGGGCTCGGGGACAAAAATCCAAACTGTATGCAACACAAGGGCTTCAAGTGGTGGGTTGGCTGTTGGAATGCTGTGGCATAGGCAGCTCCAGCTGCCCCCATGTGTGGGGTGAGGGGGGGAGTGCAGAGTGGAAGTCCTCATGAATACAGTCACTATGGCCACCAGGCACGTGTGTGAGAGCGAGATGGTCACTAGGGAGACAATGGAGCTAAATCTGGGCATAGCAAATGAGGGAACATGGCTGGACTTGGTAGCTCATATTCAAAGCAAAGACTCCGGAGGAATGTGGTCCAGCAAGAGGGAAAGGAAAGACAGACCATGGCATGGGCAGAAATACTGAAAAGTTGTTTACAAGCGCTTTAATAAGAGACAGGATTACCTGCTGCAATACATTTGCATGAACATGCACACATCACCACCACCACCATCATTAAAACCATCACTACCACCACCACCATCAATAACACCATCACTACCACCACCACCACCATCAATAACACTATCACTACCACCACCATTACCACCATCATTAACACCATCACTACCACCATCACCATCAACACCATCACTACCACCATCATCATCAACACCACCATCACCATCATCACCACCACCACCACTAATATCATCACTAGCACCAGTACCACCATCAATAACATCATCACTACCAACACCAACACCAATAACATCATCCATAACACCAACACCAACATCATCACTACCACTACCACCACCATCAATAACACCATCATTACCACCACCAACAACAACCACCATCATGTTGCCATCACCACGGCGACCATCACTCTGTCATCACCTTCGTCTTCACCCTCAGCACCGCCCTGACCCTGCAAGCAGCTCCAGACAGGTGTGGGTCCCCGCCACGTTCACGCTCCCCACAAGTGCTTTGTCATCAGAAACAGACCCGGAGCCTACAGCCTCTCCACAGAGCTGGAGAGTCGGGGCCATCTGTCCTGTCAGCATGAGTTTTAAATTTCAGGAAGTCATCAGAGGCAAGAGTGTGTGGCTCTCCTGTCACTCTCCCTGCCAAGCCCGCCCCTCTGTGCCCATGGAAACAATGACTGTGGGCACACACTTCCTGAGGCCGGCGAAACCAGTGCTTTCGGGGACAGCTGCTGTTGGTAGGGGGAACAAAAGAAAACAGGAGTAGAGAGAATCAAAAGAGACAGTTATAAAATAATAGGAAAATTCCTCCTTCCTACGCCACATCTTCTGGGAAGCAGAGGAGGGGAGTCATGTCTCTGACAAGCTGCTGTCAGGACTGCCCTGGGTGCCATGTTCACACGCCAAGCACTCACTTAGAGCCCAGCTCTGGCTGCTAATGGGTCACTGGGTTAAGTTTGCTAAGAGCACAGCAGGCACAACTGAGCAGATTCACGTGTAGAGGAGCATCTGACAGAGCGTGGACGTGTTAGCTAATAGACATGGGTGAGCAAAAGATGGCAGTATCTTAGTGTGCGAGCAAGGTGGATATGTGGCCGTGTTCTGGCAGACCCGGACAGAGTAGAGAGGAGTGGTCATGGGGTAGGTAACTCTTTCCTTTCATAGGTCACCCTGGACAGCTTTGAAAGGCTTCACGTGTGACTGTCCCGACCTCAGAGCCTAGATGTTTCTGAGCGATTCGGAGGTAAGCTGGGAGAAGTCCACAGCAAAGGGAGGCACTGGAAAGCCACTAGATCTGTATGGCAAGTCACATAGTTCTAGTGTGACCCCCAAGACCTTTGCACTGACCACCTGAGCCATGACTTGTAGACCCAAGCCCTGCCCTGGAGGCTCTGGGTTCAACCTATGCTGGTTGGGTTTTGTGAACTTGACAAAAGCTAGAGTTGTCTGGACTGGCCTGGAGGCAAGCTTGTGGGAATATTCTTGGTGACTCACCCAGTGGGTTGTGGGCGGGGCCATCCCTGGGCAAGTAGTCCAGGGTGGTTAAGAAAGCAGGCTGAGCAAGCTGTCAGGTACAAGCCAGTAATCGCTGTTCCTCCATGGTCTCTGCTTCAGTTCTTGCCTCCAGATTCCTTCTGAGGTTCTTTGTTTGTTTGAGATATGGTCTATTATGCGGCCCTGGACGAACTCTCTGTGTAGACCAGGCTGGCCTCGAACTCACAGAGATCCACCTGCTTTTTTTTTTGCCTCCCAAGTGCTGGGATTAAAGGTGTGCACAACCACTCCCAGCCTCCTCCTTGAGTTATCCCCTCAATGGAGGACTGTGACCCAAATGAAGCCCTCTTCTCCAAGAGGTTTTTGGTTATGGTGTTTATCACAGCAATAAAAAGCCAAACTATGATATTCGTCAGCATCGGGACCACAGCCTCTCATTCCAACGCTACCTGATGAAGAGAATGAACAAAATACTTGGGCTCCAATTAAAATGTTAGACTTACGAAGATTTAAGGAGGCAATAGCATCTTATGGCATGCACTCCCCATATGTAAAGCAAATGTTAAACAACTGGTCAACTAGTAATAGGATTATACCAAAGGACTGGCGGGAATTGGCACAGGCTGTTCTTGAACCTGGACAACATCTCCAGTGGAAAATGTGGTTCAATAATGAGGCTAAAAATATAGAAAAACAATGGAGGGGTAGCGGAATACAAGTCTGTCAGGATCAGCTTATTGGAGAAGGCCAATATGCTTCAGTAGAAACACAAAGTTTATATGATGTCCAAACCCTAGTTCTATGTCGAACAGCAGCTTTGAATGCATGGGACAAAGTTGAAGAACCAGGAAAAAAAACTGAGTCATTTACAAAGGTTATACAGGGCCCAAAAGAATCTTTCACAGATTTCTTACAAAGATTGACTTCAGCAGTACAGAAAATGGTCCCGAATTCAGAGGCTAGTCAGATAATAATTGAATCTTTGGCCTTTGAGAATGCAAATGCAGCATGCAAAAGGATAATCAGGCCGTTAAAGGCAAAATCTGCACCTTTGGAAGATTGGATTAGAGATACAGTTAATGTTGAGGCTTATGACCATGATGATATGTGGGTAGGAAAAGCAATTTCAAAAGGTTTGAGCAATGTTAGATGTTTTGGATGTGGAAAGCAAGGACATTTGAAAAGGGATTGTAAACAGGTCATTCCTAGAAATAATGTTTCTTCAAGGAACACTGGCAACAGAATGCCCCTTCCTTCTGGAGTATGCAGAAGGTGTGGTAAGGGAAAACACTGGACCAACGAATGTAGATCAACAAGGGACAGACAGGGTAATCCTCTGCCTCGAGCCTCGGGAAACTCCCAGAGGGGCCTCAGGCAGGCCCCCACAGTAAATCCAGTTCAAACCTTTCCTGCAGTTGTAGAGGAAACCCCTACTCAAAGCAACTAAATAACCAAATGTCTATAGGAATAAATCATGTTAGTCGAGATGATGAAACAGAGAAAATAGGGAATTCAGGAAAAAACATAAAGAAAATTTTTTGGCAAACTTCTATTAATGAACAAAGACCAAAACTAACAATAAAAATAAATGGTGTTTTGTTGTCTGGTCTGGTAGACACAGGTGCTGATATTACCATAATTGCACCAGAATTTTGGCATCCAACTTGGCCTCTTCAGGAGGTAAACGTTCAACTGTTAGGAATTGGGACATTATCTCGAGTGAAACAAAGTGCAAGATGGCTTGAATGTATAGGTCCAGAAGGACAGAAAGGAAAATTAAAACCATATATGGCTAACATAGCTATGAACCTGTGGGGTCGAGATTTGTTACAACAATGGAATACTCAGATTAATATCCCTCCAATCTCAGAAACAAATCATAAATTAGTACATGTTTCTGAGAGAAATATTAAAAGATATTATTCTAATGAGTGCTCACCAGCCATCCATGTCATACAAGAACAGGGCACAACTGATAATTTTCCAAAAACACCAACAGCTCTACCTTTAAAATGGTCAACAGATAAGCCTGTATGGGTTCAGCAATGGCCTTTAACAACAGAGAAACTCCAGGCTTTACAAGAGCTGGTGGAAGAACAGTTAAATGCTCATCATATTGAAGAATCAACCAGCCCTTGGAATTCTCCTGTATTTGTTGTTAAAAAGAAATCTGGTAAATGGAGAATGGTAACAGACCTTAGAGCAATTAACAAAGTAATTCAGCCAATGGGCTCTTTACAATCTGGAATTCCTTTGCCTACTCTGTTACCAAAAGGATGGCCTCTCATAGTTATTGATTTAAAAGACTGTTTCTTTTCAATACTGTTACAAGAAAAAGACAGAGAAAGATTTGCTTTCACAGTGCCTACTTATAATAATTCTCAACCGGTTAAAAGATTTCAATGGAGGGTTCTCCCACAGGGAATGTTGAATAGCCCAACTTTGTGCCAATATTTTGTAAAACAGCCATTAGAAGTGATACGTAAAAAATTTCCTAAATCTATAATTTATCATTATATGGATGATATTTTATTAGCTGACTCAAATGCAGATACTTTAGAAAGAATGTTTGAAGAAGTAAAGAAAATTTTGCCTTGCTGGGGTTTACAAATTGCCCCCGAAAAGATACAAAGAGGAGATTCTATTAATTATTTAGGATATAAAATAGAACTTCAAAAAATTAGACCTCAAAAGGTGCAAATTAGGAGAGATAGACTACAGACTCTTAATGACTTTCAAAGATTATTTGGAGACATTTCTCATCTAAGAACTATTGTTGGGGTAAAAAATGATGAACTGAATAATTTGTTTAAAACCTTAGAAGGTGATAAGGACTTGAACAGTCCAAGAGAATTATCACCTGAAGCTGAAAAAGAATTGGCCTTGGTAGAAAAGAAAGTACATGAAGGGCACGTAGATCGTATTGATCCAAAGCTGGATTGCATTTTGGTTATTTTACCTTCTAGGCATTCTCCAACAGGAATATTAATGCAAAGGGAAGATATTATATTAGAATGGATATTTTTACCAAATAAACCAAATAAAAAATTAAAAACTTATGTAGAAAAAATCTCTGACTTGATTTGGAAAGGAAAATTGAGACTTCGTCAGTTAGCAGGAATAGACCCAGCAGAAATTGTTGTACCTTTAACTAAGGAGGATATTGAAAAATTATGGATAGAAAATGAAGCTTGGCAAAAAGCTTGTAGTAATTTTTTGGGAGAAATTAACAGCAAATATCCCAAAAGCAATAGAATTGATCTTATAAAGAGAGCTGATTGGATCTTGCCTCGAATTGTGAGGAAAAAACCCATATCTGGAGTTCATACATTTTATACAGATGCCAACAAACAAGGAAAGGCAGGTTACAAATCAGAAAAATTAAGTAAAGTGGTTCAAAGTCCTTATAATTCAGTTCAAAAATCAGAATTGTATGCTATTCTGTTGGTATTAATGGATTTTTCAGAACCTCTCAATGTAGTAACTGACTCTCAGTATGCTGAAAGAGTAGTATTACATATTGAGACTGCAGAATTTATCCACGATACTTCAGAATTAACTACATTATTTATTCAATTACAAGATACAATCAGAAAAAGGAGTCATCCTTTATATATAACTCACATCCGATCCCATACTGGTCTGCCAGGCCCTCTAGCACAAGGCAATGATGAGATTGATAAATTATTGATAGGAAATGTGTTGGAGGCCTCAGAATTTCATAAAAAACATCATGTAAATAGTAAAGGTTTAAAAAAGGATTTTTCCATAACCTGGCAACAAGCCAAAGAAATAGTAAAGAAATGTCCTACTTGTTCCTTCTACAATCAAACGCCATTACCAGCAGGATGTAACCCAAAGGGTACTCAGAGGAATGAAATCTGGCAGATGGACGTGTTTCACTTTGCAGAATTTGGAAAATTGAAATATGTACACCACACTATTGATACTTATTCAGGATTTCAATGGGCAACTGCTTTGAGTTCTGAAAAAGCTGATTCTGTAATCACTCATTTGCTAGAAGTTATGGCCATTATGGGTATACCTGCACAAATCAAAACTGATAATGCTCCATCATATGTCTCTGTTAAAATGAAACAGTTTTTTGCTTATTATAATATAAACCATATTACAGGTATACCACATAATCCTACAGGTCAAGCAGTTATAGAAAGATCAAACAGAACTCTAAAGGATATGCTAAATAAACAGAAAGGAGTAACAAAAACCCCCAGAAATAGACTACATAATGCTCTATTAACTTTGAATTTTCTTAATGCCAATGAGAAAGGAACAACAGCTGCAGAGAGACATTGGATAATAGAAAAAACTACAGAATTAAATCAACCTATATACTTTAAGGATGTGCTGACCTCAGAATGGAAACCAGGATATGTATTACATTGGGGACGAGGTTTTGCTTTTATTTCTACAGGAGAAGATAAGCTGTGGGTACCATCAAAATTGATAAAGGTTCGATTTGAACAAGAGAGACTTCTTAATTAGAGGAGGTGATAGTTCATCAACTATCATGAACATCCAATTTAAACTAACTTACACCAGTAACATATATCTTTTCATTTAATCAGATAGTAACTTGCCAAAAAGGAACATCCCCAAAAAACCTTGGGGAAAGGTTTTTGTTTTTGTCTTTTAGGAGAATGAAGGTTAAGGAATTTGAAGAACACTGGACAAATGAGACAACTGAAGAAAAGGGACAAATCGTCTATCCTAAGAAACAGAGTGAAATGGCGTATGGGTATGTTATCTAAAAAATTTTATGTCTTCCTAAATGTTTGTTTCTGCTTTTCTTTAAAGATTTAACACTATTTAACTTCTAATAGTCCCAGTTCAATTAAAATTTAAAGCTGACTTTGGAGTTGGAGAATGGCTCGCTCCTTCTTTAAACTCAAGCATGTTGTTAAAAGGAAAATACAGACTCTCTGTATCATGCCAGAGGAAAAGAGCCATCTTCTGCTATGGGACAGGAGAAAAGCCAAATTAATTAAGGGACTATTCTATTACTAATCTCAACTCTTTGATTCTATTCTGATTCTTTAAACTTTTCTTAAAGTATGAAATTTATATCAAAATTTACAAGATTAATATATATAGATATATATACATTTTAAACTTTGTTAAGATATAAATGGTCATATAGAGTACTAATTCTAAAAAGCCGCATATATAGTCTTTGTGTTCGAGTCTCTTATCAGTTTTTTGCAGGAAATCACGGTCAGGCCTAACATCAACTGAAGTCTCCAGGAAGAAGATGGGGCCCCACAACAACAACAATTCCACATGGACAATAATAACATCACTAATCTGACAAACATCATCTACAGATCAGCTTTGAACTACAAAGTGCTCAGAGCAATTTTGAGAGCGCTAGCTGAGATGATCCAGTCTCAAAGACTACTTGAATAAGGATTTGAGATAAACCCTGAACTTTGGCATTATACACAGACTGGATAACGAAGGATATAGTTACCTTTCCTAGAATTTGACAATTAACCTAAAATTTTTCTTTCAGGATAAAGATAACTTCGCCCATACCCAGCAGGAAGCAATTTCAAGAATACGACGCCCACATTCCTAAAGAGGTGGTGTGGGGTGGTTGGTTTTTTTGGTCTTTTAGGTCTTTTAATGGGTTTTGGGTCTGGGATAATTTTCATTGATTAGGGGGGTTGGTTATAAGTTGTTGTAAAGGGTGAGGAAAAGGGCTAAGCAAAGGAGATTAGATTTAAGGTTCTTATTAAAAAAAAAAGAGAGAGAAAGAAAGAAAGAAAAAAATGTAAATACTTTACATTGGATTGGATTGTTTTATAGTG
Organism: Peromyscus eremicus; assembly: GCF_949786415.1. Lineage (NCBI taxonomy): Eukaryota > Metazoa > Chordata > Mammalia > Rodentia > Cricetidae > Peromyscus > Peromyscus eremicus. Next base: position 2,239,291 of record NC_081438.1, on the reverse strand, counting down.
TATATAAATTATATATATTGAAATTGATATTATTAGAAAATGCTATATGTATATTTCTAATTGTACCATTCATTTAACAATGTAATGCAATTTTCTAATCCTTGAATGTTGTTATTACCAACTATTAGGATATAAAGAAATGAAAGTTAGTAGTTAGACATTATAATAGAACTTGTAGTTATATTAGGTATGTTTTCAAGATTGAGTAGATATATTTTAGATAGACAGGTTATCTTCAAACCCTTCAGAGATCTACAGAATATGGCATTTAAAATGTTTTAATAACTTAGAAAAATTTTCTTTTTTGTTATGACTATGAGACATGTCGGCTCCTGACAGTACCAATCTACTTCAGAGAAAATATGGGCATTGAAAAAACTGTAATTGGAGTTAACTTTCATTGTAGCAAAAGTTAGCCACTGGACAACAAAGTATCCTCAAATCAACTGCTGACGAACAGGACAGACAAGACACGAAACAAAGGACTACTGATTCTTGTCAAAACAAGTGTGGTTATGGCTTTATTAAAAGGCATCTTCTGAGGCCAGGACAATATGGCACCATCCCTGAAGTGGCCTTCGTAATCCGGGAAAGGTACAGTGCCCTTTTCTTCGAAGGCAGCTGAACAGGCAGTGGGCCGATGGCTTCTGATGTGTAATGGGGAGGTAGCTGAAACAGTTATTCTTGAAGAGTAATTAAGCTCACACCTCTCAACAGAAGAATGGCATTTAATAGAGGGATGTGGAGAAGAACGGGATGCTGAAATGAAGCCACATACACACATAGCCAAGAAGAATGGACAGCTGAATTCAAAAAACATCAACAATTTCCAGAATTTAAAATCCTGAATCATGACATGAAACTAGTGGAATTCAGGTATTTCTGGTATATAGACTGCTCTCACCCAATGTGAGGTTGAACTGTTGACCTTGTGTACATTCTACTTCACAAATGAGTCTGTCAGATACGCTAAGCCTATAGGCTGAAGATGATGCCCCAACACTGCGGAGAAACCTCAGATGATTGTCCAGGCAGCTGGCTGTTTCTGTCAACTCACAAGTTTTTGGAAGTTGCTTGCATATACTTCCTGTTTTTATTTTTTTGTTAGCTAATACTATTTCCTTCTTGGGTCTCTGAGGGAGTTGAAGATTAGTTAGTTATAGTTGACGATTAATTAGGATAGAAAGTGAATTAGATACAATAGAATAGATAATGGAATTATTTTCTCTGAATTTGTCAAATACAAATGAACTAGACATTGTTTAGGTATTTATTACTTGTATATATTGTATATAGTTATTGTACTTTTGTATATAGTTTTTCTTATGTTAGTTATAAGCTTTTTCTTTTTTCCTTTTTATTAAAATAGAAAAGGGGAAATATGGTGATATTTTATTTGTATTAAAATGTTATTTGTATGTTAATAAATAAAGTTGCCCGGGGGTCAGAGCTATTAGCAAGCCATAGGAAAGCAGGGCAGTGGTGGCGTATACTTGTAATCCCAGCACTTGGTATACAGAGCTGGGTAAGTCTCTGTGTGTTCAGGGATACAGCCATTATTGGACACACATGCCTTTAATCTCAATACCAAGCAAGGAAAACCTGGAGGCCTATACAGACAGGCCGTGACGAGGCAGTCATGTGGTTGGGTTTACAACCAATGAGAAGGCAGAACAGGAACACTATATAAAGACATTAACACAGGGGTAGTGAGTTCTGAGAGGTAGGACCACTGCAGGAGGAAGGGTAAGGTTTTAGCTCTTAGCTCTGACCTCTTGGCTTTCTTCTTTGCATTGGTTCTGTGTTTCTTATTAAATAAGAAGGTTGGTTACATCTACAGCAGTCCCTGGTGAATCTGGGACCCTGTGAATTTGAGAACCTTGGCAGACCGTTTCCCCAGAACCTGCCACCTGCACCTGCTCCTGCTCTAATGCCCTGTGTGCAATTATTGATTCAAACAATGAAGCACAAATTTTAAAAGGTCTTATTAATAAAAACAAACCCAGAGCCAGGTATTGGGGTGAATGCTGAAAGATCAGAGAAAAAGAACAAGCCACAGCTAACCTCACCTCTCCAATTCCTCAGCTGATCTTGTTCCTCACACTGGAAGCCTCTGAGTCCTCATCCGAAATGAATCTCAGCTGAACTGCTGCTCAAAAGCCTAAAAGCTTAACCAGGCTCTAGTTCCTGGTCCTCATGCCTTATATACCTTTCTGCTTCCTGCCATCACTTCCTGGGATTAAAGGCATGTGGCTTTGAACTCACAGAGATTTGGATGGCTCTCTGCCTTCAGAATGCTAGGATTAAAGGCGTGAGTGCCACCATTTTCTGGCCTCTATATCTAGTGGCTGTTCTGTTCTCTGACCCCAGATAAGTTTATTAGTGTTCACAATATATTGGGGAACACAATATCACCACAAAACAGATCTCCCAAGCCTGAGCATTGGGGCCAAGCTTTGGTCCCAGGCTCTGCAGACGGGGAGGGGAAGACAAAAGGGACAAAGTCCTTCCCCTTGGAGTCTATGAATCAAACAAGCTGTCCTAGTTCGCTTTGACTGTCAACTAAACACAGAGTCACCCTGGGAATCGAGTCTCAGTTGAGGGACTATCCACATCAATTTGGCCTGTGTGCATGGTCTATGGGGCAGTGTGTTGGATGTCCATCAATGCAGGAGGACCCAGCCCACTGTGGACAGCACCATTCCCTAGGTGAGTAACCCTGGGCTGCATAAGAAAACTAAGCTAAGTATGAGCCTGAGCGAGCCAGCAGGCAGCATCAGCCCTGGTTTCTGCTCCAGGTTCCTGCCTTGACTTCAGTGACAGCCTGTGACCTGGAAATGTAAGCCAAACACTCTCCTCTGTGAGTTGCTTTTGATTGGAGTATTTTATCTCAGCAACAGAATGAACCAAGTGTGTAGACTCAACATGAAGTCTGCGGATGTGTAGAGACCAACAGAGGTTTTCTAGTGAGAACTTATTCAGGGTCCAAGGATCTGAGCTTGCTTTACCCAGCAGGGCTGCATAAGGGGATGATTGGACCACGGACATGGTTACCAGGTGTTTGGAAGGGTCTACGCTTGGCTATGCGGTGTGCTTTGATCTAGCAAGGGGGAGGTCTTTTGCCCCGCCCCTTGGCATTGTTATAAAAAGCTCTTTTGAAGAGCCAGAAGGAACCATTGGGTTTTAACCCAGGTCCTCCCAAAACTATCCTGTGTTCCCGTCTTTCTTCTCTTCGCTATCTTTCTATCTAAAAGTTTCTTATCCCTCTCTCCTCCTCATAGGAACCCTTTTAAAAGGTGGGATCTGGCCTCCCGCACTAATGAGAAATGTGGGGAGCCCAGGCAAGGTGGGCTTTTAGAGCTTGAACGCCAAGTGTCCCTTCAAAGGCTCATGTGCTTGGCCTCAGCTGGTGGATCCCATCACTGAGCTGTGGTTGGATCTTGAGGGATCAGCCTTCCTCAGTGATATGTTGGTGATTCAATAGCATTATTGGAAGCCATGGAAATCAGGAGGTGAGACAAAGTTGGAGGACATGGGTGACTGCGGCTGTGTTTTTTTGTTTTTTGTTTTTTGGGTTTTTTTTTGGGGGGGGTTGGTTTTTTGAGACAGGCGGGTAGGATTTGCTGAAGGAGGTGGAGGCAGGAGGATCACGAGTTCGAGGCCAGCCTGGGCAGTTGTGTCTTTGAAGGGTAACTCTTGCCCCTGGCCCCTTCCACCTCTCCTCTCTCCTCCTCTTTCCCCTGTTGCTCCTTCTCACCTTTTTCCTCTTTCTCCCTCTCTTCTCCCCTCCCTCCTCCCTGGCTCCCACAAGGCGAGCACCATAGCTTCACCGTGCCCTTCAGACACACTTTTCTACTTCCCACAGTGGAGCCAGCCATCTTGGACAGAAACTCCTGAAACTATAAACCAAACTAAACCTCCTCTCCTTCAGGTTGTCTGTCTCTGGTGTCGTTGTCATAGTGACAAGGGGCACAGTGGGGTCCCAAAGCATCATGGGACAGTAGCGTGTATCCGAGGTTGAGAGGGGCCCCTCTGACAAGTGCCATTAAGTCCTCTAAGGCCACCACTAGCTTGTCGATTTATTCCTCCTCCAGCCTTCTGGATTCACTCACCCGCTGATGCTGATTCAGGACCTCCTGCCCACCGCTGTCTCCTGTACTCCCGGCCCAGTTCCATCTAGGGTGCCTGGCTTGCATTCTCTGTGCTTCTCAGCAGCACTACGGTTTTTCACAGTCCCTTCATGATCCCCATGCCATAATTACCCCCTTGCCTGCGGGGCATTTACCCATCAACCCCACAGTTCCCCAGAGTTTTCTTGAGTGCAAGCAGCAGGAAATTTTAGAAGGATTTATATTGTGGAGATAAACAGATAGAAAATACAGGACAGCCTCGAGAGAACCTGGAACCTTTTCCAACAAGCCCTGACTGTCTCTGCCCCAGAGTATTTATAGAAATGCCAAGGGGTAAAGCAAAAGACGCCCCCCCCCCAGCACAGCCAAGTGCAGACCATCTCAGACACCTGCACTCAGGCCCATGGTCCTAATCATCCTCTCTATGGGGACCTGCTGGGTAAAGCCACGAGGAACCTGAAAACGGGCTCCCACACTTGCCCTTTCAGTCCATCACTGTACATGTACAACTTCCCAAACACGTCACTCAAATCCAACACCTTCTGTGGCTAGTATGTGTGTGTGTATGTGTGTGCATGCATGTGTGTGTGTACATGCTGTGCAGGCCACATGCTTTCCTCAATCACTTCTCCACTTGTTTTTTTACATTTTATATTTTAATCATTATTATTATTAATTTTTCTTATCATTCTTGAATGTGTGCATCAGGTTGGGAGTGTGTGTGTGTGTGTGTGTACCACAGCATGGGTGTGGAGGTCAGAGAACTACTCTCAGGAGTTGGTTCTCTCCTTCCACTGTGGGATCTGGGCTTGAATTTAGTCATCAGACTAGTTAGTACAGCAATGGCCTTGACCAGTGAGCCACCTTGTCCGTCAGAGAGGGGCTGGAGTGCAGTGGGTCACCTAGACTGGCTGGCCAGTGAGAAGCGTGACACTTTCTATGATGCAAGATCCTGAATGGAGGGGAGCAGCTTCAGGGAGATGCTAATGTGAAGGTGTCCTGTTGCTGGGGGATGTCTTTCTGTAAGCTGTGAATATGTGTTGCTCCCATTGGCTAATAAATAAAGCTGTTTTGGCCTGTGGCAGGGCAGCTTACAGGCAGGTGAGAAACCCAAGCAGAGGTATGGAGAGGAGAAAGAAGAGTAGGGAGAGATGCCTAGCAGCCGCCACCCAGGGAGCAGCAAGATGCCAGCAGACCAGTAATGCCACGGCCATGTGGCAAAACACAGATTAATAGAAATGGGTTAATTTAAGATGAAAGAGCTAGCTAGCAAGAAGCCTGCCATAGGCCATACAGTTTGTAAATAATATTAAGCCTCTGTGTGATTATTTTATAAGTGAGTGTGGGACCATGGGGCCCAGCGGGACCAGAGAAACTTATCACTACATCCTGTGGCTTAGGAAGCTGAGGATGCACAAACTAAACGCTTGTTCACCCTAAGCCAGAATATGTTAGAGATCTGCCTAGGTCATCCCATCAAAACAAGACACTGCTCCTAGGTAGCCATGGGCCCATTGTCACAGACAGAACACTGAGGCCCATTGAGCCATGTCTAAAGACCCATAGGCAGTGATGGGTAGAAATGGGATTCATTCATTCACGATACTCTAAAGCTCCTTGTATTCTTCTGCCAAGTGAAGTGAGTATTTGTACAGAGGAAAGTGCTGAGCAGCAATCTCACAGAGACGGGAAGCACGGTCCCTTCCCCTGCTGCCCAGTCACTGGACAGAGTCTGGACTCCACGACCTTTCAAACTCATCAGCCAGTGAGTCTGTGATGGTTATATCATGACCTGACCACCCTGACTCCACCGCCAAATCAGTGAGACAGCGTCTGGCAGAGTTGATAAATCACTACCCAAGAAAGTGAAGATGCAGGCCAAGAGGCCGCAGGAAGGAAGATCGTGCACAAAAAGATGAGAGGGATGGCCCTAAGGCATTCATCCTTCCTCTCTAGGTCTCAACAAATTCCCAGGTATGGGAAAGCCAAATTAATCAATGATGAATACAAGAAGACTTATCTCTGTGGAACTATCCTGTGTTCATTTCCAAAGGCTCAGCTTAGAACACCGAACACCCCCCCACCCTACCCCCCCACCTCCCCACCCCCCACATGACCTGATGACTCTAACCTCTCTAGGAATGTGGCTGGTGACCAGGGGACTTACTATCTCTTTTCCTTGGACTTCATTTGTTTCCTTCTCCCTGGATACCAGGAAAGTCTGCGTACCTGCAGCGTGCCAAGCCAGCTGGCCAGGCAAGGTGGCTGTTAAGGCCCAGGCTCCTCTCTCAGAGCAACACCTGCCTCTGGAACAGCAGCTGCAGCAGGAAGGAGGTGCTCCAGCCTGGTGCTCCACGCCTGGCCCTATACTGCAGAAGCACTGGTTTGGATGTGCACTGAATGAGTCATGCCCCAGGCAACTTTTCACTGGAGTTGCAGATTCCAGAAACAGCAGATCAGGGACACGTCTCCAGGGACGGCAATCCAATGGAAGGTGCCGCTTACTCCATCCAGACTGCGCTAAGTCAGCACCTCGACAGCTTTGCTTCTGATGCTAAAGTTTGCCCTTGCTCTGGGCCCCAGGTTTCCTGAAACCCAGACACCTTTCTGGCTGGAAGTCAAAGGACTTGGGCAATAGTTGAGCAGACCCACAAGACACCAAAGCAGGCCTCTAGTGTCCCAAGCAAGGATCCTATGTGCTTGATCTGTGTCCCTGATGGTGAGCTGGTACCTTCCTCTTGTGTCTCAAAAGGCCACTCTCAATCATCCTCACTGTCCTGGTGTCCTAGGAGGCTCACTGTGAGGACTCCAACAGTGGGTGCTCTCCTCTTTGGCATCCAGTTGGGGACACTGGAAGGATGCCACCCCTGGGCAGGTGGTCCTGGAGTGTGTAAGTAAGCAACCTGAGCAAGCCAGTGAGGAGCACTTCTCCTTGGTTTCTGTTCCATGCTCCTGCCTTGAGTCCCTGCTCTGACTTCCCTCAATGATGGAGTGTGATCTGAAAACTGAAATGGAGCCTTTCCTCTTCAAGCTGTTTCTGGTTGTGGTGTTTATCACAATAACAGAAACTAAAACACCCTGTAAACGTTAGTGTCTATAGCCATGACCTGGGCCATCTTCAGCCTCGATCGGAGAAGAGTTCCTGTGCCGTGAGCAGCAGCCCATGCTGAGATGCAGAACTCCCAAAGTGCAGAGAGTGCAGGTGCTTTAGCCCTAAGTGAGACATCCATATTAACCCCACAACCACCATCACCAAGGCTTGGGAAACATCACGGAAAAGGAGACAGAGAGAGTGTAGGAGTCAGGGTGAGGAGAAGGGCTGTGAAACACTGTCTTCTGGACCTGGCATGGCCATCTCACTCACAGACAACCACACTCACAGATAACCACAGCAGCTGTGGTTATCTGCAAAAGATCAAATCAGCCAGCATTCCAGCATAACGTGGTACCTGACCTCCAGGCCTCACCCCTCTCTGAGCTATTGGCATTGGAGGGCAAGGGAGAACCATTCTTTTTTGAAACTGTGGCCACAAGCATTTCCCACAATCCAGTGGATGACCCACACCCATGGGCAGCGCTAACTGGACTTTAGTGGATTATTAAAAAAAACAAAAACAAACAAACAAAAAAAAAAAAAAACGGGCAATGGTGGCGCACCTCTTTAATCCCAGCACTTGGGAGACAGAGGCAAGCAGATCTCTGTGAGTTCTAGGCCAGCCTGGTCTACAGAGTAAGTTCCAGGACAGCCAGAGCTACACAGAGGAATCTTGTCTCAAAAAAACAAAAACAAGGAAAAAAACCCACAAAATTGGGAGAAGGAAGTTTTGGGGTAAGTTGAAGGGAGAAATGGCGTTAGATATGATCATATTTCAAGTATACATGTATGAAATTCTCAAGAATAAAGAAAAATTAAATAAAGTGGAGAGAGTAGTAGAGAAAGACACTCAATGTCAGCCTCTAGCCACACCACACACACACACACACACACACACACACCACCCACATATGCACAAACACACACCACACACACACATACACACACGCACACATACACCATCCACATACACACACACATACACACACACCACCCACATACACACACACAAACACACACCACACACACATACACACACATATTCTCTCTCTCTCTCTCTCTCTCTCTCTCTCTCTCTCTCTCACACACACACACACACACACACATTCTCTCTCTCTCTCTCACACACACACATTCTCTCTCTCTCTCTCTCTCTCTCTCTCACACACACACACACACACACACACACACACACACACACTGAGCTGTTGTCCAGTTCCTGTTCACCCACACTTCTCATGCACCCCACCTCTGCCACATGAGCTCTGTGCCACCCCCTAACCAAGTATGTGCACACCGTAGCCTTCATATTCCTGTCCCTTTTCATCTCTGCCTGCTTCAGGTTCCAGGTGGAGAATTCTCAGACATTGCCAAGCCTAATCCTCAACCCTGTGAACTCTTGTAGCATATAGCCACCTTTTCCTTTCTATTTTTTTTTTTTTTTTGCCACGTGGCTCTGGGGTCTTCAAACTCAAGAGTCTATGGGGACACAGAGGCTGACAACGGACCAGCCCACACTCTTGCTCTGGCTTTTGTCTCTCCACTTTTGACGGTGATAGGGACATCACCATCAGCACTCACACACATGTACAGAGTAAAGACAGTGACGAGTAACAGTCATCACTGGTGCCGTGGACAACAGCAAGCCTCATACACTAGCTGATATGTAATCTCATAAACATGTCCCACCATGGCTGAATATTGCCTCTTTTCAAGAGAGCCTGGAAATTTTTCTTCTTAAGAGACTTTTAAAATGTTTATTATGATTATGGGGGTGACACATTGTGGGGGTGCCTGAATGTGGAGGTCAGAGGACAGCTTTGTGGAGTTAGGTCTCTCCTTCACCATGTGCTACAAGATGCAGAAATATGAAGTAGGAATTCAGCTGACTGTGGCCAAGAGTCAAGGAATTTTTCCAGAGGAAGCCAAGGCTCAAGGAGTATTGGTGTTATTTGGTTTTTTAATATATCAGCTGTTTTCTACTATGAATTTCATGCATGCTATTATAGCTACCCCATTGATTCTTTTTCCTAAGAACTTCTAAACAGTGTGGATTGATCATTCTTTGGGCATATACAACTAAGGTATTTAGATAAACAGTCACTGGCTTTTCTTCTTCTTCTTCTTCTTCTTCTTCTTCTTCTTCTTCTTCTTCTTCTTCTTCTTCTTCTTCGAATTAGACTCAGATGTCTGCCTTCTGTAATTATCTCTTTCAGCAAGCATCCAAGGCCATGGCCAGCTCTGGACAAAAGCATTTTATCTGGGATATCCCTCAAATATCTACAGACACGGAGCAGACAGAATAAGCATTCCAGACCATCTGCTAGTCTCCTGAATTAAGGTAAATATTCATACAGAGATGCCACCTAGGCCAGACAGCTGTTAGGTACATAGCTTTGTCTCTTATGCAAATTAAGCTCAGCCCCCCCCTTTCTCTCACAGCCCAAGTGGCACCTCTAGACTTCCCCTCAAACAATTTACTCAGAACAAAAGGGCTTTTTTCATACCAGGTGCATCAAGCTGTGACGCAGGTTACCTAGCAAATGTGTATTCCTCCCCTGCCATGCTAAAAAATGGCAACATAGGAAAAAAAGAGCAGTTTTATTTTAGTGACTCTTAACATTTTACCTAACCACTTCCAAGATTATAGTTTGAGCACATTCATGACCTAGTGACTTATAAGCTCTTAATGTTTCACCTAATCACGTCTCAGAACATAGTTTGAGCACATAAATTCCCTTTCTGATTTATTAACCAATTACAGCCCTTAACTGACCCCACCTCCTTTATTCACTCCCCTTTGGGGTTGCAAATGAAGCTGACTATCACTGCTCTTGTGGGGACCTTGGAAGCCTTGCACTGCATTGTAAAAGAACTACTGCTTGTAAGTGTGTGTAGACCTGGTCCCAGAGAAGACTGGCGAATTTTGTCTTAGAAGAATAAAGTGAACGGACTAAAGAGCACGGTGGACTTAGATTCATTCCCTTAGATTAATTCTCGCCACGGGTAGCGTCTCTTCTGGAACCCTGGGAAAAGACTATTAGAGGCTGGACCCCAATAGTCTTAACAACCATGTGGGTCCCAGATGTGGGACCCAGGTCTTCAGATGTGTGCGGCAACCCCCTTTTCCTGATGAGCCATCTTGCTAGCCCCAGTGTTTTGCTTCTTTGTTTGTTTAGTTTGTATGATGGTTAATCTTCAGTTGTCACCTTGATAGGCCTCATATGACCTGGGAGATGGCCCTCTGGGAACACCTATGAGAGTCTACCCTCATTAGGTTGAGGTGGGCAGCACCACACCCTTGTCTGGGATCCTGGACTGAATATAAAGGAGAAAGTGTACTGAATACAAGCCTTCCTTGCTGTTTCTTGACTGTGGATGTGACATGAGCATCTGTTTCGTGATCCAGCTGCCATGGCCCCCTCGCACATGGACTACACCCTGGAACCATGAGCCAGAATAAACTCTTTCTCCAGGAAGTTGTTCTGTCAGCTATCAGGTCGCAGCGACAGAGAAAGGAGCTGGGACAAAAGGTGTCTTGTAATTTTTAAATGTTGACATGTTTGAAAACCTCTCTGAAGACTGCATTACAGGCACCGAGTTCCCACAGTGCTTGCCCATATCCCACGGACGTTGTATATCCAGTTGTGTGCCGAGTGAGTCATGGAACTCCAGAGGCCTCCCCAGGAAGCTTTTCACAGTTTAGAAGTAGCTGAGAGGTAGAGGCCTCTTCTGCTGGGGTATGGAAAGGTGGGCTGAGGATGGGGGAGAATCCGTCTCCACTGGGAAGCCTGTGGAGCTAGCCCTGGCTCATCTGCCCCTGGGCTCAGACTGTTCGTAAAGACAAGATTCCTAAGCTAGGTGTGGTAGTACTCACACTTCATCTCAGGCCTCAGGCTGTGCAGGGAGATCTCCATGAGTTCAAGGCCAATCCTGGTCTCTACACCAAGCTCAGGGCCAGCCAAGGTTATGTAGAAAGACCCTGTCTCAAAAAAATGAGTAAATAAAAAGACTAAATGTCTGTATTCCTTCTTATTGCTCCTTCTGGGTACATCGTCTGGGCACTGGCTGTTCAATAATTTGCATATGTGTGGTGCATGTTGGGGAGAGGTGTACGTGGAAACCAGGAATCAACCTTGCCTGTCTTTCTTCTGGGGCTGACTGTTTTGTTTTTTTGAGACAGTGTCTCTCATTGGCCTGGAGCTTGCTGATTAGATGAGACTGGCTATCCAGGAAATCCCCAAGGTGTCTGTCTCCACTTCCCCATGGCTGGGATTGTAGCCATGTGCCACTACCCTTGGAAGGCGGGTCCTAGGATCCAACTCAGCTCCTCACACCAGCACAGCCAGCACTTGGCCAACTCAGTAAACTCCCCAGCGCAAGTTCAACGGTGTCAGTATCACCCTAGCTGGATTCAGAAATGGGAGCCTGTGTACTTGGTCCAGTCTGTTCCCATAAGAAGGTCTCCTGGAAACAAAGTGCAGCATCAAGACAAGATCTATTGCATACAAGAGCTGAATCTGATTTCAGGTTTGGCTCTGGGCTGGCTCTTTCGATATCGGAACCTAACCCCTACTCATTTGTTGTCTCCTATGGGAGACATTGGGAGTATTCGCCTTTTTGCCCAACAAGCCAGCCAGTTGGATGCTGCTATAGCAAAATGTCCAAACTTGAATAACTGCATAAAGAATAGAGGGTATTTGATTCTGTTCTGGAGGCTGACAGTCCATGATGGGGCAGCCTCTTGTGTCTGACTTCCGCTGAGGGATCCTGGACTTCATCAAAGTCTGCATCATTGCAGGGATGTGAACAAGAGGTCAGTACAGCATTACGGGACAACAGAGAAAGCCAGAAAGGTTTGGGGGCCGGGAATGTCCTTTGTATAACACTCAGCTCTCACGGGAACTAATACAAGTCGCTGGAGGCCTACATTAATCCTTTTTGAGACTATCAACCACAGTGACCTAGTAGTCACCTACTACTTCATCCATCAAACTTCCGATCCTCTCTTAACACTATCCTCTCGAGAACCTATCTGTAGGCGTGTGGCACTTGCTCAAAGCTCGTCCGATGCATCCAAGGGACACAGAATCACCCAGATCATGTCGGTTAATTTTGTCGTCACCATGGCAGAATACCAGCATGGCACATGCCATGTCAGGAAACATGTGGTGGCAAATGGCTCGCCTCCTTCCAACTCAGTGGAGTAGAAAACAGCAGACAGAAAGAGAGTCTGGGCTGCAAACCTCAAGGCCGACTCCCGTGAAGCCATCCTCTTAAAGATTCCAGGATGTTCCCGGACAGCTCCATCCGCTTGGGACCAAGCCTGGGCTTTCCACAATCAGACTGTAACACAGTGACCCAGTAAGAGTAACGAGGAGATGAAGCAGGCTGACCCAGTGACAGGCAGGCTGTGCAGAGAGGTTCTGAGTAATTTACTTACGCCAGCATCTGGAAGCAGGTCCTCACCGCCCACGTGTCTGGCCCCACAATTTACGCCATAAGCAGGAAGTTCAAATGCTAAATGGATGTCAGCAGTGCGTTATTGGATTAGCGCGGGTGATTTTTGACCATGCTTGGAACGTGTTCATTTTGGAACACCTGCTTGTGGCTCTGTTTTCTGGACAGAATGCCCCTGGCGTCCATGCCAACCAGACAAACGCTACCATCCAGTGCGGGACCCATTTGGAGAGTGGTAATCTCATCTGGGTTCTGACTTCTCTTGGTGATTCCCGGAATGGAGGTTCCTGTTTTTTCTGGGGCTCTTGAGGGAAGCGGTCTGAACTTATTTTTATCTCCTGTAATAGTTGATTCCTCATGCTTACGACCAAACACCTAGTTCAGGGACCACAGTCAGCCAGGAGTCCAGGACACCTGGTCCCATACCACCTGAGGTCAGGAACGCCGGCGTTCCGCTCCGCTTGCCCTGTCTTCTCTTTTTCCTCAGCCGGGATCTGCAGTCCATGGGATGGTGCTTCCCACACTCAAGGTGGTCCTTCCTACCTCGGTTAAATATATCCCAACACCCTCACAGACTCGCCCAGAGGTGTCTCCCAGGAGACTACACATCCTGTGAACTCGATGGTAACATTGCCCATCACACACACAGACACACACAAACACACACACAGACAGACACACACAGACACACACACACACACACACACACACACACACACACACACACACACGATGGTGAGTACAATTGACAGACAGACAGCTGCTCAGAGGGAATCATCACCAGAAACCCCAAAGGCAGCACCAGCAACCCCAAGCTGAACTACACTCATCACATTTGAAACCCACAATCCAAACTTTCAAAAACTCACTTCCCCTAGTCACGTTGACCCTTTATTATTTGGGACATTTCCCCCATGCAGAGAGACAAATCAAACAAGCCACATGTCATGCTCACCTCTATCAAATCTTAACATTTAGCTTCATGGCTTTGGTGTTTTTTTTTAAATTTTTTAAATTTGATTTTATTCATATATGTGTATGAATGTTTGCTTGCATATATGTATGTGCCCCACATGCATGCCTGATACCTGCTGAGGCCAAAAGAGGGCGTCACATCCTCTGGAACTGAAGTTACATGCAGTTGTGAGTGTCCATGTGGGTGTTGGGAATCGAACCCTGGTCCTCTGCCAGAGCAGCCAGTGCTTTTAACCAGTGAGCCATCTCTCTAGCCTGGGCTTTGGTAATTCTTAACAGTGAGTGTGCATGTGTGTGTGTTATGCCAGGGGAGTGCCCTGCTCAGTCACTTTCTGTCTCAATCCCTTGAGACAGGGTCTCTCACTGAAGCTGGAGCTGGGCTGGTGACTAGAGAGCCCCAGTGATCCTCTTGTCTCTGCCCCTTGCAACACTAAGGTTACCAGCTCACATACAGCCATGCCTAGGCTCTTACGTGGATTCTGGGCTTCTGGACTCAGGTCAAGCTTCTACAGCAAGCACACTTACTCGCTGAGCCGTCTCCACAGCCCTTGGATCCCAAATGTGTGACTTCTGCCCTTCTTAGCCCTGGGTAGTAACTACTAACCTGCGTTTGTGTTGATCGGCCCCACACAATGTTTTTGCTATTAATAAATATTAGTATATATTTTTGCACTTTATACTACAGTACACACCAATACAGGATTTTTTCTAACTCATCTCTGTGCTACAGGCTGGCCTCAAACCTGTGGCAATCCTTCTGCCTCAACCTTCTGAATTCTGGGATTACAGAAATGATGCTTTGGAGATCTTTCTAGACCAATGGATTTTGTCTCTGGCTTGTGCCCCCATTTTTCCTCTTCATTATTTTCTTTTTCTCTCCATGAATGCTCACTGCATTCATTTTTCTACACTAAAAAAATGCAAGGAAAGTTCTTGAACATATTATATATATATGTGTGTATGTATATGTATGTGTGTGTGTGTGTGTGTGTGTGTGTGTATCTCCTACTCTGAAAATTTATCCAGAACAAAGAGTGTTAAACTTTCCTAACTTCCAGGCACTGTCAGAAAAGTACCATATGTTGGGATCTCTCTTCATACACACACACATACACACATGCATACACACACGTGCAAATACACACACATACACACATGCATATACACACATGTGCATACACACACACACACACACACACACACACACACACACACACACACACCACTCACTACACCACCAGGCACTCTCTCCTGCTGTCTGTCACCCCCATCTACTCATACTTGGCTCTGAGTTCTTAGGTGCTGAGTTTTGTCAAAATTGTTTTCTGTATATTTAAGATGATCACAGACAAGTTTTAAAATTCTGTCAGTAGGACAGAGAGGTGCCTCAGTGGGTAAGGTGCGCGCCACCACACCTGACAGCCTGAGTTGTAGCCTGGGTTGCCGAGCAAACCTGTCTAAAAACGCGTTAAGTTAGACACGATGAAAAATGTAGGTATTCCCTGTCCTCCATTCCAAGTCCTTTTTTTTTTTTCCTTTCTTAGCTTTCCATGAACTTGAAAAATCTGTGATTTCAGAATGCCTTCTCCAAGGGATATCTTCTGCGTGCATGTATGAACACAGAGCATCTTATGTAAGAGAGCACTCATGCGTCCCTCTTCTGCTCCCACAAGAACACACATATAGACCTGCACACGCACACTAAGCAGGCGTCTCAGCTGCATCCTTGTTTCTGTAAAGACACCACAGCCAAGGCAGCTTACAGAAGAGTTTATTGGGCTTACAGTTCCAGAGGGTGAGTGATGGCTGGGAGCATGGCTGCAGGCAGGCATGGCGCTGGAGCAGTAGCTGGCTGCTTACATCTTTTCTGTAAGCAGGAGAGAGAGAGGGGGGGAAGAGACAGACAGACAGACTGACGGGGAGAGAGAGAAGGGGAGGGGAGGGGAGGGGAGGAGAGAGGAGAGGAGAAAGAGCGCTAACTGGGTCTATGCCCGCTCCCAGTGACACACCTCCTCCAACAAGGCCACACCTCCTAATTCTGAACAGTTCCACCACCAGGGGAACCAGCATTCAAACAGATGTGCCTATGGGGGGCATTCTCGTGCAAACCCCCCCCCCAGAGTAAAATGATACCACAATGTAATTGTATTTTCTTTGCTGTATAATTTACCTAGAAACTTAACCTTCTAGATCATCCATGAATCCACCCCTTCCTTCTCAAAACGTTACTGTATTACATCATGAAAGTGTTGCACAGTGAAGTAAGTTATCGACAGTGCACTGGCTGGTTCTGTGTGTCAACCTGACACAAGCTAGAGCCATCAGAGGAAGGAGCCTCAGTTGAAGAAATGCCTTCATGAGATCCAGCTGTAAGGCATTTACTTAATTAGTGACTGATGGGGGAGGGCCCAGCCCATGGTGGATGGTGCCATCTCTGGGCTGGTGGTCCTGGGTTCTATAAGAAAGCACGCTGAGCAAGCCATGGGGAGCAAACCAGTAAGCAGCACCCCTCCATGGCCTCTGCATCAGCTCCTGCCTCCAGGTTCCTGCCCTGTTTGAGTTCCTGTCCTGACTTCCCTCAGTGATGAGCAGCAATGCTTACGTGTAAGCCAAATAAACCCTTTCCTCCCCAACTTGCTTGTGGTCATGGTGTTTCGTTGTAGCAATAGAAACCCTAACTGAGACAGGCTGTTTGTTTTCTTTGGTGTGGTGTTTTGAGACAGGGCCTAGCTATAGAGCCCAGGTTGGCCTAGAACTCCCATCCTACCTGGGCCCTTCGGTCCCTACACCAAACTAAGCTGTTGGTTCTTAACCTATAAACATTTGTCATTTTAACAGATACTCCGAATCCCATTCTAAAGCAGCCATGCCGGTCCCTTCACGCATTCTCCGCGGTTTTACTGTGACCTTGATTGAGCCGTGTCCTCATGCAAGCCTGCCCCACCCCCCCATGCACACACACGCACGCACACACACACATGCACACACACGCGCGCGCGCACGCACACACACACACACACACACACACACACACACTCCATCAGTAGAAGCAGGGAATTGGGTGGCCCACCAGCTCCTACGGTATAGTGTAATGATGGGCTGTGTAGTCTAGAGTGGGCTGCAATGACAGCCCTCCACAGACAGGAGGGAGGAGAAGACCATGGCAGCTGTGCTGAAGGCAGGCAATTTAGACGCATTTAGTCCCGCTCTCAGCCCTTCCGCGAGCACAGTGGCAGTGTGTCCACAGTTCTCACCCCCAGAGTCCCCTCGGCAAGTCCTGGACACCCTTTGCTGGCAGAACTCACCTACTAAAGCCGTTGGAGCTTGACAGAGATTGGGGTCATTTTCATTTTCTGAGACTCCCAGCAAATTAAAAAAAAAAAAAAAATGAAATGGCCAGAAAGGTTAGCAGAGCTGTACCCTGGAATCTGGCCACCGAACAAGTAAACACTCCTTAACAAACACGGAGCCCTCTAATCACACTGGTCACAGATAATTACAAGATTCATAGACAATATTAATTCATAATGCACTGCAGATGGTGTAATCCGGGAATGGAACACATACGGACGACCGTGTGAAAAACAGCGTTCTTTATGCATAAGTGCCTTCCTTGGACAAGGCTAAATTTGAGCAACTTTCTAAATGTGAAGCAGGACACAAGCCCCGTTCTTCCTCTGGCCACTCAGCCCAGGTACTCGCTGGAGCAGGAGGGGCTTGTTGGGGCAGCCCATGCCCCTGTTTCAGCACCCGCCCGGGGTGCATTTTACAGGCTCTTAATTGTTCCGATCTAAGTCGTGCTCATGGATTGACCATTTGGGGAGGCCTTGGAGCAGACAGGAGGTGGGTCTGGCTGCAGGAAGCAGGCAGCGGAAGCGGGCTTTGACAGACTGATAGGCTGTTTTTCACCCCAGTTTCCGGAGCCTGTATCTCACACTTCCATGTCCACCATTTCTCCGTTGCCTTTCCTGCCATGATGGACTAAAAGCCTTTGACCCACGAGCCCGGAGGAGCCTTTCCTCCTGAAGCGGTTTCTGTCAGATGTTTCGGTCGCAGCCATATGGAAGAACCTAGTATATCAATGGGCGCAGGCTGGGTTATTGTATTAAAATTTTTAAAAAAAGGAAAAAAAATGTTTGTCTACTTCTGGAGTTGTGACAAGGGCTTAAGTGATAGAGGCGGGGACTCCAGGACACGAGGAGTGGGCTCTGAGCCAGGAAACTGAGGTTCTGGGTGAGGGAGGAGGGTTCTCGGCCACCAACAGTAAAAGTTCGAGCTTAGGTGAAGGGCCAGGGGGTTCTGGGACAGGCCCGGGAGATGGACCCTGAACAAAAATGAGGATTCTAGGCCATGACAGAGATGCATGCTGGGACTGGAAGCAGTAGGTTCGAGGACAGACACAGATGGGCCGTGGGCTGGCATCCCACCCCACGCTCCCAGAACGCCCATGCACTGTTCCTCGGAGCCCACGCTTCCCCGGGTGCTCGCAGCGCGGTGTCCCCAGGCCCGGCTCAGTCGCCCCTTTCCCTCCTGTGAGCTGGGCAGGACCGGCCGCTGCTGGCTAGACTGGGCCTCCCTGTGGGCAGGCGCCAGGTCTGCAACAGCTCCAGACGGCAGCGCCCAGGCGGGGCACGGAGCCGCGGATCTTCCAGGCTGTTCCATTTGCAATTTCATCCCACGTGTCCGCAGGGCCTCAAAAGTGTGTGTGTGTGTGTGTGTGTGTGTGTGTGTGTGTGTGTGTGTGTGTGTGCGCGCGCGCGCGCGCGCGCGCGCGTGTGGGATCCATCACAGGCAAGAGGGGCAAGGGGAAGGACGCCGAGGGGAAGAGATGCGGGAGGGAGGACCGCGCGGAGGGGGATGCGGGAGGAAGGACCCAGCTGGACCCAGGGCGGTGGAAACACGAAGACCCAGAGCCCGAGGCGCGCAACTTGGCGCGCGGCGGGGGGGGGGAGGGGGGATGGAGGTGGAGGGGGGCGGGACGCGCGCGGAGCCCCCCACCCCACCCCGGGACACGCGCGGCAGGTGCACGCGCCGGGGGTCCCGCCCCGCCCCGCCCCGCCGCCCCCTCCCCGCCTACAGGCGCGCGCGGCATTGTGGGAGTTGTGGTCCTCGGGGCCGCGGAGCGCGGCGCGGGCGGCACCGGCTCGGCGGGGCTCGCGGCTCGGGCCGGGCGGCTGCTGCGGGCGCGGCAGGGGGTGGCCGCGTCCCTGGGGCAGTGGCGTCGCCCGGGTCCCCCGCAGCCGCCCGCGCAGGTAAGCGGCGTCTCCCGGGACTGCCGGGGCTGCGGAGGACGATGCTCTGGGCTCCCGCGCCTGCATCCCCGGGGCCGGCCCAGGGCCCGCGGTCGCCTAGCACCGGCTGCGTGCTGAGTGCCGCTCGGGCTGGATGGCGCCGCGCAGCATCACCCCCGCCTCCTCTCCTCCCCCTCCTCCTCCTCCTCCTCCTCCTCCTCCCTTTCCCCTCCTCCACCGCCTCTTCTCCTGGTCCCCCATTCCTCCTCAGCATCGCCCACTTGGACCCACCTCCCTGTCCCATGAATTGTCACGCGCCCTGGACCTCCTTCCCACTTTTCCAGGTAGCCTTCGCCTCACCATCTCATCCCCTGGCTACTGGCATCACCACCTGCGTTAAGGCATCTCTCTGACCTCTCTCCTGTCGTACTCTCTCCAGGGCCTGTGACACTGGGAGACTGTGAGGAGGGAAGGTCCCTGGAGGAGAGGGAGGGCTTGTTTCAGGACGGCTCTCTAGCTCCCTGGTAGAGAGGATCGCAAGCATCACACAGCCAGCCCTATCCTTTCGGGCTGTGCTGTGCCTTGCGGGGGGCTTCCGGGGTCTCCTGGCTTCACCTCAGGGTGACCCGGGCTCTTTAGCATCAGAAAGCCTCCTGAGCTGGTCATCTGACCCGGGTTAACTGGGTCAAATGGAGACTGTCTCCCCAGGCATTCCTCGTGTTAGAAGTTATCTTTTGATTGGACTTGAATTTGGCCTTTATTCCCCCGGAGCCCGCTGATCTTTGAGATCTGAGGGGCAGGGCTGCATGATGCCCATCCCTGATGGGAACGGATGTGTGAAGGGAGCCAGAAGTGTGCATCCATCCAACCTCCTGCTGCCACTCACTCTACCAAACCCAGAGTTGTTTTCTTGTCGGCTCTGGGCTTGCACATCCCTCCCTGGTGGTAGGGGCAGCCAGCCTCTCGGGGCTCTAAGTGACTGGCAGGTCCCAGTTCACTTTCTTAGTGCTGGATTTGATCCCGTGAAGAGGTGAGGGTCTCTCCTTGCTGAATCTTC
Organism: Peromyscus eremicus; assembly: GCF_949786415.1. Classification (NCBI taxonomy): domain Eukaryota; kingdom Metazoa; phylum Chordata; class Mammalia; order Rodentia; family Cricetidae; genus Peromyscus; species Peromyscus eremicus. The sequence goes on along the minus strand of NC_081438.1, from coordinate 2,219,344 downwards.
TACAGTTCTGTCTTGGGGAGGACTCCTGTCTGCTCTGTCCAGAAGGAGGCTGTTTTGACGCCGGGAAGGGCTCACGGCCCCTGGAGAGCTCCCTTAGCCACCTACCCGGGTTTTTTCTTTTTCTTTTTCTTTTTCTTCTTCTTTTTTTTTAATCTGCATTTTGACAGGAGCAGGTTGGTGGGAACTCAGTTTCTCAGGCCAGGGACTGCCACCAACTCAGTCTCAGGGCATCCGAGGAAACCTGGCTGCTGGAGGCAGTTTAGAGTTTTGGTTAGGGAAGAAATGTGTTTCCTCACCTGGGTGAGAGTCTCACACGGAATTTCGGGAACCTTGGACTGTCTTGAAGAGCAAGTGCAGAGAAGATGCCTTTCTAGGGCCTTTTCCCTTTTCCTAAAGTGGAAACAGCGGAGCGATGGTATCACCCATGGAGGAGGGGCGGGTGAAGGAGCTTAACACCCAGGCTCTGCATCTTGAGAAGAAACTGGCTTCTCATCTCTCCATTCCTGTTCTTTTCCTAGAAGCATGAGTCCCCATGAATATTCAGTATGTGTGTTTTTTACTTCCTAAACATTATAGTCAAGTGATTCTTTATTCAGCTGACACCGGGGTGGTGCCAGTAGGTGGTGAATGAACACCCAAGGTTTTCCTTGAGTCCAGGAGTGGACATCACTCCGAGTCGGGGTATTTCGGCCTTTGCCTTCTGCTTGGGGTGGGAGTCTTGGGACACCCCCTACGTTTGGTTTGCCGGCCAATCGCACATGGAGGGCTTACCGTGATGTTATCCCCAGCCAGCGGATGGATGAAAACACTGAGGCTGAGAGAGGGGGAATGCCCTGTACACGGCTGGTGGCCACACCTGGTCCAGGCCATGTCTAGCTTGGGTGTGTAACTCTCTCCGCTGTGCTGCGGACCTCCCAGGCCTCGCTGGTCCAGGCCGCGGGAGACACAGTTTCGCTGTCATTCTCCCCTAGGGCAGGAGGGGGGGTAGAGCACTGACATGCTCCCAGATGAGTTCCTCCAGGTGATGGAGGGCTTTCAGGAGGACCTGGCGGTGGGGTGGACAGAGCGTTTCAGAGAAACCGGAGGACACTGCGGGTTCTAGAGACTTGGGAGGCACAGTTGGGCTTGCATCGTGGTTTACAGTGATGTGGACTCCACCTCCCCAAAGCAGTATCACCGCTGTCAGAGGTGGAGAAACTGAGTCAGGGACTTGGAAGGCTCCTGCTTTCCCTTTTGTAATCCTGTGGGTGAGGTCAGCTTCCAGCTGAGTGGCACAAAGAGGTGTATCTGCCACAGAGGCCGCTCCAGGGCACCCACTTCCTTTCCCGGCGTCATATTAGCCTGATTTACAGCGTGCTTGAGGAGAGAAGGGAGAATGCCATTCTGACAGCAGCCCTCGGCTGTTCTGATGATGCATCTCCATTCTCCGGAGACGGTTGCTGTTTAGGACTTTTCTAGTCATAACTTTTCATGGTGCTGTTTTCAGGTTTGGACATCATGAAAATCCTTTCCCAGCGACTGGCTGCATTTGCCAATGGGATATAAGGCAGCGCCCTGCGCCCAACTTCAGTGACTTTTCCTGGTGGGCCCCATTGGCAGGCCTCACTGTTCATCGATGGCGCCCTTGGCAGGAACTGAGGGACAGTGGCAGCCATGCCTTCCCCTGCTCCAGCCGCTCCTTCCACCGTCTGCTAACCTGCGTGCTGTGGGTGCCCCGGCGACCCCCAGAGGACTGATCATCTGAGCCAGCTTCACTCCACGTACTGAGTCCCTCAAGATGTGGCTGGAGTGGCTGGTGGCCTGGAGCTGGTCTCTGGATGGCCTGAGGGACTGTATTGCCACTGGCATCCAGTCCGTGCGGGACTGTGACAGCACAGCTGTCGTCACCGTGGCCTGCCTGCTGGTCATGTTTGTGTGGTACTGTTACCATGTGGGCCGAGAGCAGCCTCGACCCCATGTGTCCGTCAACTCCCTCCTGCAGGGAGTGGACGCCAACGGGCTGCAGAACGGGTCCACGTACTGCCAGTCACCCGAGTGCGTGCGCTGCACGCACCACGATGGCCTCAACCAGAAGCTTTACCACAACCTGCAGGAGTACGCCAAACGGTACTCATGGTCCGGCATGGGCCGCATCCACAAGGGCATCCGGGAGCAGGGCCGTTACCTCAGCAGCCAGCCCTCCATCCAGAAGCCCGAGGTCTTCTTCCTGCCTGATCTCCCCACTACGCCCTACTTCTCCCGGGACGCCCAGAAGCATGACGTGGAGCTATTGGAGCGGAACTTCCAGGCCATCCTCTGCGAGTTCGAGACACTCTACAAGGCCTTCTCCAACTGCAGCCTCCCGCAGGGGTGGAAAGTGAACAGCACCCCCAGCGGGGAGTGGTTCACCTTTGACTTTGTCAACCAGGGCGTTTGTGTCCCCAGGAACTGCAGGAAGTGCCCACGGACGTACCGCTTGCTCGGCAGCCTCCGGACCTGTATTGGAAACAATGTTTTCGGGAACGCCTGCATCTCGGTGCTGAGTCCTGGGACTGTGATCACGGAGCACTATGGACCCACCAACATCCGCATCCGGTGCCACCTAGGTACGTGGAGGGGGCGGAGCCCCAGCATGCAAGGCGCCTTTGCCTCCTGAGTGCTTTGGTCAAATACAGACAATTCAGTTGGATGCAGTCAGTGGCACATACCTGCAGTCCAAACACTCAGGAGGCTGAGGCAGAAGGGTCGAGGCTTGAAGGGCTAGCCTGTACTTGTATGCATGTGCGTGCTGAGGCCAGGGGTCAGCATTGAGTCTTATTTCTCAGGAGCTATCTACCTTGTTTTTACAGGATCTCTCTGTGACCTAGGGCTCACTGGCTAGGTTAGGCTAGCTGGCCTCAAGCCCCAGGGGAGAGAGGGTGTCTGTCTTCCTGTCTCTGACTCACCAGCCCTGTGACTATAAGAGTGTGCCATAGGAGCCGGGCAGTGGTGGCACACACCTTTAATCCCAGCACTTGGGAGACAGAGCCAGGTGGATCTCTGTGAGTTCGAGGCCAGCCTGGTCTACATAGTGAGTTCCAGGACAGGCACCAAAGCTACACAGAGAAACCTTGTCTTGAAAAACCAAAAACAAAAAGAGTGTCCCACAGTGCCTAGCTGGTTCACATGCTGAAGCTCCAACTCAGGTCCTCATGTTGTACCATAAGCGGTTTACAAAACTTGAGCCATATCCCCGGCCTTAGAAAACCTTTCCTTGGTGGTGGTCCGTAAACAACTGTAATGGCAGAATGTCAACCTCATTTCATCTTATCCTCTCAAACTTTCATTCATTCTCTCACGGCGCTGGAGATGGAACCCAGGCACTCAGGCATGCTCTCTGCCGCCAGGCCACACACCCACTTAAATCTAGTGTCTGGCAGGAAAAGCTCCGCCTGGAAGAACTCTTGGAGGAGAGGGTGGTAACCGTGTCCTCCATCTTTTCTGTCCATTACGTGAGCTGCTGGCCACGTGTGGCTGCTGAGGGCGTGGGCTGTGGTCAGTGGAACAGCTGACCAGAAGTTTTCATTTAAGTTTGTGTGTCCAGGTATGGCTGGCTGGAGGCTGCTGTGCTCTGTGGTGGCTGACACAGAACCCACGGGAGTTCTGACGATGACGGAGGTCCCCGATGGTGCCCGGGAGAATGTGAGAGTCACCACGGATAAATGGTGCCCAGTATTCTGGTCACTTTATTCAAGGCCTAGGAATCTTGTGCGCTGTGTGTGTGGCGTGCAAATTGAGTGTCAAACTAAGCTGCCTTTTTATCTAGCCCACCTATGAGTTAGCGGTGCTTCCTTGGGCCAGCTGCTTGCCTCCTCTGAGCTTCCATAGAAAGCGAGGGAGCAGCTCTCCCTTGGGGATCCAGTCAGATGAGGTGTGTCTCAGAGTGGTCGCCAGAGCTAGGTGCAAAATGAGGTGCATGGAGGCAGGCTTCGAAACTATGTGGTACCTTCTTCCTGGTGAATGGGGACAGGCCTTGCTGGTGGAACATGCCAGGGCAGAGCCTGCGGAGCTGGGTGGCAGCTGTAAGAGGCGGTGCTGGCTGCCTGCAGGGGATGGGGGAAGCGGGGGATGCGCGTCCTGAGCAGGCTTGTGGTGGGGTTCGCTAATGTGCTTTGCAGGGAGCCTGTGCCAGTTGCTAGGCCCCCCACCCACCCCCTCTCGCCCCAGCAGCTCTGTTCCTTCCCTCTGCTCTCTGGGTGAGGATTCTGGGTAAGGTACGGTTTGGACTGAAGATGTCTGTGCTGAGAAGCAGAAGTACTATTGTCAGAGGGTTGCTGTGGATGGGGTTTTGACAGGCGGGTGGGACAGGGCGGAAGCTTGAAGCTGGCGTCTGGATCCGTGAGCAGCTGTGGGGCTGGACAGAGTCCAGGTCTGTAGACCTCACGGCCTCCCTGCAAAGTGGACACATAGCACCAGTGCTGTGGAGAAGTTTGGGGACACAACTCACTAAGTGGCCGTTTGGCATAGTGCCTGGCAGTCTCTCTGGAGCGCGGTAGTGGCGCTCATGACTACGCAATGCTCTGTAAGGCACGGCCTCTTCCCCAGGGAACAGTGACCCTGGGGCACTGGAGGCCAGCAGTTCTGGACTCAGGTCCTCACTCATCCCCCACTGTCAGGCCCTGGAAGCCAAGCTTCCTCTTTGAACCCCGGGGGAGGAGGGGAGCTCAACTCTTGCCTTCGGGGCTATTTGAGGAAAAGTAAGTAGCTTGTGCATTTGAAGTTCCTGGCAGTCAGAGTCCATCACTATTACCAGGTAGGCTTTGATCCACACAGTGGCTTTGGTTAATAAACCTCTGGCAAGAATCCACGAAGGGAGCTAGGCTGCAAACAGAGCAGGAAGGCTGAGGTAGATCAGGTGGGAGCCAGTGGCTGACTTGGGGCCTGGCTGGGGCTCGGAACTGTCGGCCATGGAAATGAGGTTTTTCTTTTGAAAGGTCTTGCTTTGTGGGAGCTTTTGATTTACGCGGTACTGGGATGAACCCGAGTCTCAGGCATGCTGGGCCAGTGCTGAACCCCTGAAGTGTGCCCTCAGCTACCATGCTGATCCGAAGCTTTGGAATGCAGAGTAGGGGAAGGCCTCAGAGATTGATGTCGCGGGGATCCAGGGGTGTGGAGTAGGCAGGCTGGGAGGAGGACACTAGGTTTGGATTCCTGTGTTAACATCTGATACGGGGCGTGTACCAGGTAGGTTGTGTGTGTGTGTGTGTGTATGTGTAATGTGCACACCTCTCATTCCCTTCTCAGGCCAGCTAGTGACTTGTAGGAGGTAATGGGTCCTTGATATCCCTGGGTACAGCAGGAAAACGTCTTCTGAAGAGGCCCTGCTGTCGGCTGGCTGTGCATGGATGAAGCTGGTTTGAACTCAGCATCCCTGGATTCCCATGGGTCCCAGTACTAGACATCAGGAATTCTTGAGGTCATGAGACCCTCAAGCTACTGATGTAAGCCAGAGTCCAGGACCCAGACCAGATGAAACTGGCAAAGGAGGAGCTTTGCTGAGGACCTAGGTGGAAGACTGACCTATCTATTGGGCTGTGAGGGCAAGTTCCACATTGCTGGATGGCTTTCAGAAAACAGAAAAGGGCTGGGGATATGGCTCAGTGGGAGTGGGTGGAGGCGCTTGCCCTACAAGCCTGATGACCTGACTTGGATCCCTGGAACCCACAGTGGAAAGTCAGAACCGCTTCTGGAAATTGTCCCTTTAATGCCCACACACATGTGGTGTCAAGCACACCCCACACAATAATCATACAAAGTTTTAAATTTAAAAAAACAAAAAACAAACAAACAAACAAAAAAAACAGCCGGGTGGTGGTGCCTGTTCTCAGGAGGCTGAGGTAGGAGAATTGAGAGTTCAAGGCCAGCCTGGGCAACACAGTGAGACCCTGCCTGAACAACAAACCAACAGCCCAGAGGTGTACTCCTCATGGTTCTGAGGCTGGAGGCCCGAGGTGGAGCTCTGTGAGACCAAGGCTGCTCTGGTTGCCAGGTGGGTGTCTTGGTCAGAGTTCCTGTTTGCTGTGTGATGAAACACCTAGACCAAAAACAAACTGAGGAGGAAAGGGTTAATTTGGCTTACACTTCCAGATCACAGTCCATCACTGGAGGAAGTCAGGACAGGAACTCAAGCAGGGCAGGAACCTGGAGGCAGGAGCTGATGCAGAGGCCATGGAGGGGTGCTGCTTACTGGCTTGCTCCCCATGGCTTGCTCAGCCTGCTTTCTTATAGAACCCAGGGCCACCAGCCCAGGGATGGACCCACCCACCGTGGGCTGGACCCACCCACCGTGGGCTGGACCCTCCCCCGTCAGTCACTAATTAAGAAAATGCCTTACAGTCAGATCTTATGGAGGCGTCTTTTCAGCTGAGGCGCCCTCCTTTCAGATGACTCTAGTTTGTGTGCCAAGTGGACGTAAGACTCGCCAGGGCAGTGGGCATGGCCCCCTCTTGCCGTGACCTCATGTGGTAGAAAGGTCCGTTTTACAGTACAGATCCCATTCGTGACCTGGTCCCCAAAGACCCCCAACACCATCCTCTCAGGGTGGTCTCGGTCTCTGAATCGTGGGTCACAGACAGCCCACAGTGTGGACTCCAGGGGAGGGTGTGGAAGGCCTGAGGCTTTCGAGCGCTCCCCGGAGCAGCCCGGCTCCACCTTCCAGCAGCCTTGACCCCTGGGCACCTTCATTCTCAATCCTGTGTTTCTCCCCAAGGTCTGAAGACTCCCAATGGCTGTGAGCTGGTGGTGGGGGGTGAGCCCCAGTGCTGGGCGGAAGGCCGCTGCCTGCTCTTCGATGATTCCTTCCTGCACACTGCATTCCATGAAGGTGGGCGCCACCTCCCCCAGAGCTTGCCCACTGCTTGCTTTTTATGGTTATCGGACTTCTTTCAAGAGAAGTTTTCCAGGTGCCAGACAAAACTGACCAGGAATTCCTAAGCCCCCTCCCCTGCTTCACCCTCCAATGTAATCTCTCCACATGGGTAAGCTGGTGTCACAGGTGACAAGCCAACTCTAACCAGCTATCATGACCTAGAGGCTATCGTCACCTTCAGGTTCACTCTCAGTGTCAGACACTCTGTGTCTGACTGTGTCCACAGTGACAGCCCTACTGTCCTGCCCGGTTTCCCCCGCTTTTACCCTTTTTCATCCACCTTCCTCGCAGGCATGGGAGAGACCGCACGAACATTCTCCATCTGGGAAAGGGAGGTCTTCCCGTGCCCGCTGGTCCTACAGCTCAGGCCACACTGAGTGTGCCAAGGCCAGCCTGACCCCCCTTACGCTCCTCCTCCCCAGGTTCCGCAGAGGACGGCCCACGGGTGGTCTTCATGGTGGATCTCTGGCACCCCAACGTGGCAGCTGCCGAGCGGCAGGCCCTGGACTTCATCTTTGCTCCAGGACGATGAGTGAGGACGTTGCCTGGGCTGGAGCCAGGCTGAGTGGGACCCAGGTGGGCTGTGGGGACAGCTCAGTCCCTGCCCTGATCCACACTGGACGCTTGAGTGGCTTCCTGCCACGGTGGGAGCCCTCTTTCCTTTGGTTACTGGGAACTTCCTAGGTTTCTTTTCCCTTCCAGTTATTTGCTGGGACTTCTGGCCTACTAGTGTGTCCCTTTGGCTGTGACCAGAGACTCCGTGTCCCTCAAGTCTGTGACTTTGCTACCTGGTGTCTCCTTCTCCGTGTCCCGGAATAGAGTAACCAAATGGCCACTTGTCTGAATGTAATCATCTCAAACTCTGTAGCTGTCTCAAGAGGAAAAATCAAAGCAGCACAGACCGCAAGCCATCGGGCCCGACAGCTTGACCTCTGATGTTGGGGTTCGGAGGACCCTTCACTGTCCCAGAGCAGGAGCTGGCCTGCAGCCCGCACACCTGGTCGGCTTCATTAGGGCCTTGCCAAACACCATCAGGGTGGTGCGTAGGTCGGGGCCCGGGGAATCTGTCATTATTGCTGTCACACAAAGTCTGTCAGAGTCCTGGTAGCTTGTGACCAGGGCCTTTGTTTTAACCACAGCTTCCTACAGAGCTGATGACCAGTGAGGGCGCCCAGGTCAGCACAGAACAGGGATACACTTAGCTCACTGCCTACCGAAGCCTACTGCCAAGCCAGGCCTGACACATGCTGCTGTTGTGGTTGGGAGTCCACCGAGATTGGCCAGAATCATGCCAGGCTGAACCTCTGCCACCAACCATGTGACCAGAGTGTCCATCATGCTTTGGAGTCTGTTGCCCTAGAGTTGGCATTTATTTATGTGTATTTAAATGTTCAAATCCTAGACTCGGAGACAGCGAAGAGTCAGCCCCATGTTGGTCAAAACAGTGACTCAAGCCCATGTGGGCCTGAGGACGCTGAAGAGAGCTACAGACCCCTGGAGCCACAGACATGCCACTGGCCTTTGGTCTCCAGAGAAAACACACAGTTCTCTTCCCAAAGTGAAGGCTAGCCGGAGGCCCAGCTAGATGTGAGAATGTAATCAGCCAGCCATTCTCAGGACACTTTGGGAGTAGTGGCCCATGGGCATTGTCCAGAGCAGGACACAATGGGCAACTTGCCTTATGTAATGCTGGTCCAGGTCCAGTGTTAGGTCCAAATGAAAACCTGACACCTCTAGAAGGTAATTGGATGAAGTCAGTCCACAATGGGAGGGAAACACACCTAGAACATTTCTGTGCTCAGAGTCGGGAAGGGAACTACCGGGCTCCGGAGCTGCTGCACTCGGGGTCTCAGCAGAGACCTACAAAGTGCACGATTTCCACGTATCCCAGCTGCCCCCACCACACACCGAGGACATGGCTGGGGAACAGGAAGTAAATAAAGAGCTTGCTGACAAGTGATGTGGTCATGTAGCTTGTGAGAGAAGGCAGGGCCTGGGCAGCCAGAAGTGACGGGCTGGCGTGGCAGGGTGACTCTTGGTTTCTGAATCGGCACCAATGGCTGAGGCCACGGTCAACAGTGGGTGAGGCCAAATGGTCGTCCTAACAGAGAGTACTAGGGTTGTGACCCGGGGTGAAGCGCTGGCCTAGCACGCCTGAGGCTCTGGGTTCCATCTGCACTACGTATGCGATCGAGGGAGGGCGGGAACAGGAACCAGCCAGTGTCTGCGGCGTTGAGTCGGCTCGAATGGTGAAATGGACAATATTTGTATGGTAAGAATTTGTAATTCTTGCATTTTCTGGACTCAGGCTCAGCACCTGGAGTTCACTCCCCTGCCACTTATGGAAACTCAAGTCCCCTCTCGCAGTCTCAGTTGGTTTCCTGAAAGACAGGACCTGTCACAGAATGAACAGGTGCTGGGCAGGCATGGGATCCCTCTGCATAGCAAAGCCACAGATGCCCGAGAGGCAGGGGCAGAGGAGGACGGCCCGTGTCCCCTTCTAAGAGGGCACAGTGGTGGCAGCCAGGTGCCTTGGGGGCAGCCTGACTGTAGGGTATTGGCACACATGCCTGATGCCAGCCAGCAGCCACACGGAGCTGCTGCACCAGGAAAGGAAGAGCGAGGCTTTCCCAGGGCCAAGATGTTTTTCACCTTCCGCCACGTGCACCGCCAACTAAGCAGTCACTGAGGCTATTTCTGTGTGTCGCTAGGACCGCTGGAGGTGAGAAAGGGGAGCAAGCCAGGGCCTGCTACGGAAGGAATCCCCACTCTCTGCTCTTTCCAGCTCTTCGTGCCTCTCCAGCCAAGACCACACCAGTTACTTGATCAGCTTAAGGTCGCCATCAGGTCCTTAGACCCTCACCATTCCTGTGCATCACCTCTCCTGGGCTGTGCGGGTGCTGTGGTGACAACTGGGTGCTTGGTTGCATGCAGCCGAGGCAGGTCTTCGGTGCCCCTCACCCCCACCCCACAGCAGCTGCCTTCTCTGTTCTGGGGTGGAATGCAGACCCATCTATAGTTCAGACCTAACTGCTGTTGGGGTTTGAACAGCCGGGGTTGAGGGTCGCTGCTCTGCGTAGCAAGGAGAATCAGCAGTGGGTAGGTCTGAACCATGTTCTGTGTGATGCTGGACGGGCCACCTGACCCTGGTCTCTACAACAGCCAGTTTGCAATGATTGACAACAGAATCCTGGGCACCGAGTTTTGTGTGTGTGTTTGCTGTGCTGGGATGGATCCAGGGTCTTCAACAATACAAACACCCTACCACTGAGTCCCGCAATAAACTAGCACCCCACAATCAGTCCGTGAGTTTCGGGTCTGGCAAATCTGAACTTGAAGGTTGGACCCCTGACCCAGGCCTGACCAACCAGCCTCCTGAAGTCCTATCCTGTTGGTTCAGGTTTGGGCACATGATACAAGTTCTTACGCCCCGGGACCATGAAAGAGAAGGAGACAGCTGAGAAAGCCCATGAACCACAGGAGACTAGCCGGCCCCACCTGTGGAGTCCATCTGCATCCGCAGGCAACTCTGCCTGGAGCCAAACCTGCCTGTTGAGTGTTCGGTTCCACGAGCCAAGAAGCCGCGCTGATTCTTGAGCCCAGTTTGAGCTGTGCCACCAAGAAGTCCCAGCCCACTCAGTCTCGTCCACGGGGTGGGTCTCTCACTTGCATTGTTAGCTTAGCCTGACTTTTCGATCAGGCAGTGATGTCGGATGGGAGGGCCTGTGCAGGGAGGGGCGCACATGCACGTTGATGCAGATAGGCGAGGGGCCAATGCTTTTCCAAGGATCCCCAACGCAGGCACAACTGCCAGCAGCCTTCCCCGACATTTACCTCCCCGGCCAACGGCTGCTAACCAGCTGTGAACATGGGAACAGGACAGAATGAGGCCATGTACATTAGAGCTGCTGACAGATGGCCGTGGGCACGCTCAAGCAGATTGCAGGGCTCCGTGGCTGGAGGTGCACTGGACTGATCACTTCCTGCCACCTTCCCAGGTGACTTCTGGTCACCTCCCTTCTGCCTTCCTCCCTGACCCCACTTCCCATGTGAGCCAACCCCAAGTTCATGGTAAGAGTGAGTGTTGAGGTTGGCTCACTGCACTGCTGGGGACGGAACCCGGAGCTGCTGCACACTGGGCAGACTCCTGCTGAGATATACCCCATTGGTAAGATCCTGGGCAGTCACTCTGTCCTCAGCCACCTCCTTCCTACTAGTGGATTCTAGGCAGGTGCTCTGCCACTGCCACGCCCCTAGCACCTCACTGAGGGATTCTAGAGAGATGTTCTACCATGAGCCACGAGCCCAGCCCCTCGCTGGGGGATTCGAGGCAGGTGCTCTGCCACTGAGCCACACCACCAGAGGGCAAACACATTAAAAAATAATAAGGGAGGGAGCTCAGTGGTAGAAGCTAACTAGCGTGTGTGAGGCCCCAGGTTCCACGGCAGCAGCCGTGTTGGGGACACCCACCCTTTGTCATTGCTTCTCAGCAAAGATTACATAGTTTCCCGTGATTTACACTGTAGTCACCCAGAGGCAGCTTGGGGTGTGGGGACAGCTACACCACAGGGACTCTAGTGTCCAGATCTGGGTGTCCTGCCGGTGCCCATGCACTGCAGATCTCCTAGGGTGTGGACATGCCTTGGTGCTGAGGCCCAAAACAGCTGATGTCCTGGACCCTCCCAGAAGGCCTTTTCCTGAGGCCCTGGGGGAACTAGCATCCTGAGGACAACGATACTGAGCAAACTGGGGGGGGGGGGGGGGGGGACACAGGACACGGCAGCCGCTCACTGTCCCTGGTAATAATAGGTGCTGTAATGGGAGCCCGGATGCTGAAGCTGGCATCAGCTTGGCAGCTGGGGAGGGAGGTCAATGTGGTGCCACCAGCAGCCTCCACAGGCCTCCGGCCAGAGCCCCGAGCCATTGCCGTGGCATGCCGGGCCTGGCTGTAGGAAGGTAGGACAGAGAGGGACTGCCACTCGGCAATTCCGAAGCAGGCTCTGGGCTCCTGCCAGGGTTCACCGACACCCGGGAAGAACACAAGACAGTTGTCCCCTCACAGAGAGGCCTGGAGGCAGGTGCCATCCTCCTGCCACTGTCCTCGCAGAAGCCAGCAGTTGAGGGCTGGGAGGTGTGTGTACTGGGCGGAAGGTGGATGCAGGCTGAGCACCCCAGCACTCCCCTGCACTGCTGTTTACATCTCAAGATGGTGAGTACCTGTCACCCATCAAGTAGACTCGCTCCCTTGTCTACTGCCAGGTCCACCTACTGTCCACTCTCCCTGGGCTACAGGCTGCACACCCTCCCCAGGGACAGCCACAGCCTTCGAGAAGCCACCACCACCACCACCACCACCACCACCACCACCACCACCACCACCACCACCACCCTCCCTGCTTCCTACCCGCTTGGGAGTAGTGACCTTCCAGCCAAGGACAGGCATGCTGTCATGCTCAGAGGCTCCTGTGAGGAGCTGGCATTTCAGCAACCTCACCAGGCCTGCCCCTCCACAAGCCTCCTGGCCCCACGGCGCACTCAGGAGTCCAGTTTGCAGACACACGGATGTAGTAGAATTCTGCAGTGGTTGTAACAAATGACTGCAAACTTGCTGGCTTAAGTGTCCAGAATTCCCCTTCACAGCTCTGGAGGGCAGGAGTCCATCCAGGCCCCTTCACAGGCTCTCAAACAGGCCCACTCGCTGCTTCTTGACACCCAGTGACCACTGGCCTCCCCCTCAGCCTCCCTGTTCACACAGCCCCTCTCCCTGTGACTCATCTTCCTCAGCCTTGCTCAGAAGCACCAAGGACGGCACTCAGGGCCTGCCTGGACACCACGAGGCTACACAGGACTGTTAACATATGTAACAGTCACAGATACGGGCCAGGAGCACGCCTCAGAGTGGGGACACTAATGGGGTGAGAAGAGTGACTGAGCCACCTGGAAGGGACCACCCACCCGAGTGGGCAACTCTGACACAGCACCGGGACTCTGCCTACCACGACGGTGTCACGTGGAAGTGATGTGAATGGATGTACTTCAGTGTACATCTGGGTCTCTCCCCAGTTCGAATGATGGCCAGGTGAATCTCTCCTGGGAACGTGGGCCCCACAGTTCATAGTGGGGCAGGGCAGGGAGTGACCCTAGCGAGGCTTGATATCCTCTTTCCTCCTGTGGTTCCTGCTGTGTGGAGTCTTTTGTCCAGACCCACAGTGACACTCCAGGTGTCAACTACGAAGCTGCAGTTAGAACTCTCTGGCAGACACTGCCCCGAAGCTGCCATGGAGGGCCTGGTGCCCATCCACCAGGAGTCTGCCACAGATTCTGCTGTGGGGACAAACCACTTCAGAGGGTAATTTGGAGGTTGTGGGTGTGGGGCTCTGCACAAACTGTCCTGAGAGGCTGCACCGAGGACACCGGATACTCTTTCCCAGCATCCTCCAGGACAGTCGCCAGCTGAAGAGGCTGCAGCAGTGGACCACACCTCCCTGGGCTCAGACGGGCCTCAGTGGAACCTCCATGTCAGAAGCAGACAGAAGGCTCGGAAGGCCCTGGGATGGCTCAGTGTAAGTCCAGCAGCGCCGGCTGGCTTTGGGGAAGGAGAGAGACGATGCCTGGAGTGTTTCAGGACCCGGATTCTTGAGTTAGCCCTGGGATGAGATACAAGGGGGTCTGCAGATCTGAGGGAAGTAACAGGAAGGCTCTTTCTGGCCGAAGTGACAGTTTACAGATAGAAAACACAAAGTCAATGGCAAGCAGCTCCCTGCTTCAGGCACTGGGCCACTGGGCTGTCATCAGGAATGGGGAGGAACCTTTGCCCCTCCCCCTCCCCTGCCACTGCCTGTCCACATCCCAGTGAGGCATCCTGGGACCAGAGAATGCCTCTTACCTTAGATCCCAACCCTCCATCGGCCCCGAGAACAAGCAGAGCCTTGGGCTTCCGTCACATCCTGTTAAGAGGCTGCACCAAAGGGACCAGTGAGGCTGAGGCAGGAGGGAGTTGGGTCTCTGGGCACTGTGTGTGGAAGCCTCCCCACGCATGGGAGATGTGACTTCGAGCGTACTCCTGGGAAGAGCCTATGAATGCATATCCTCACCTCACACCTCAGCTTCACCGGCAGCGGCCAGCAGGGTCATATGGAGCCTGACAGATCCACTCCCAACAAGGTTCACAGGCTGCTGGCTGAGGCTACAGTTTCTCATGGGGCTTTACCACTGGGCTACCTGTGTGTCTTCAAGACGTGTAGCCCACACCCCCCAAATAAGCGTGTGTGCTACCAGTGGTTGAGGCCGGAGCGTCATGCCAAGAAGCACCTTATCTGAGCTAAACCCTCAGTCCTTCCTCATTTCCAGTTACGGACTCGGCAAGAACCACGGCTGGCGGTGAGCCACACAGTAGTGCGGGCAGCCCTGAACGCGGGGTCTTCCTGCCTTGCCTCAGAGCTGGGATTACAGGTGTGGACTGCTGGATGGCTCAGAGGGTAAGAGCAAGCTTACTGCCCAAGCATGTGGACCCCAGTTCAAATCCCTAGACCCACATAAAGTGCTGAGTGTGGCTATGTATGCGCCTGCAGCCCCAGCACTGAGGGGCAAGGCAGTTTAGCTCATTCTGGAGAGAGACCCTGTATCAAATAAGGTGGGGGAAGACAGGATATCCCATGTCCTCTGTCTTCCTCCACACACATGTACCACACAACATACACACAAAACTAACCACTTGACATGTCCATGCTCAAGACAGAACATGTTCCTGATTTATAGGAAAACCCCTGGGGATATTTTAAAGGACCCTGTATTCAGGGCCTCCCACTCAATGGTGCTCACGCCACCTTTGGTTACAACTGCACTTTGGGGGAGGCGCATGGCTTTCCACAGCGCTGGTTCTCAGAACGAGTGTGTGTGAGTGCAAAGCACTGCTGGGCTCAGAGCCGCCCTGCCAGCGCCGTGTCACACAAGGACGGAGGGAGGTCAGTGGCATTCCTTGAAACAGCTTTCTGGAAGAGACCTCAAACACAGGTAGTTAGCAAGGCCACAGAAGGAAGGTGGGATGCCGCCAAGCCCGAGTCCCAAGTTCTGACATGCCACAGGCTGTCTTCTCATAGAGGTTAGGGCCAGGACTTAGAAGGTCTTGAGCACCAGCTGGCAGGAGGGACAGTGTGCTGTGCGGAGCGCCCCTGGGCTGTAAAACAAACTGTAAATTCATCAGGGGTTTCTTGAGAGCTGGCAACACACCTGGAATGAATTTCTTCTCAGAACTGTTCAGGAGCAGAGATCGCTGTGCTGTGTCGGGCTGAAAGCAAGACCCTCCTGGCAGGGAGGTCAGTCTCTGGCCAGCCAGTAGCTGGAGGGGCTTCAGGGAGAGGCTGCGGGTCACTGTGCCTTACGGCCCTGCAGATGGGCACACTGGTGTGTCCAGTCCATGGGAAAAACACACAGCCAGCTCTGCAGACCCATGGGTTCTACACCTGTGAGCCCAGGGACATATGGGAAATGAAATCACACGCTGTCACCATGCAGACTCAACAACGCGGTACCGAAATCCCTCCACAGCAGGTCTGGGAGGTTGGTGCTGTCAATCATCTGAGATGAGTTCAACTTACAGGTTGGCGTATGTGGGTTCTATGCAGACACTCTGTGCTCTAACAGAAGCGACTCAGAGTCCTCAGTGTGGAACAGGGGCATGGAGGGAACTGCATGTACACACTCCCAGGTGAAGCACGCACACTGACCTTCATTCTGTCACGGAAATGCTAGTCAATCACATAGAACTCAGTCTGGTCATTTTATTTTTGAGCCCTTGGGAATCTGTTTCAGAAATTTGAAACTCAGCATCTCAAGGTTGCAGAGCACCATTGGTACCTTGAGTAAACTGTCAGCTGAGATTCCTTGAGGCTGCAGCCTGCTCTGTACCTTATACAGTCAGGTCACACACGGCAGAACCCGAGCCCTCTCGATCTCATGCAGCTGCCACTCAACAGCAAGGTCCTGCTCAACCTTAGCACTGGGGACACTGTCTGGAGGGGCTGCTGCACGGCCCAGGTGACACACAGGCTGTGCACAGCTCACAGCAGGTTTACCCCGTGCTTCAGAAGCTTCCGCTTGGCTTTGCCTGCGAGGCTGAAGGCACAGTCCTGAGGGTTCGGGAAGCCAGAGCTGCGGGCAGTGGGTGCCAGCTGCTGGAAGTAGGTCTCCTGGGCAGGGTTGCAGCAGGCGTACACAGCTGTGGAGGCGTTCCTATTGGGGAGGAAAGAGGACAGCTCAGGGGTGCCAGTGTGGGCCCTGGCTGGCCGCCCCAGTACCCCGGTGCCTGCCGTGGCTCAGGAAATCCCTTTGAGCTGCAGGCCTGGGTGACAGCTGCCTTGTCTCTTCAGCTCGCTGGGGGCTGGGATGATGCATGGTGGACCAGAGGTGGCTCCAGCCAGGGTCTGAAGTCACTGAAGAAATGGACCCTGAGGCTGCTGTCGGTTCAACAGCAGCAGAGCAAAAGCCCTGCTCATGTCTCTCCTTCCCTCACAATGGCAGGAGGGACTGTTCCACCCACCGGCCAAGGAGCCCGGGCTTAGGAGGGTGGCTGATGCTGCTGTACTCTGATAACTGTAAGGTGACAGAGGAGTGGGATGTGACAGGAAGGAGGAAACCTGGACCCACAGGCTGACAGAGGGACAGAGAGTGGCAGATGAGGACCTGCGATGGGTATTCAAGAAGGTGGGTGTGGGGTAACCACGGGAACTGCAGCTGCATCTTGGTAGCGAAGCTCCTGACAGCGCTCTGCTTGTCTGTTCCACATCCTTGAAGCCACGCCCCTCAGACACAGACAGCAGGGCACTCTCCCACACCACATGTGAACACTACCCCAGGGCCGGCACCCTCCACACCAGCATCATTTGCATTGTGGATTTAACCCCCCACCCCCACCCCTATGCTCTTTCCCCCAAACCTGGGGAAAATACACTAATGGGGAAATTTGGGAAGAAAAAGGGTTACTTTACTCCATGAATATGCCACCAATCTCATAAATATTCATAAGAACGCCTTAAAAATCCGCCATGCAGGGCCAGAGGGATGCTTGACAGCCTCAGTTCCATCCTGGAACCCACATGGTGGAAGGGGAGCACCAACCCCTGCAAGTTGTCCTCCGACCCCACAGCACACTGCGGTACACATGCAAACATATGCACACATACAGACATGCGCACATCACATACACATACAGACACACACACACACACACACACACACACACACACACACACACACACATTCTTTAAAAAACCCACCACCGGTATCCCTATGATGCTCCCCCACTTTGAGGACAGCTGCCCCAACTCCTCCACTTTGCCAGGTAAGCTTCGTCTTAACCCATCTCTCAGGGGAATCTTCCTATCCAGGCGCAGGACCAAAGACTCTGACTTGTTAACGGACCCACCCAGTCAACTCTGGCCCCCACATGCTTCCTGTCTTGAGAGGCCTTAGCCTAACAAGCCTCAGTTTCCCTGATTCTAGCATGCAACAGTTGAGTCAGGGCTAAGGCTCCTTCCCTCAGCTGCCTCCTGCTGGATGGAGAAGAGGAACCTCCAGGCCTTGGGCACCTGCAGGACCTGGCTGGCACAGGGGTCTTCAGCTCCTGTGAGGCATTCCTCTCAAAGCTCAAAGGGAGTGTGGCCTGGTGGGAAAACATCTGTGTGGCAATGCCAGCCCTCCTACTGGCAAGCAGGGAACTCTTGGCTTTATTACAGAGCCCACGGGAGTCTGGGTGCACTCCTTAGCATGTGCCAAGGAACTGTGCCCCCATCACTGTGGTGAGAACCCACCCAGCATGCTTCGGGCTCTCCTCCACACTGCACCCTCTCAGCTCAGGGAAGCACAGCGGCCACCAGCAGCTGGCGGGGCAGATGTCAACGCTCGCCTGCCGCCACCTCCCACTCAGCAGCCAAACACCCAGTACACCAGGTCCCAGAGCGGTGGGTGCAGATGTAAGTCACACTTCGGCTGCCAGCTAGAGAGGACAGACTATCAGCAGCAGATGACACAGGACAGACAGCGGCATCAGTGTGACAAGTGACAGGACAGGGGAGTTTCATCACCGAGGCTCTGAGTGCTCCCACTGAGTCCATGGTCTTCGCCCAACTAGTGAGAGCTATGGGGAAAGAGCACGCCCCTCAGTCATGGAGGCCTGCAGTCAAACCCTGCCCTCGGCTTCGTGAGACTGTGACCTGGGACATCACTGTTCCCACATATGCTCACGTTTCTCACTATGAAGGGAGAGTGTGCTCGCACAGCCAGTCCAAGAGCCGACAGGCTGATGGAGGGGCCGGGGGAGGCTCTCCCTCCAGCCCTCTACCATGTCTGACTTTCCAAAACTAGCTTCAGAAAGCACAGAGAGAACGAACACAGCTTGTTTAAACATCTAGTTTCAGGAATAGTTCACAGACTGCACCGACACCTGGAAGAGGAGGTAGTGTGACAGTGGGGAAGGAAATGGAACCCTGTGTCGTCTGTATCAGCCACAGAGAACGAAAACTGCGACAGAAGTGCCCTGCAGCACCACCACAAATGGAGACACGGGCTGGCTCTGGTGTGGATGGGGTTTCTGCAGTGAGCACGTTGTAATCAGAAGCCTGTAGTGTTGTCAGGCCCGCCCTCAGGAACTTGCAGCCCTGTGCTCTGTGACAGTGGGGACGTAGGGTTATACCACTGCTGTAACCTGCATATTTAGAGCAGGGGAGACTCGGGAAAACCTGACCTGTGCATGCATGGGAGGAAGGTCTCCAAAGGGACCGCCCACACTCTCCACTTGGTGACGAGGACTGGCAAAGCTGCTGTGAGGGGGGCTCAGAGGCTCACCTGACGGTCATCTCGTACAGCATCGGCAGCTGGGTGAAGTCGGAGTGCATGAGGCTGACGGCCTGCAGAAAGCGGCGGTCCTGGGGAGCAGCCACTAGTGGCAGGTTGGCTTGCAGAAGGAGACAGAGGTGGTGAGTGGCAGCCCTCCCCCACTCCTGGGGCCCAGTCCTGGACATGGGGGCAGCGAGGCTGAAGCCTGAGTGTAGGCGAGAGACCTGGGGGCAAACAGCCCCAGTGCTGGCCCTGCTGCTGCCTGGGAGAGAGCACTGCCAGCCCGCTGCAAGCCACAGCAACTCCTGCCCTGGGGCCGACCTTACCACAGACGCTTAAACTCCCAAGTTCCCACTGGGGAAAGAGCAAGCTTGAAAAGGAGCAAATGAGCGTTGGCCAGTGATCTCAGTGGTTATGCCCTAGCTGTGGCCAGAGGGCTATGCCCTGCTGCATTGCCATGATGGGGGCTGGGTTCTCCCCCCCAACCCCTGTAGAGCTGAGTTCCCTGTACCTGTCCCTTACCTGTGAGCACGCTCTGGATTCGGTCATAATGCACAAAGTTGTATGAGCTGCTTGTGAGGCTAGCCTCGTCTCTCGGTAGTGTCTCCTTCAGGTGGACTTCCAGCCCATTCAGGGATGCCAGGCTGCTGTGGTACTGCAGAGGGGCCAGGAGTGGGTCACAGGCTGGCAGACTCGGTTAAGAAGCAAGCACCTAGACAATGCCTCTGTGGTCACTAGACTCAGCAAAAACAGCCAGTGCCTCCGCCTGAAGCATCAAGTTCCACTTACATGCTCCTTTTGCTTGTTTGAGACAGGGCTTCCCTGTGCAGCCCCAACTGGCCTGGAACTCATTATGGAGACCAGGCTGGCCTCGAACCTGTGGAAAGCCTCCTGCATCTGCCTCCTGGATGCTTGGATTATAAGTGTACACCACCCCCAACCCCTTATGTTCATATATACATATATTTTTCTTTTTGTGTGTGTGCTGTGTTGAGTGAGTACGTGTGGAGCTCACAAGAGGTGTCCCATCCCTTGAGCAGCTGTAAAGGCAATGATGAGCTGTCCAGGGTGGGTGCTAGCCCTGAACTCAGGTCCCCTGAACAAGAACCAACTCTTAACTGCTAAGTCATCTCTCCAGCCCCATGGTCTAATATTTGTAAATGAAGGGTCATACTGTGTGATGCTAAAATGAGCAGCCTCTAAGTTAAGAAGTGTGAGGCATGGTAGCACTAACCCAGAGCCCAGCACTCAGGAGGCTGACATGGGAGGGTCACAAATTTGAGGCCACCATAGGTAGAAGAAAGGAAGAAAAGAAAAGGGAGGAAGAAGAAAAAGGGGGAAAGAAAAGAAAAATTACCCACGATGTCACCACCCAGTGGTGGCTGCCTAGCTGTGGCATCCCAGAAGCCCTAGGGAACTATCCATCTTGTTTTATTTCAATATTTACTTATTTTTTAATTTATCTGCCTTATGTGTGCAGAGGCCAGAGGAAGGCATCAGATCCCCTGGAGCTGGAGTTCCAGGTAGTTGTGAGATGCTTGATATGGGCGCTAGGATCTGAACTCGGGTCCTCTGGAAGATCTCTGGAGGAGCAGCGAGTGCTCTTCACCCCTGAGCCATCTCTCCAGCTCTGGGACCGTCGGCTTTAACAATATGGGCGGCCTACTGTGCTCCCAGTGTTTCCCACATGGCCTGGATCAAGTTCATCAGTAGTTAATCTTTCCCGTGAAGAAAGTGCAGTTCTACAAGGACGGAGGAATGCTGTCCAGTGGCCTGTGCTCAGTGGCTCTGAGAGGCTGGAGGAATGAGCCCACCCTGTCCCCGCAGGTAAACAGTGTGGGAGCAGATCCCACGAACGAGTCAATGGACACACAGTCAGTGCCCGGCACTTCAACCCTGGCCTCCCAGTGTGCAGCTGAGGAAACCAGTGTGTGCAGAACCACCTCTGCCCCGACGGTCGGGACACGCACCAGGACAGGGTTAGCAGACACAACAGGCCCAGGCTACAAAGTTGTGTGTGCTGGGCAGGGGTGGGGGGTGGCAGTGGGGTGACACAAGGACACCTAGGGGAGCTCGCCATGGAGCTGGAGGGGGCACTGGACATCCAGGGGAGCTCGCCATGGAGCTGGAGGGGGCACTGGACACCCAGGGGAGCTCGCCATGGAGCTGCACTACACCTTCTGGATCTTAGGGACCTGCTAACAGCCACCCCTCAAGCTGCTAACAAGAGATAGGGAAACCTGAACCAGAGAGTGGGCCAACTAAATCCTGTTCTCTCTAAATGTATTAGGCTCTGCTTCCAAAATTTTCTGCCTGGCTTGTAGTCAAGATAGAGTTGCTTAGCCATAAACCCTCACAAGACATGTGATACAATATGGAGGAGACTTCTCTGATGACTAAGTGCAGGGGCCTGGTTAAATCCAAGTGACCTGCTTCTGTACAGCCTAGCCACTGAGGATAGTTTTTGTACGTTACAGCATTTGTGTGTATTTGTACAGTATTGTGAGAAGTCTACAGGTCGTCACGGAAGGTCACAACCACACCATTTATACACTGCCTGGTTCTGAACCACACAAGGCTGAAAACATCTGCCTTCTGAGTCCTGAATAAAAAGCTCTGACTGGTTATGATCTCAGAATGGCCCAAGGAGACACAGGGCTCTGGCTTCAGTCCACACCACAGCCGAGGGCAGGCGATGGAGGGAGCACTGTGGGCTGGGGGAGCAGTGTGTGTAGCCCACATGGCTGAGATGGGAAGCTTTTCCATTGGGTATCTCACTAAGTGCTCCCACCCTGACTTGCCTTGCCTCCAACCCAACCCAAGCCTGATGCCCCTGTGCATGGCCTACTGCAGCAGTATTCATAGGCTCCCTGCAACTGAAGGCTCATGGGAAGATGGTGGGTACAGAGCTGAAAACCAGGCTCTGGAACACTAAGCTGCCCCCTGCTGGGGGCCGCCTGCACTTCCCTGTGACAGCACAGCTCTCAGGCTCAGGAGCCTCATCCCCCACTGCCCCGCCTCCTCCGTGTGGACCGAGCCTCTCCAGTGGGCTGTGTACCCTCTGGCTGGCTAGCCTGTGGGACCACGCTGCAGAGACTCTGTCTGCCTTCCAGGAAGCAGCAGGAAAGCTGCAGAGAGACCAGGTGGAGCATTTTCTACTCAAGTTTACTCTATTTAAGACAGATGGGAACAAACCTCTCCTATCAAGCAGACTGGGGGTCTGTCTGGCTCAAGTTCGCTCTCTTACATCAGCACACCGCTCAAAGTCAGCAGCTCCCCAGTGTAGACAGCACCGCTAGTGTTTGTCTCCCTTACCCTGCACCCCATTTCCTGGGCCTAGCAGCACCAACCCTACTCTGCAGGCAAGCTGGAGGCTATGGTCATAACAAATGTCTCCACACAGCAGAGGCTGCAGAGGGCAGGGCACTCTCCGCTCACCTTCCAACCTATCAGCAAGAGCAGAGCAGCCTGGGGACAGAGAAGTGAGGAGTGAGCGGTGAGAATCACCGGGAACTCAGGGGCCTCCACCTCACCAGGCTCTTTTCCTCCCAGGACAGGAGCTGCAGTGTCTGCCTTCCAGAACCGCCCTCCGCTTGGCTAGCACAGCAAGCCAGCTGAGCAAACAATCACGCAGACCACCCCTCCCCAAGGCAGCCTGGGCTGGGTCTCTTCAGAGGGGTCAGGGGCTGCATTCAAACACCAGGGCCTTCGAAGCAAACACTCCTGAGCTCCCTCCGCACAGTAAGAACTGGGGGGAGCCAAGGCACAGAGCTGCCCTGCATGAAGCTGCAGCCAGGACCCTTCGCTGGCCTAAAGCAGAGGTGAACACAGCCACCCACAGCTCTGCTAAATGAGGACACAGGCAGGCAACAAGCCTCAACTCTGGGCTGTGGGCAGGGTCTGTGGAAAGAGACAGAAAAGTCAGGTAGCTTACAGAGAAGCTGCCCAGCAGCCTGTCCTGCGCTCCAAGGTGACTCGCTCCTCAGTGGAGGGCCGCAAGGCATGCATGTCAATGAGACGGCCTCAGAATAATGTGGATTTAAGAAGAAAAACAAGTCGAGCCCCAGAACACCATTTGCCCTGCAGCAACTGTTCTTCCTGCCAACCACAGCAATGTTGTTACCATAGCAACTCTCTTACCAACGTGGGCCTGGACCCTAGAGCTCAGTTCACTGCTTCAGGAAGGGATGGCTATTCAAAAAGAGCCCTCCACTGCCAGTTTGGATCTCAAGCATACTTTGGGAAGGAGCACCAAGTCACCATGTGAGGCTGGCCTAGGAAGAAAATGCAGGGTTCCTGGGACCCCCAACCCCTCCCAGGCTGTGATGTGCTGCAGAAGACAGGTGCTGGTGACAGTGCCATGCTGCCTCAGCTAGGAGCTGAGCCAGGAGCCGGGCAGCTCAGCCTTGCCTGCATGACCTCACCACCTCTGAGCGGGAAGCCAAACACCACTGCAGGCTACTGAGAAGGAAACAAGGCACTGAGGAGGGAGCTGTGTGCAAGACACTCTGCTCAGCTCTTCCTTCCCCAACACCCGTGCTCCCAGACTTCGGGGAGCAGAAGAGGAGTGCTCCCAGACTTCAGGGAGCAGAAAAAGAAGAGCCTAAAATCTGTCTGCTGGTGCTATGATGCATGTGTGGCTCACTCTTACACACCCCCAGAACCTCACAGAAGTGGGCACTACCCTCAGCCTCACTACACACACTGGGGGGTTCTTTCCAGGGGGCTGGCTGATGCATGCTCCTAGGAGGAAGATGAGGGTACAGGGGCGCCGGGGACACTCACCACCTCCTCGATGGCTGCCATGTCTCTGAGAAGAGGCTCCTCAGCCAGCAGGGATAGGACCAGGCCATTCACACTGTGAATGTATAGGTTCATAGGCCAGAGCCCTGCATGGGGCCCAGCTGGGGACGGCCTGAAGCCACTTCTGTCTGCAGAGGTGCTGGGACCCTGAGAGTCAGGTGAATGCAAAGTGCTCGCTGGGGCTCCATGGCTGTCATGGCTTCCACCCTCACACTGCTCCACACTGGGCTCTGCACCCACAGGATCCTGAGGAGGAAGCACCACAGGCCTACAGCTTCTTCTGGGGAGAGGGTCTGTGCCAGGAACTTGGGTTTGGCCATTGGTGATGGGAAGGTCTGCAAGCGACTCCAGCCCTCCGCTCTCGGGGGGCCTCTCAGGAGGGGAAGGGTCCAGGCAGCTGTACACTGCTGTGTCTTCAGGCAGAGTGGGGGCCTGGTGGCTGGTGATGACAGCTTCTAGATCACCTAGGGCAGGCACGGGTGGGGAGGCTTCCTGAGCCTCAGAGATGTGGATTTCAGATAAGTCCAGTGCCTCTTGGGAAAAACCCAGCTCCTGCTGCAGCCTGCTGCTGATGCCAGAACCCTGGCCACGGGCAGTGGTGCACAGTCCTGCAGCTGCAGCCTGCTCCTGCTCCTGCTCCTGCCCAAGCAAGTGTCCATCTGCCCCCCTGCCATTCAGCCATGCTCCATCATGAGGTGTGGGCTCCAGAATGGCGGCTGACGTCCAGGCCACAGATGCCACACACCTAGTGGCATCTTCTGTCTGGGTAGGGGTGCTTCGATCCCAGGGAGGGTACTGAGATGAACTTTCCTGGAGTCTGTTAAACAAAAGAGATGGCACATCAGTGGAGTGTAGGACACAGGCTTCCGTGGGGACACTGGGGCTCCGATCCCCTGAAAGGCGCAGGCATCAGCAACAAGCAGCCATCTGCACCCATAGAGCTCCAGACGCCACCACGGTCAAACACAAAAGTAAAGACAGGCACTGACTGGTGAGGGCTTGTCACAATGAGCTCATCATCACTGACTAGAGGTGGCCATGTCACCTACAATTAAAGGGTCTCCCGAGAGTGGCCTCACACTGGGTGCCACCCTGAGTCTGCTGCATCCCCCAATGCTAGGACACCTGGGGTCAGTGGAGGATGCAAGTGGGGAGCACACACGCCCTAAGAGGAGCACCCCACCTACCTAGTCTCCTGCTCCACTGTGAACTCGTGGAGGCTAGCGATTTCCTCCTCACTCAGAAAAACCGGGGTGATCTGCACGTTAGGCGGCAATGCTGCTCCTGTAGATAAAAACAACATGGGCGGGGCTCCCCGGCATGAGGTGGGCCCTGGGCACTCACACGCCTCACACCACACCTGACTCAGACAGTAGCACGGGGGTGGCTCCCTCAGCCCAGAGCCCCAGAGCTGCAGCCTAGATGCTGTGAGCAGCAGCAGCAAAGAAGAGTGTGGCGACTTCACTGCAGTGTGGAGAAGGGGGACATCAGACAAGATGTTGGAAGAAACCGCTTTCAGCTGGCCAAGGACCCAGCAGATCCCAGCTTTAGAATGAGGCAGAGCCTCTTGGGGAAGCCACTCCATCCTGAAGGAGTTAGCAGCCACCAGCTCTCTCCCTCTCCCCATCACCACACCCCAGACACATCCAAACCACGTCACAGAATGGAGTCGAAGGAGGGCATGCCCAAAACCATGACCTTGGAAATCGGGGTGTCCTTATAGCTGTACTAGACCCATCTGCTCTCTGAGCAGAGGAAATCCACACAGGGGGCTCATCCCGGCATGAAGGCAGATACCACTGTCCCACACCACATACCTGCATCCTGTGGGGAAGACCCTGCTCCAGGAAGGCCCTGAAACAAACACACACACCGGTTGGCACCAGGCACCACGCTCTCCTCTTGACAACCACTAGGAATTCATGGCACCATCTGCTCACGGGACCCAGCCAAGCCCAGGGAGCCGGTGTGACCCTGTGCCAAGAGCCCAGCAGATGGAGCGGGGCCACTTGCTTCTCAGAGGCCAGGAGGAGGCAAGAACTGGGCCCACTCAGGCTTCAAAGCAGCAGCTCTGAACTGTTAAGTGTCTCCCATGAAGGACCAAAGCAAGGATTCCCCACTGGAGTCCACCTTTGGGAACCAAGTCTAGAGTGCAGCCACAGAGGCTGGGATACATACAGCCCGGGGCAAAGCTCTAGACCCTGGGCTCCGATCCCCAGCAGCAATAAACAGACAATTTATATTCTCTCTCTCTCTCTCTCTGAAGCTCACAATCCTGCTAATACTTGGGAATTTCCTCTTTAAGGAAATGCCTCTTACTACTCTGACACATTACATAAAATTCAGTATTTTCACTTGAAACAGTGTAAGTGATTGCACTCATTGTAAAATCTCTGGCTAAGACCCGAGGAAGTCTGCAGCAGCTCGTGCAAACCAACTGACCCTCAGCCACAGACCAGACGCTAGCAGCTCCTCAGTACAGGTGAGAGGACAGACTCCCAGCCTCAGGGCCGTGAGCCTCTGTCCCAACCACGGATCCTGGCTGCTGTGCTGGAGAGCAGCTCAACACTACTGCGTGGGGCAACATCAGCAGGCCGGGCTGCAGCGCCCTCAGGCAGTCAAGTCCCACCAGCTCCCCCTTCACTAGCAGGCTAGAGCGTTGCCTTTCCTCAGTATGGAATCCCAGAAGCTGAGGGGCAAGGGCGTCTGAAGGCACAAACTGCTGACAGTGAGGGCAGCCCTCCAGACACACCTCCACAGGAAGCCAGAGCCCACCAGAGCCTCACTCTCATGGTGAGAGAGAGGCCAGTGAAGCATCTGAAGCAAACGCTCCCAGAACAAGCCAGGCTGGTGGGTCATCCTGGGACCCCAGCACTGGGGAGGTGAGGCAAATGGATCAGAAGTTCAACTCTCTATGTAGACCAGGCTATCCAATGGGAACCCCATCTCCAAAATCAAAACAAACAAAACAACTGAGAGAGAAAGAGGGAGAGAGACTAGACAGAAACTGCTTGGTGAGAGCTGTGGAGCCTATGCTGTTGTCTGGGCCATTTTCTCCCTTCCCTAAACAGGCTCTCACTGTGTATCCCTCGCTGTCCTGGGACTCGCTTTGTAGACCAGGCTAGACTCAAACTCACACAGAGCCACCTGCCTCTGCTTTTGGAGTGTGCACCACCCTGCCACCTGCCTGTGGACAATTTTGTTCTTCACATACACACACACACAATGAATGCACGCGAAGCTCAGTGTCTCCCTCCACCCTTCCCTCCTGTTTCTTCTTCCTTTCCTCTAGTTTTAGAGGCAGAATCTCAGTATGTAGCCCACGGGAGCTCTGCACTCATGACCATCCTGCCTCAGCTTCCCAGGGCTGGCACGAGAGGCACCCAGCACCATGGTCAGCAGTTTTCCTGCTAATTTAAGCATATATTCTTTCCAGTGTGCCCTCTGTTATCAACACTATGCTAGTGGAGAGCTGAATGCACGCAGCTCTGCTGGGCCTGTAAGATCCAGTGCCCAAGCCCCCCCCCCCCACAGGGCACATGCTGGCATTCACCCTTGCTTTACTCCTTGACCACACCAATGGATCAAGAGTTGTGACAATCAGGGAAGCAAGTGCCCTAGACCTGTCCGCCATGTGGCACCAGCCCCCCACAGCTGGATGGCAGGTGTTCTGGGTCACCTCCCACCAGGTCACAGGCTGTACTCTACCTGGTTTGCAGGGACAGTCTGATGAAGCAGGACCTTGGCGGTGAGGGAAGGAGGAAGCTGGGAATTCACAATCCTGGGGGTAAAACACAGGGACAAGAATACCATGAAAAGAAGTGCTGGGGCCTCTCAGCTCCAGAGACACTAGTATCCCTGGAGGTAGAGGATCCTGGGGATGTGGCTGGCAGAAGTTTCATCTAGTAGATCCTTGGTGAAGGGCTCTCTGTTCTGCAGTCTCCACCGAGAGTCAAAATGTAAGCTCTCCAATCAGGCAGGGATGAGGTGTCAGAAGATGGTTGGCATGTTAAAAACACAGGTAAGCCCACTGTGAGCACGGGAAGAGAGTCACTGAGCCAACCATTTGGAGCACAAAGGTAGCCAGCATTTCACAGGGCAGGAAGCTGGTGCAGCTGCAGGTCAGGTTGCTCCTCCCTGAGCTCTAGGCCAGCCTGGGCTCTGTGTACAGTGGGAATGTCTACACCAGCAGAAGCAAAAGCGCCTCCACGCACACGCCAAGACCTCAGTGCTGTGTCCCACTGCACAGAGAGCAGAGGGCGTCACTGTGGGGTTTGCACAGGAGCACAGTGTGGCATGTCTTCTACACTGCTGGCCACAGGCACAGCTGAGAGCAAGGCAGAAGGGCTTCTACTCTCTGTGCAGTTGGTACACAGAGAGGGCTGGGCATGATGGCACATGCTTTTAGTCTCAGCACTTGGGAGGCAGAGACAACTTCTCTTTGGGAGTTCAAAGCCAGCCTGGTCTACATAGCGAATTCCAGGACAGCCAGGGCTACACAGTTAGATACTGTCTCAAAATAAAGTGTGTGCATATACTTATTACACATACATATGTACTTACATATATTATATATGTGAGATAGAAAATGAGTGAGAAAACAAACACTATTTTTAAATTTTTTAAACATTTATCATGTGTGTTGTCTGTGTGTGTGTGTGTGTGTGTGTGTGTGTGTGTGTACACAAACACCCAGAGGCAAGTGTCCCTTTCCTGAGCAGTTCCCAGTTGCACGGTGATGCACCCTCGGCCAATCTCAGTGACCTGGACTTTGTTAAACAACTACAGACAAGAATCTGGAACTAGCGGGGACAGTGATGGGAACTCATTGGGGACACAGGGAGGCACAACTCACTGGGGACACGGGGAGGCACAACTCACAGTCCTTTATAGAGGATGCAGCCAGCTAGGACATGGGGCGAGCGCTGGCAGGTCTGTAAGATGAGGGCTGCCTTCAGCAGCAGCAGGGGCTCCACCTGGGGAAGAGGAGACATGTGCCCGTGAGCATGCTTACAAGTGCCTGGGGCAAGAGTGACACGGGCTTCAGAGACCAGCTGAGGGGATCACAACCCACAGCCAGCCCACGGTTCTTGTAAGGAATCAGCTGCTCAACCACAAAGAACCGCCCAGACACTGCAGCTTTCTGGCTTCCTGCCTGGCTGCCAGCACTGATGTGAGCCAGGTGGTCAGGAGAAGAGAGGCCGAACACACACAGGGTGACCTCACTCTCACAGCCCCAGACTGTGTTCAGTACCAACTGGCCTTCCAAGTTGTCCACACAAGTGGGAAAACCTAGCCCATGCCCAGCACAGTGGGCTCTGGAAATGCCGGGTCCCCGCTACTTTCTTCAGCAGTGAGAGGAAAGGGGCAGATCTGAGATGCACAGGCACCCAGGCCAGCCACACAGCAGCCAGCACTCATTAGGTGAGTGTGAACTGGAAATGGAATGGTTCAGAGAGAGAGGACCTTCCTGCCTCTCTCAGATGCAAATGAGTTCAAATGTGAGCCAGGCACTTTGATGGAATCACTAAAGCCATGCCGTGTGTGGAGAGAGTTCAGAGGCGATGATGACCCTCCATTCAGTGAGATTTACTTGGTGCCTGTTGGTGCCGTCTCACTGGCCTTCAGGAGGTCTGAGAGGCAGCAGCCCGCCTCACCCCCGCAGAGCATGGGAACTGCTGGAGCACACATGTCCGCTCACTTCTCCAGCTACATGCCCTGCCACAGGTGTCCTGCACACCTCACAGCCCCGTGCATGCCCTGCCAAAGGTGTTCTGCACACCCACAGCCTGTGCCAGCAGCCCATGCCCACGCCCACAGCCCCATGCCATTCGGGCAGTGAAGAGGAGGGCAGCAGCCTTACTTTGGTGTGGTCCAGATTCCACAGGGCGTTGAAGATCCTGTGGGACTCACTGGTGCTCCTGAGGACCTGTGTGATGACAGTGTCCCACTGCAAGCACAGCTCCTCCTGAGGACGGTTCTGAGATAAAGACAGAGGGACTCAGCGCCTGAGGTCAGGCACGAGCTCTTCAGTAAGGGTTGCTGCTTTCTGCAGGGGACTTCCCAACAGAAGACAGCAGGATGGATAGGCCTGTCTCATCCCATCCCGGCCACACATGTCTTAGCTCTTACTCCAATGACCATCCTGAAGAAGGGGGAACCAACCCACAGGGGAGGGGAAAGCAGACACATGAGGACACAGGCATCCCCAAGGGGCTCTAGGACATGCCACCTTGTCACATGGCACCACGTAATACAGGTGTCCGGCCCAAGGAAGGCCTGGTCCCAGCAGTGCTGCTTTTGAAGGGCCCAACGCCCCTGGCAATCTGCACTTCTACCTTGTAGGCCAGGGAGACAGGGCCCATGTAGAAATGAAAGAATCCAATGAGTTGATCCAGAAACTGCCTGCAGCTGACATCAGAGAGCTCCACACCACAGCCCAGAGCCTGCAGAGGGAGAGCAGAAAGACAGTTCTTGTAGCTTGTCTCTGAGGCCACAACCAGAATCCAGGCTCTCTATGGCACCTGCCACAGGCCCTTGAAGTCACCACCTAGCCAGGCAGGGTAGCTCCAGATTGCATTCCTGGCAGTTGGGAGATTGAGGGATGATGATCAGTCTGGGCTACGTACAGAGTGTGTTCCAGGTCAGCCTGAGCTACAGTGAGATCCTGTAAAAACTGTATCTTCTAGAGAATTGCCCCGAGGGACTGAAACATGGCTCATCAGTGGAGCATTTGCCTAGTACGTGTGAAGTCTCAGTTTGAAAACAAAGGAGCATCACTCTGTGTGAGCCCGTGAGGAAGAGTCATTTCATGAATGGCCTTGATCCCAAGACAGAAATCGGGGGAGAGCTTCAGAAATCCATAACAAAAGAAAAGAGCCGGAAACAAACAAACAAACAAACCCACCCAGAAACCCAGCAAAGCAGCAAACAGCCTGAGCTGCACAGACGGGGGACAGAGCAACAGAAGCCACTTCCTACAGGTAAGCAGACAAAGTCCTGCCTCCAGGACGAGTCCACAGCCCTCACAAAGCAAACAGGGGGCAAGTCAGTGACAAAGGGGAACCTCACCTGTCACTGTGCTGCAGCAGTTCCCTCTGACATTTGAACCCTCCATCTGGAGGGAAGCTCTTTAAGACTCAGGGTGTTTACAGTGAAACACTCCATCCTGCAGAGAAGCTCCTTAGGCTTAGGAAGGAAGCAACTCAAAACAGCTCCAGGAAGTCCCTGAAACTAAGCAGATTCACTAGGCCCCTCCCTCCCCAAGAGGATATACATGATAAAGACTGCTAAGAGTCACTCTGAGGAGCCGAGCTGCCTGGAAGAGGCTCAGACCAACTGAGGCACCAGGAAAGGACACTCTTGACCCGTTGAGCCGCCCGCAGGCTGTGCAGTGCGCTCCAGGTTCCCAGCTTTGTGAGCTGTCACCCGGGCTGGCTAAGTGTTAATGATGTAAGCCATCTTTGAGTTGTCTCTACTCCTGTTAGTACCTCCAGTAAACTCACTGGCTCACCAAACTGGGCTTTGGTGGTATCTATACTTTGGTGTGCCATGGCCCCCCTCTCTAGGGTAAGCAGACACCTGTCTGGCTAACTTTATGTAACGTGACATAAGTTTACAAGCTAGAGTCATCTGAGAGGGAACCCAACTGAGAAAATGCCTCCATAACGTTGGGCTGTAGGCAATCCTGTAGAATATTTTCTTAATTAGCAACTAATGGGAGGGTCCAGCCCATTGTGGTCCTGGGTTTTATAAGAAAGCAGATGGAGCAAGCCATGAGGAGCAAGCCAGTAAGCAGCACCCCTCCATGGCCTCTGCATGCCCTGCTTGAGTTCCTGTCCCGGCTTCCTCAGTGATGAACAGTGATATAGAAGTGTACGCCAAGTAAACCCTTTTCTCCATGAACTGCTTTTAGCATGGTTTTTCATCACAGCAATAGAAACCCTGACTAGGACAACCATTCCATCTCCCCCAGGAACACAACACACACTATCTGCCACGAAGGACCTGAGTCCACTAGAAAATAAAACAACAGAGCCTTAGTAAAGCAGCTGTTAGTAAAAGAGCTGTCAGCCTGACCTGCTTTCTGCCTCTGTAACCACTTGCTGCTGGAAACTCCCTCTTGTGGTCCCAGCCAGTAGTCCCTTATGGTGCTCAGTTACAGAGACCAAAACTGAAACCCACCAAAGAAGAGAAGAATCAAGAATGACACCATAAACACCCGAGTGGCTGCAGCTGGGCCCCCAAGTTCTTCGGGCTACCCGAGTCGCCGATATGAACAAACTGCGTTCTCCACTCAAGTCTCAGGAAGTCTGTTCTGAGAGTGGCATTTCCCACAACAGCTGAATGCTATCTTGTTGAAGACTGAGCTAACTTGGCCTGAGGTCACGGAACATCCACAGGTGGGGAGTTTTAGTGTGGCTGCGATAACCCCTAGGTGAGGGAAGGCTAAGAGAGGTAGCAGAGGGCAGGAGGGCAGGGCACTGACAAGCTGAAGGGTGTAGGTGGCAGGAGGTGGGCACAGGCTGGGAAGTGCATTAAGAGACACAGCCCCATCCTTGGTGGCCAGGAATAGATCTCACTAATTGAGAGTAATGTTGGGGGCTTGAGAGCTCTGAGCCCAAGCCGAGTGGGTGGGTTAAACCTGTCTGTCAAAGCTGCAAAGCCCCAAGAACTCTGAAGTTGGAGGGTGTGCATGACACCCACAAAAGCGTCCCTCCAGCAGGTGATTAACACTCAGAAGGTCGTGGAAGTAGGAAGGTGGGTCCTCTGCTGTACACACCTAGTGCCGTGAGCGCTCCCACACTTCCAACGCATGTGGGCGGCACCCTAGACTAGAACATCAGCCACCTCAAGGTGGGCGGGATCCAGGGAGGATTAGAGAATCTACCTGGCCCAAGGATACAAAGCTGAGGGTGGCCAGCAGAGCTGACTCCTGCACAGACACGGGGACAGTGAACACTTGTCCAACCCTGACTGAGGAGCAGTACAAGTCCCAGGAAAGCCTGGCTCCTCCCTTCCCCAGTACTCACAAGGAAAGAGGCTCCAGTGTCACTCAGGACGTTTGTCTGGGGTTGTTTTTGGCTTTTTGAGCGTAGGACATCCCTCACCACACCACAGCCCTCTGTTTTCTTATTGAATTCCTGCCAGAACTTCTACTGAACTGAAGGTTTTGAAGTTGTGCTCTTATCTGCCGTTTCCTCTGCACATTCGTCCAACTGCAGTTACGGACTTTCCACTCTTGTTCAGCAGGTTTTTGTTTTTTTTTGTTTTTTTTTTTTTTTTGTTTTGTGGTGATATTTTGTTGTACTCTAATAAAATTTGCCTGAAGATCAGAGAACAGAGCCAGCCACTAGATTAGACATAGAGGCTAGGTGGTGGTGGCACTCACACCTTTAATCCTAGCCCTCTGGAGGCAGAGATCCGTCTGGATCTCTGTGAGTTCAAAGCCACACTGGGCTACATGAGCTTGATCCAGTCTAGGAGAGAAACAGAGCCGGGCGGTGGTGGCACACACTTTAACCCTAGTATTTGGGAAGCACACACCATTAATCCCAGCACTAGGAAGGTTGAGACAGGAAGTGAAATGGCTGGGCAGAGAAAGGCGTATGAGGAGACAGGAACTAGGGAGCTTTCGAGTGGGGACTCAGAGGCATTCAGTCAGAGGATTCGTGGAGTTGGAGGTGAGAAGTAGCTGTGGCTTGTTTCCTCTGATCGTTCAGTATGTACCCCAATATCTGGCTCCGGATTTTTATTAAGCCCATCAGGATTTATGCAACAGTTTTTGTTGATTTTTTCCCCTTGAGCATCCCTTTTGTTTTCTCAGCCTTTCCATCTGCACACACGGTGGCAGTCTGCCCTCCTTCTGCATTCTGAGGAGACACAAGAAGCACTAGAGGCTTCCTGGTTTTCCTTTTAGATCACCATGCCTGGGTGGCTGGCTGTGCAAGCAGCACCTGAGTTTAACACTCAGCACTCAAAGAGAAGGCAGCCACGATGGAGCATGGCAGAAATCCTAGCACTAGGGAGGTGGAGAGCAACTGAGGAAGACACCCAACACTGACTTTCGGCCTGCACAGGCATGCACACGCCCACAGGAACATTTACACAGTTTATTTCACTCTTCCTTCTTATGCTTATCTAATGTTTTGAAGGTTTTCACTCTGATTCATGGGCAGGACCACAGGTACTGAGGTCATGCCAACACCATAGCAGTCTACAGTTTTTCCGCTGTTGGTTTTGTGGGCCTGTTGAAGCCTGTGCTTCCTCCTTAATGCATGTGTGTCATGTGCAAAAGGCTGCTATCTGTTTCTCCTCCATGTGGCTTCAGAACAGACCCCTCAGGAGGACGATCCCCTAAAACTCTAAGTGCTCTGCCAGCCGACAAACGCGGAGAAGCACCGTGACCAAGCCAGGCAGTGCGACTCCCCAAAAGAGCAAGCACCTCCACTGCTGAGCACAGACATTTAACTGGGAAAAATGCCCGGTGCAGATTAAAATATTTCTGGTTAAAACGAAAAAACAAAAAACCACAATGGTCAGTGACCGCACAGAGGATGCTAACGAGCAGGTGAGTCAGTCCACTCTAGAGGGGAAGTCAGTAACCAGCACGGATGAGAAGAGTCGGTAGCATGTGCTGTAGAACAGTATTTTCATGTGTGTTACTTTTGTTTATGTCGCATTTGTTTAACTCTGTGAAGCTGTGTTACTGTGCCTGTCTAAAACACCTGATGGTCTACTAAAGAACTGAACGGCCAATAGCAAGGCAGGACAGAGAATAGGTGGGGCTGGCAGGCAGAAAGGATATACAGAAGGAGAAATCTGGGAGGGGAGAGAGAAGAAAGAAGTAGACAGAGAAGGAGGAAGGCATCAGGAGCCAGCCACCCAGCTACACAGCAAGCCACAGAGTAAGCAAATGGGAAAAGCCCAGAGGCAAAAGGTAGATGGGATAAATTAAGGAAAGCTGTCAAGAAATAAGCCAAGCTAAGGCCAGGCATTCATAATTAAGAATAAGCCTCTGTGAGTGATTTCTTTGGGAGCTGGGTGGTGGGCCCCCCAAAAGAGCAGAAACAACAAGGATGGAGGAAAACTCAGCACATCAACTAGATTCTGAAAGAAGCCAAAGGAAATGTTGGAGGCAAAAGGCGATGGTTCAATGAAAACACGGGAAAGCTGTACAAAGGGTTCTGGCAGAGCAAGAACGAGTATTTCCTCCGGCCCGTGTCCAGCCCTGCTCTGGGGATAGGGCTCTTCCCAAGAGCAGCAGAGGGCACTGTGTGTAGGTGTGCCACTAGAGTGGCGGCATGTTACTCCAACCAAGTCATAATATCCCAGTGGCTCAGGTTCAGACAGACAGAAAGCCATAAAAGGCCAAGTGTGAGCGAAAAGGAAGACTTCCATCAATTTTTTCAAGGACACAGAATTCCTTCAGACATGCAATGTGTCAGGCCCTGGCTAGGAAGCAGGGATGAAGTGGTCCAGATGGCAAATGGGACCAGGGCACACTGCTCCTTCCTATCAACAGGACAGGCAGACCTGTAGACGGCTGGGTTCTGGAAGAGATCTTTGCAAAATGGCTCTCCCTGTCTGAGTCTCACTGCGAAGCCAAATCATGCACAATGACGGACCGGCTTCCCTGTGCCATGAAAAACACTGTTTTGTGGTGCATGCTGTGCTGGGCATGGGGCTACATGCTGGGCATGTGACATGGGTCTGTCCCTCTTTGATGCAGAAGATGCTGAGCAAAGGTGGTGAGGTCATCGGAAGCTGGTGTTGTCCTCCAGGCCCTGCTGAGGACAGCCTGCCTGTTCATGTGGGAAAAACAAACTGCTTCTTATGATCCCTCCATCAGCAGAGTTCTTCACGGTGTGCGGCAACAGTGAGGTGGGGTGCCTTGTGCAGGAACTGTGCTCAAGCCTGCTACCATGACCCTTATTAAGGGGTGATGCAAAGATGTGAGTGCAGGACTAGGCCTTGCCACTGACACAGAGGATGGAGGTGATGGTTAATGATGCAGAGGGAGGGTCAGAGGTCACAGAAGCCTGTGCTTACATCCATCACTGAAAGACAGCATCCCAGGTAGGTTCCTTCCTTCCTTCCTTCCTTCCTTCCTTCCTTCCTTCCTTCCTTCCTTCCTTCCTCCCTCCCTCCCTCCCTCCCTCCCTCCCTTCCTTCCTTCCTTTTGAGATCAGGTCTCACTGTGTAGCCCTGGAACTAGCTCTATAGACCAGGCTGGCCCCAAACTCACAGGGATCTGCGGCCTCTGCCCCCTCCTCCCAGTGCTGGGATTAAAGGTGCGTTACTGACCTCCTCCTTGTCCTTCAGTCTCCTCCTCCTGTTCACTAGTGTTTCCCAGGCACCCAGTCTGTGTCTGCACACAGAGCAGCCACGCAGCCGTGCTGAGACCCAAAAGCCCGGGAGCAGGGTAGGATTTGAGGTCAGTGGTGGCACAAAGGGAAGGGCGTCAACTACACATGGCCTATCCCAGAAGCTCCTCCAAGACAGAATGACACCTCTCCCTGCTTCCTGCAGCTCCCTTGGGCCTCCTTGCCAGGAGGCAGGAAACTTGTGCCACAAGCCAAGTGATTCCTTCCCTGGGGAAGTGCCTCGGCTGTCCCTCACAGCAGGGAGAGCCAACCAGTGCAGTGGCCATCCTGGGGGCCTCTGCTCTGCTCAGCTCCTCTGCTCCCGGGAGGTCTTTCTCCATGTCCCTTCCTGGAGCCTTCATTCCACACTCCGGGCCTTCTCACTTCGCTTTCCCTGTAACCGTGGTAACGAGGTGTCTGTACAGGGCACCATTCTGGGCCGCTTTCCCTTCCTAGGACACTGAGGTAGCTTGATGTGCAAGCCCCACCCTTCAACACCAGCCATGGCATCAAGAGGATACTCATGCTCCAGGGAACCCAGAGAGCACGGAGGGAATCCGAAGCTGGCGGAACAGACCCACGCTGTACCCAAACCACACTGCAAAGCGAAGCCAGAAGCCTGGAGCCTCCCGACCCTTGGCACCTTCCCTTCCTCCTGGGACTCCTGCCCAGCCCTCAGTGTAGGTCACCGGTGCAAGGGGCCTTCCTGGCGCCCGATAACGACATAACTGGTGTGCAAGGCTGAGAAAGCCCAGGTGCTGCCCTCCGCAGGAGCCAAGCCGCTGCAGCTTTTCTTGCAACCATGATGTACGCTACCCTATGGCTCCAAGCCCAGGGTCTATCCGGGTTCCAGGTTTGCCCACACAAGCCCCGCCCCTCCCCAGCCCCGCCCAACAGGCAAATCCGCCACTTAAGTGTTCATGACTAGGCCAACAGTCCACATTCTTCTCTGCCTGGGCTGACTAGGGAGACGTGGAAGTGGTGGTTACCAGTGACTGTTGAGCCAGGGGGATGAACAGAAGGGACTCCTGTAGCCAGGAGAAGGTGCTGAGCTTCTGAGCCTCGGGCAGCAGGAGCTGGGAGGGGCAAAGCCCTGCACCCCAGAGGGGAGGGACTATGGCGTCCCACCGCCAGGGTCATACCACCTGGGATACCAGGGGCAGAAGAACCACCGTTTTCCACCACAAGCAGGGAGGTGGGGCTGCTGACCCACCATCACTTCCTTCAAGGAAGGATGAGCCTGCTTTCACATACGAAGACATCTATTACAGGCCTTCCTTGACCAGGAAGAAAGCCATATGCGACTTCCGGGTGAGGTGGCCAGAACTGATTCTCCTGGACCAGGAGAAAAAGGAGGGGGGACTTCCCCTACTTGGCCAAAGCTCCTCTGAGAAGCAGGTCCATCAGGTCAGTGCCTCCTCATCGGTGGTCAGCATCAGCAACACAGACCTGGAGAGCATTCCCAGTGAGCTCCAGGACTCCAAAGGATTGTTTGCTGTGGGCCCTCAGCACTATCCTGCAGAACCTCCTTATGTGACCATTCTCAACAACTATCTGAGGCCAGAGTTAATGACCCGGCTGGAGAGGAGGGTGAGGAAGAAGACCATAGCAGCCCTGCGTGAGCTAGAAGAGGAGATGGAAGCAGTTAAGAGCCGGCGGTCGGTACTGATAATGGACATCAAGGAAATGCAGATGGAAATGTCACTGGAAGAAACAGAAAGCAAACCCTTCCTGGAGTACCTGAAACAGAGGAAGGGGGAGAGCCAGAGGAAATATGACTCCCTGTGGAAAGATTACAGCCGTCAGTGTCAGAAGATCGAGGAATGGAGGCGAGAGCTGGTCTCTGACTTAACCTCCCGCACGGCTGACCTCCAGGAGCAGCTACTGGGGAGCAGTAAGCTGGAGGTCTGCTTCAGGAAGAAGTTGAAGACCCTGAGGCCCGTAGCACAAATAAAGGAGAGCCAGGACCGAAAGATCGAGGCCTTAGAGCAGGAGAAAGCCAGCATCGTGTCTGACATCCGCTTCATGGACCAAGAGGCACACTTCCAGTTCCTGAAGGAAAAGGCCGACCTGGAGAAGCAAGTGGAGGAACTGAACCTGCTGGACTCAGGAAAGGACATCACCAGGGAGCTGAAGAAGAAGACCAAGGCCTTGGAGGCTAGGATCCAGCAGGCTCACAAGGACTTCTGCAAGGGTGTCATTGCTGAGAACAAGCAGCTGCGAACGGAGCTCCAGCAGCTGGATCAGGAATTCTGCAAGCTGGAAGCCAGAAGGGAGAAGCTGGAGCAGCGGAAACAGCAATGGAAAGAGCATCAGTGGTACCTGGAGGCCCTGGCCCGGGGGAGGCAGCGCCTGTGGCAGATGGAGCACCGCCCCCCTAAACCACAGGCCACCCCACACCCAACCCAGGGCCGTCTACAGGGTGCCAGGCCGAGAGCCACTCCTAAGTAATGGCTGCCGTGTCCCAGGAAGGAGACTGGAGCTCAAGTTGGGAGTAGCACACAAGACTTGAAGATGTCATCAGGATAATGCACGGGCAGGGGCAGACGCACCAAGGGGATGGAGGGCTGAGCTCCTCAGAGAGGCAGAGGGGTCCTGGCCTGGCCTGTCTCTCAGGCTTGGGCCCCCTCACAGCAGCCTGAAGGGTTCTCCTAACCAAAGGCTTCCCAGCATATGGGAAACTTGGTTCTTTAGACTCCATACTCTCCTTGACAACAAGTTCCCTGTGGTAGTGTAGACTTTGGTGCTCAATCCCTGCTCTAGTGTGGACTTCATGACAACAGGGTGCATTTGTAATCAGCACCTTCCATACAGTCACCCCATCTCACAGTAGTGGGAGTGGTGTCACAGGTGGGTACAGGGTGTTCTCTGGGGAAATGGGTTCTTCGCACTTGTGTGTGGCTGAGGCTGGATTTGTCTGCAGAGCTGTGGGTTGTGATGTGGCCTGTGGCCCTGGGTTTGGGTCCTGTGATCCTGTGTGACAAAATATAGACAGCTCTCTGAGTCCTGGGTATTGCTGCAGACAGAAAGCCTCAGCATTACATTGTAGATGTTTAACTTTTACTTAGCTATAAAATGAACTCATTTGAAACTGTGCTGCAAATGAAAATGAATGTACCTTTGGTTTACAGATTTAGCTTGCATGTGAAATGTTTTGTTCTTAAACCATGTTATTGAAAAATAAGAGCCTGGCTATGATTGTTCATAATAAAAGTCTGTTTAGCATTACCCAAACAAAAGCCTACTTGTGAGTATTCAAAATAAAAGATGAAGGTAAGAGACCACGGTGTGAAGGAAGGTGGAAGATGGAGTGTGACAGGGAAAGACTTAACATCAAAGTTACCATATTGCTGTCCATCTCGCTGGGCATAGAACATCTGAAGGGTTTAAGACGGAGTGGCACCGTGGCCAGGAGGTCCAGCAGGTGGCCATGTCCTAGTATTTGAAGCTGATGGGCAGCCACCCCTTGGCCATCTCCATCCCATTCCCTGTGCAGCATTTACTGCCCCGTGTGTCCTGCGTGGCCCCATGTCAGCAAAGAACTACAAGTTTGCTGGCATGTCATGTGATACCCCAGTACCTCACCTAGTCTCTGCACCTCATGAAGACTGAGGCCAGTCTGGTGGCTTTAGGGAAGATTTCAATCAGTCCTCATCATGTCCATCAGTTTCCTCAGCAACATCCTAAGCCAGCCTATCCTAAAGCAGCTCTCTGTCTGCCTTGCGTATGTCTAAGGGTGTAGGTCCTGGATTCCTGTCTCCTGACTGTTTCTAAGGAGTCAGGGTCCCCAGAGTCCTCATCTGCTGGATCACAGACTTGCTGCTTTCTTGGCAGAGTACATGTGGTCAGTGACCTGGAGAAAAACACCGGCTGAGCAGGCTGCCTGCCAGTGGGAACAATGAGCTTGACCCTTGCGCCACAGCACAGCTTTTATTGGGGACATGCTGGGTGAGGCTGG
This sequence comes from Peromyscus eremicus, assembly GCF_949786415.1. Classification (NCBI taxonomy): domain Eukaryota; kingdom Metazoa; phylum Chordata; class Mammalia; order Rodentia; family Cricetidae; genus Peromyscus; species Peromyscus eremicus. Next base: position 2,179,500 of record NC_081438.1, on the reverse strand, counting down.
GGTGAACAGGCGGATGGTGAGCGGGCCTGCCTGGCGCTGCTTCACAGATCTGTGGCTAACCGGGTCCTGGCAGTGTGCGGCCTCGTTTATTCCATCCTTCATTTTGTAATCTACATGTAGTAGCCAAGTCCTCCAGCTGGCATTCTGTTTAAACTCCACCACAGCTCTTAGACATGAGGCAGTATGTGCTGCTCAGCTCTGCAGAATTCATGGGTAGAAACAGGGACACCGTCTCCCACTGCACAAGCCGGTGTTTCCCTGACCTAAAGCAGACAAGGACACAAGGGAAGAACACACAGTCCAATCTCCCTCGTCGGACAGACACGACAACCTTCAAGTCTGAAGAACTAAGGTCAAGAGCACAGTAAAAGCCGGCCATGGTGGCACATGGCTTTAGTTACAGCACTTGGGAGCCGGAGGCAGACAGATCTTTGTGAGTTTGAGGCTACCCTGGTCTACAGAATGAATTCCAGGACAGCCAGGGCTGTTACACTGAGAAACCCTGTCTTGAAAAACTAAGATAGATGATAGATAGATAGATAGACAGACAGACAGACAGATAGATAGATAGATAGACAGACAGACAGATAGCTCCTTAGCTAGCTCAGGGAGACAGAGGGCCTTTAAAGCTCAGGGCCAGGTAACCTGCAGTGTGAAATGGACATGAAACAACCCACAGTCAATACAACCCCATCAAAATCCAAACAATGTTCCTCAAAGAACTCAGAAAAATAATCCTCAAATTTACATGGAAAAAACAAACCAAACAAAACAAACCAAGCTCCTGAGGAGAAGCAGTGCTGGCCCTGACACAGTACTCGATGTCCAATTACACCACAAAGCCACAGTCACAGAACCAGCACAGCCCCGCCACAAAAGCTAACCTGGAGGTTAGTCAAAGAGGACAGATGGGCCAGCAACAAACCAGCAAAACCTCAGCCATCTAGGTTTTCACAAAGCTCTCCAAGAAGGCAGCTTCTTCCACGAAGAACACATGTGGGCCGGTGAGGTGGCTAGGTGGGTAAAGCCTGCTGCGAGGCCTGATGACAAGAGTTCCCGCCCAGAGATCTACATGGTGGGAGGAGAGAACCACCTCCAGCAGACGGTTGTCCTCTTACCTACACACAGCCATCACAGCATGCTTGCCGCAGTGTGGACATGCGCATGCACACATGTGCTCACTCTCGCTCGCTCTGTCTGTCTCTCTCTCACAGGTGTGTGTGTGCGCACACACACACACACACAATGAATGAATGAACAGCAACATGAGTTGGTAAGATATGATGCCAGATGTGGTATTATGTGCCAATCATCCAATCGCTTGGGAGGGGGAAGCAGAAGATCAGGGTGATACACAATACACAATGTACATCCATCATAATGAAACCGTGGTATCTGCAGAGTGAATGGAAATCAGTGTAGCAGCAACATAATGGTTCTTGGAAGCCTACTCCTCATGCTGGGTGGCCTTGCCCAGCCTTAATGAAGGGGAGGAGCTCAGTCTCACTGCAGCTTGGTATGCCACGCTTTGTCATACCCATGGGAGGCCTGCCCCTTTCTGAACAGAAACAGAGGAGGAGTGAATTGAGGAGTGAGGGCAGGGGGACTGGGAGGAGAGGAGGGAAGGGAAACTGCCGTCAGGATGTAAAATAAATTTAATAAAAAAAATTGGGAAAGAGAAATACCACATGTGTCCTATAGAGAACTTAGATATATTTTTCTATTTTGGGGAGGTAGGGGTCAGAGCACAACTTGCAAGAGTAGGTTCTCTACTTCTACTACACACATCTTGAGTAAGCCAGAAGAGGGTGTCAGATCCCCCGGAACTGGAGTCACAGATAGTTGTGAGCCACCATGTGCTGGGAACTGAACCCAGGTGCTCGGGAAAAGCTTAACCACTGAGCCAGATCTCCAGATCCATAGCCATGAAATCAGAAAGGGGATTACGGAGATCATTAGGAGGTAAGAGGAAATTTTTTTTTGGACAGGGTCTCACTATGTAGCTCTGACTGTGCTGGAGCTCACTGTGTAGACCTGGCTGTGCTGGAACTCACAGACATCTGCCTGCCTCTGCCTCCTGAATCCTGGGATTAAAGGTGTGCACCACCACACTCGGCCAAGAAGACCCCTTAGGGAGGATGGACATTGAGATGACGATGGAACACAGGACACAAAACAGGAGCAGAGAACAAGTGACATGACATCTGTGCATGAAAACACCATAACGTATCCTGCTGCTGCGTGTGCTGACATGGGAGATTAACTTAAAAGCTGACCCCACTGCAGCAAGGCCGACCTCCACAGACACCAAGCTCTTCTGTCTCCCAGCGATTCCTGCTCATTCCAGGTCCTTGCTCAGCTCAAGTGCACTCCAGATCCACGTGACTCCCCAGGCCTGCTCTGTGAGCTGCCCCTGTGCTGGCCTCCCTTTGGCTGTGTGCTGAGGCCATGCTGTGACACTGCATGTGAACGGGATGCTGTGACAGACACTGCAGTTCTAAGTCAGTGATGCTGAGGCCGGCGCTTGCTTCTCTGGAAGGTGATGCTTAGCTGGAATGTGAGCCTGCCAGTACTAGGTGCCTTAGAACCAATGGGATGGAAGGAAGTCACTAGAAATGTGACATCATCAAGGAACCTGGACGGAGAGAAGCCCAGGCTGTCCTGTGGTATGAAGTGGGACCCCCACCCCCACCCCAGGACCGGCCTCTGCACTCAGGACTCCCGGTCACACCCACAAACTAACTGCAATGAAAACGCAACAGCATCCCAGCCAGAGCCCCTGGGAAAGGGATTGACTTCGGGAGAGACACTGTCCATCCCAACTCACACAAAACTACAGAAATCACAGTATGCAGGACTTGCTGAATCTTCCAAGAGACCCAGACCCATGCTCACAGTCACCTGACTTATGACAAAGGTGCTTAGGGCATTCATCAGCGGCACAGGAATGCTGGATAACCAGATGGGAAAAAAATTACCCTTGACCTCCACTCACACCACCCACAAACAGAAATTCAGGTGAGATTAGAAACAGAAAGTGAGAAACAAAAACAATCAAATCTTTTTTAAAAATTGGAGATCAAAATAGTAGGCAGTAGTTTTTCGAGCTGCAGAAGGCAACAGAGGGAAACACTGACTAGACACCATCAAAATGAGAACAGCAGCTCACCAAGGAAAAGCATTAGGCGTGCTGCAAACCGGGTCTCCATACACGTATACATGGTACACATACACATGCACACATACATGCATACACCAGACGTGTGCAAATATAAATAAGTAAAAACCATATGAAAAAATCTGCCACATCCAGAGCAGGGCATATCTGATGTGTTTTGGAGGGGGCTGTGGTGTAGCTCGGGGCAGAGCACGTGGTGTCAAGCACCGTGAGGTCCTGGCAGGTTCTCCCCTCCATCACAGCAGTGTTCAGAGAACACCGAGGCCTGAGGAGCAGCTGCAGTCACGGACAGCACAAGGTGTCATCACAGCACTGCAGCACCAGCCCCGCGTCTTCAGACTTAACTTACCCACAGGTGGTCGCCATCCACCCTGACAGCAAACTTGAGCTTCCGCAGACGGATAAGCGTGGGCGGGGTCCCAGAAAGGTCCCACAGGCAGCGCACAACTCCAGCAAGCTGGCCACAGAGCAGTTCCTGTTGGTCCAAAAGGGTCTGTGGGAGAAGCAGACAACGTTTGATCTGACTGCTCTTTGCATACCAGCATCTGCTCCCCACTTTCCCAGGCCGAAGATAGTTCTTATATTTTTTAAATTTTTGTGATGACTATCGTATGCGTTTCTGTGTGCTCGTGTGGGAGTTGGGCACCTGCACCGTAGCACCTGTGTGGAGATCAGAGGACCATTCTGGAAGCCAATTTTCTCTTCTGTTGTGGGTTCCAGAGATTTACTTCAGGTTGTGCTTTGCCTTGCTGAGCTATCTGGCTAGCTGACTGTGTGTGCTTTGGTTGTGCTGTTGTTGTTAAGGCAGTGTCTTATTGTGTAGCCTGACTGCACGGGAACTCACTCCATGCAGACCTAGATCCATTTGCCTCTGCCTCCCCAGTGCTAGGATTAAAGGTGTGCACCAACACCACCCAGCCAGTTTTTACATTTTTAATCACCATAAAAAACAGCCACAGCTGGGCTTGGTGGTCTATGCCTGTAATCCCGCTGACACAAAAGAATCCAAAGTTCAAAGGCAGGGACCAGAGAGACGGCTCATCAGTTTAGAGCACTTGCTGCTCCTCCAAGAACTGGAGTTCCAGTCCCAGTGTGCTGTAGAATACTATTTTAAAGTGTGTTACTTTGTTTATGTTGCATTTGTTTGACTCTGTGAAGCTGTGTTAGTGTGCTTGTCTAGAGCACCTGATGGTCTCATAAAGGGCTGAACGGCCAATAGCGAGGCAGGAGAGAGGATAGGAGGGGGTGGCAGGCAGAGAGAATACACAGAAGGAGAGACCTGGGAGAAAATAAAGACAGAGCAAGAGAGGAAGGAGAGGAAGGAGAGGAGGACGTCAGGGGCCAGCCACCCAGCCAGCTATGGAGTAAGAGTAAAAGTAAGATATAGTAATACACAGCAGTAATATACAGAAATAAGCCGGGCGGTGGTGGCGCACGCCTTTAATCCCAGCACTCGGGAGGCAGAGGCAGGCGGATCTCTGTGAGTTCGAGGCCAGCCTGGGCTACCAAGTGAGTTCCAGGAAAGGCACAAAGCTACACAGGGAAACCTTGTCTCGAAAAACAAAAACAAAAAAAACAAAAACAAACAAACAAACAAACAAACAAATATATATATATATATATATATATACATACAGAAATAAGAAAAGGAAAAAGCCCAGAGGTAAAAGGTAGATGGGATAATTTAAGAAAAGCTGGCAAGAAAAAAGCCAAGCTAAGGCCAGGCATTTATAATGAAGAATAAGCCCCCATGTGTGATTTATTTAGGAGCTGGACGGCAGGTCCCCCAAAAGAGCAAAAACAACCAACTACGCCAGTATCCACATGATGGCTCACATCATCTGCAACCATCCAGTCCCAGGGGATGTGACACCCTCTTCTGCCCTCCATGGGCACCAGACACATACATATATGTAGACAAAACACTCATATGCATAAAATAAATGTAAAAAAAAAAAGAGTTAAGAGCAGCCTGGGTCATAGGGCAAGACACTAGCTCCAACCCTCTCCCCACCACACAAGAAAACCAACGAAGGAGAGTGAACAGTGGAGCCCTGGTGACTCTCGAGTCCGGCCTTCACGGAGTCACGAATGGCTGCTGGGGTAGAGAAGCCACAGTGAACACAGGCCGCACACTTTCCCTGAACCATGTCACAAGCACACAGGACAGGGTGTAACAGGAAGTGCACCTGCCACCATGATGACATCCTGCCTCACAGAAGGGACCGTGGACCTCACCAGGGGTCTAGAGCTTGCTGCAAACGGAAAGTGAAAGGAAATCAGTGGACAGATGTCACTTGATGTCACCACGAGGAGGTGATCATCCCAACCCACAGCACGGCATTTTACAGGCAGCTCGGTAATCTGAGGGAACGAGGAGAATACAGGATGACAGGCGTCCGAGGACTGATAGTAAAAATGGAACTTAGCATAGACTAAGCAAGCAGGCTGTGGGTGTTGTTAGGGTCCTGGCAAGGGGGGCGGGGAGGGGAGGAGAGGGAGGCAGGCAAGGCTGGTCGCCAAAGAAACGGTAACAATTAGAGTCTAGCTGCAACACCTGAGGACACTGAAGTGCTGCCACTCATGGTCACTTCGGGTGTGATCACGACACAACGCACGTTTCCGTTAGGCGCGAGACTTGACACCCATGGGTAAGATGACGCATTGTCTGGAACCTGCTTTACACGTCTCCGGGGAAAGCAGTAAGAGATGTGAGGGCCCCGTAAAGTTTGCAGTGCTCACAATGCTGGCACTAGGGTGGCGTGTCAAAGTCTGTAATGCCCTCTTCTGTGTGAATAAGAGCGTCTTGAAACCGGCTGACCAAAGACTCGAGAACAGGAGACAGACAAACAACTCCCACAGTTACAGCTGGGAAGAGAGGAGGACTGAACAGCTTGAGAACTGAGACAGAGACAAGTGTACTGCCGGTGGCATGGGCCTGTCAGCCCAGTGGCTACGCAGGCCGAGAACTCCGTGAGAACCTGTCTCGAAACTCAAAAGGTAAATAAATAAAAAGAGGGCTGGGAAGAGGGCAGAGCATGCACGCGGCCCTGAGTTTCATCCCCAACATGTTTTAAAAGAGGCCATGTGCTGCTGGGCAGTGGTGGCACGAGCCTTTAATCCCAGCGCTCAGGAGGCAGAGCCAGGAGGATCTCTGTGAGTTCGAGGCCAGCCTGCAATACAGAGCGAGTTCCAGGACAGGCTCCAAAGCTACAGAGAGAAACCCTGTCTCAAAACAAAACAAAACAAAACAAAAAAACCAGGCCATGTATATCGATTGCCCCTCTTACCTGGGAAGGGTAGAAGTAGCAGATGCCAGCTCTGGTTGGGTCTCCTTCTCCCTTTACCTTGGAACCATCATACAGAAAAAAGTAGTTCCACCTGGTAAGAGAACAGAACGGAGCCATGGGTCCCCGCTGGTGACAGTGACAAGTTCAGGACACTTCCTCTTTTGTCTCTGGCTCTGGGAGGGCTTGATGTTCAGCTGCCAGGAAGAGTCCAGCAGCCACAAGCAGATAAACCCACCACAAGTGCGGCACAGGCAGACTAAAGACGCCTGTGCGCAGCCATCAGCCATCTGCCAGAGGCGGCAGCCGTCTGTCCTACAGAGAACCAGCTCACCCCCTGCCAGCACTGTAGAAACCAGCACCCCTAGCTGTACAAGCACACGGCCTGCATGCTTTCTTGCTGTCTCTGGGTTCTGGTAACAACACAGACTGAGGTGTCTTCACTGTACTTCTAAGTATGCTGGTGGGAAGGAGGAGCCCTTTCCTGAGAACTCATGGACTCATTTAACAGATGTCTATGGAGGGCCTGCAGCAGACGTGCTCACCTATAAGGAGAAGACAGTAGCCTTTGAAAGCGGACAGAAAAACACCAGACTCCTCTCTGACCTTCAAAACCTTGCCAGCAGCTCAATCTTGCTTCCTCCCCACTCTTCCAGACTCCTCGGTGCAAAGGGGTCTTCCTTTAGAGTCTCTAGCACCTTCTGCACTTTTTCTAAAGACATTCAACCAACCCAGACAGGTCTCACTCTGTAGTCGAGGCTGACCTCAAACTCCACAGCCTCCTCTCTTTGCCTCCCTCCCAAGTTCTGGGACTACAGCCCCAGTCAGAACGTCTGGATTTGGAGACTCTTGCCCTGAGGCAGACATCACCTAATTGCACAAGGTGAGCCAGGCAGAAACTGGGCTTCAGTTTTAGTTCTTAGACTCAGAAAGCACACCAACCAGGCCACAGTAGCCCACACAGGGGACATAAGATTGTCACTGGAGCTTTCTCACAGGACTCAAGGCCCTCCCCTGAACCTCCCACTTCACCTTCCTCATGACAGACACCTGACCCAGAACCATCCATGTTCTCAAGCTCCAGGACTCAATGTGCAACTGGCCGGACACAGGTTTAATGGCAATCAAATGCATTTGTGAACTTTCAAAGCCTGCTGTGGACCACCCATCCTCCATCTTCCCACACTCTGAAATCAGCCCTGCTCCTCTAGGTACACTGTACCTTAGGCATCCTTTGGAACGGCTCCACACGTATTGCTAGGTCTGCTGAGTCTCGTTCAGCCACACCTAACAACTGTCACCTCAGGAGCACTTGCCAAACCAGGTTAGGAAAAAGGACAAAGCTACATGAGGGAACCGAGTTGCAGGCAGATGTTGCGCAAGAACCTTAGGAGCCAGACTGGCCAAACCTCAACTGCAACCATCCTGCCTCTCCACAGACACACCCAGGTGACCATGAAGACTGGCTGCACCATCACGATCATCTACCTACAATGCCTGAGGTGGAGTTTGCAAGGTGTTCTGGGTTATGCTTATTTTTGTTGTACTAGAGATTGAACCCAGGGCTTCCCAAATGCTAAGAGAACACTCTACCCCTGGGCTATATCCCCAGCCCAAAACTTGCAAGGTCTGAACACATTTCTCTGGAGAGAAATGGCTTCCACATTTAATGAGGTTGTTCCCAGGAGAACAGCAAGACTAGCTGGCCCAAGCTTCCAGTTCACTCAAATGATCCTGGAAGCAGCTTCAGGCAGGCCTTGACACTCACCATGAGGCTGACTTTGTCTCTGGGGGAGTGGCGGTGGCCATTTAATCTCCAGCTGGCCTCATCCTCTTCATCTGGTATTCCTCCTAGAAGCACTTCTCTGTCCCCAACTGGTATCCCCAGGCCACTGACTCCAGGTGTGGTCAAGTCGGGTGGTTTCTGTCACTTGCTTACTTTTCATTCAAAATGAAAATGTAACTTCCCTTCGGGGCAGGTTCATTTCCAGAAATCTCTCTGCATCTCTGAGAAGTTTAGGAGGAAACAGACTGAAGATGAACTAAATCCACTCAACAAGTCAGGTCTGTAGTCTGGCTTCAGGAGTCTCCATGTGGCTGTCTGCACTGGGACCTCTTCCAACTTCTTTCAGGGAGGTCCACGGGAGACAGAAGCACAGCCGATGGGCAGAGGCAGCTGCAGATAGGATCTAACTTTAGAATGGTTCAAAGCCATCCAGTGGGTCCCTTCGAATGCTCTGAAGTTTCCAGTTCACACTCCAGTGTCTCAGCTCTGAGTAAACACAAAGAGTCAATTCTTTCAGAAACCCATGAGCATGCATGTGACCCACAAGGTTCAATGAATGGTTGATTTCAAAACAGCTTTCAAAACTATGTTTCAAAATAAAAAGAGATTGGGTAGCAGAAACATCAAAGCTCCTTCATTTTTTTTCAGCAGGAAACATTGTCAGCCTTGCTGAAGGGAAATGAAATAACAAGTGTGAGCATTCTGAGTGTTAAGAAGCCACACAGGCTGGGCGGTGGTGGCGCACGCCTTTAATCCCAGCACTCGGGAGGCAGAGCCAGGAGGATCTCTGTGAGTTCGAGGCCAGCCTGGTCTCCAAAGTGAGTTCCAGGAAAGGCGCAAAGCTACACAGAGAAACCCTGTCTCAGAAGGAAAAAAAAAAAAGCCACACAGATCAATCAAACGGTTGCTGGGATGACAGTGGAACCGGTACTTAAAAGCCTAATCTGAATGTGTGCAGCTTTTCAGAGTACAAGAAGGAAACTTTCAGAGTGCCCTTCATTTCAAGCTCCCACGGGGAGAAGACCACTCAGTGTATCACAGAAGACCCAGTCAGAAGGGAGCCTGGCCTCACTTACTCCCTGACTCCTCCGAGGGAACAGCCCAGAAACGGGTGGTTCAAGGAGTTACAATGACTATCCGTGACAGTAGTCTTGCACTGCCCGGATAACACTAGGAGGAAACACAAAAATGGTTTAATCCCTCCACTTGGCAACCCTTCCGGAATTTTCATCTATAACCCTATTCCCACTTCTCCGGTTAATTCCTTCAGGGGCACGGTCTCCAAAGCTGGCCACCAGTCTTCCATCTGTGGAAACACAGACAGTTGTTTTACAGTCTTGGGGAAGGAGTCAGGCCTTTAATCCCAGTACCCGGGAGGTAAAGGGAGGCAGACTGTTGAGTTCCAGGCCAGCCACGGCTATGGAGTAAGACCGTCTTAAAAGCAAGCAAAGTCCCTGAGGAAGAAGGAAGTGCCTTGACGGAGATCCCCTCCACACCTGAGAAGGCCTCAAGACCTGTCATCTCAGTTACAGACACCTCGCTCTAGAGAGCGCGCAGGGCGTCTGTGCAGGGGCATCCCGGGTCCTGGAACCCACTCCTCCCATTCCCAAAGGCCTGGTTCTCAAAGGTCCGGAGGAGGTCAGCGATCATCTTGTGGGCAGGGACCTGAGAAGGGCCTGGCAGCCTGGGAGGTGACCGCATGGGGATGGTCCGGGGACGGAGGCGTGGGAAGTGGCCTCCATGGGTCAGGAGCCGGGCTGAGGGCCGGGGAAGCCGGGAAGCTGCGGCCCTCCCCGCCCGGGTCGCACGCCCTCCCGCCCTCCCGCCCGCCCTCCCACCCGCCGGGAGCCCGGGCCCCGTTCGGCCTGCAAGACAGCACCCGATACCTGCGCTCAGCAGCCCCGCGATCACGCGCGGCCCCACCTCCCCCCGCCTCCAGGGGCCCGGCGATGACGTGCGAGTGCGGCGCGGGCTTGTGACGCCAGTGGCAGGGCGGCCGCTCTGGCGCGTGGTGGTGACGTCGGCGGCATGGCGGCGGTCGCGGCGGCGGCGGCGGTGCCGGAGCCCTGGAGCGCCGTGGCTCCGCGGAAGAAGCGCCCCGCGGGGAGGCGGCCGCGGCGGGACGAGGGGCGGGCCCGCGGGCCCCGAGCCGAGCCCGAGGCGGACGGCGAGGCTGTGCGGCGCCGCCTGCGGGAGGCCGAGTGAGTGCAGCGCCTGGAGTCCACTCCACCCTCAGTTTCCCCCAGTGGGTGTGCCAACCCGCTGGGAAGGCCGAGCTCCTCTCGGGTCGCAGTGTGTCGCAAGCTCTCGGTGAAGCTGCCATTTTTGCCGTGACTGCAGTTACAACAGCTTGCCATGCTGTGCCTCAGTTTGCCTTTTTTGAGATAGAGGTGGAAACCTTACGTAGGGTTGCTGAGAGGATTAGGTGATGTGTTGACCGTAAAGCCCTTCCTGGCACCTGGTAAGCTCCAGGGCCCGGATTTCCTGTTCATGTTGATTCTATGCCCTGTGTTGATTGTTTTCTTTAGTTGGTTGGTTTGGGTTTTCTTTATTTGAGGTTGAGGGGGGCGTGTGTCACGGTGCGTATGTGGAGATCAGAGGGCTATTCCTTTCACTGCGTGGATCAGGATGGTCAAACCCAGGTTGTCAGGTGGCAAGTGCCTTCACCCTATGAGCCATCTTCCCAGCTTCGGTTTTGGGTTTGTGATAGCTTAGGCTAGCCCAACAGGCCTGGAGCTGGAGGAGATTCTGCCTCTGTCTCTCCTAATGGTGTGATTACAGGTGTGGGCCACACCCCACATTGGCTGTTAACGGTATTGTAAGTCATGATTGCTACATGAACACAGTTCTCAACATTGGCATCAGTGATTTACTGAGCAGCTGCTGTGTGCACAGACTTTGGCATCCTACATGCTTCACAACCTTATTAGTATCTTGGGCACTCAATGAGACATACAGAGGTCATTGTTGCAGGCCCAGGCCTTGATGACTTCAAACCTCAACCTTTCCATTGCACTGGACTCTTCTACTGCATAACCATCTCCCCACAGCTTGGTCTGTACCTTCTTGGAGGGCACATAGACAGTGCCCACCATACACAGACTACTCCATGTTCTTGCCTTACTATAGTTGTGGTCTTGGAGGGCTGTGTTACAAACTTGGGTACCATTTCAGATGAGACTTCTGTGATGAGGGCACCAAGTTAGACTCACAAAGCAGTGGTGACCCAGAAGTTATCTCTGAACAGAAATCACTGGCCGAGTGGCCGAGGGGGCAGATAGAAGCCAGCAGGAATTCTACAGCCCCTAAAGATCAGTGAGATGAAGGTGGTCACTCCTGACTCCTGAGCATAGAGAATCTGATCCGGGACTACCTAGAGTTTCCAAAGAGCTTTAATGTAATAGGTTCTCCTTTCCCTTATGAGGAACGTAGGTCACCTTGGGGCAGTTCCTCTCCTCTCAGGGTCCCCTAAACACTGCCTCTGGCATATTTTAATTCTAGGCTGTGGGAACCAGTTGACTTGAATAAAGACCAGACCAGACCCTTGGATTTTCCCTTTTGGATTAAATTATAATGGAGGCGCTCTTTATGGAGTGCCTGCTGGGTAGCTCATTTAGTCCCTCCTGCTACTCTACAGTCTTGAAGGAAGGAAACTCCTATGAATAGAAAGGCTACATCCAAGGACTTCCCAGTATTCATTGAGCTGCTCTCAGCCAGGCCAAAGATGCAGAACAGACCCAGACCATCCCTGGGAAACCAGGGTCCTTTTTTATCCCAGCAGCCTGCATCCAGGCCATGGGTATGTCACTCAGTAAGGGCTGGTTCTACATTGGAGGGTCCTACATTCTCCATGTATCTGGCTCATGGCCAGGGCTAGGATGGCCCCAAAGAGAAGGGAGATGACCGTGCCATTTCTTCTCAGGGAGGACCTGCGGATCTCTGATTTCTGCAGTTCAGCACTGGGTGAGTATCATTGGGCATGGTAGGGTGGGTGGACAGAGGTGGGGTGGGGGTGAGGAGCAAGTGGCATGGGAGTGGAAGGAGGGCCTGCCTGAAGGTGGGCAAAGGACATTCTTCACTGAAGGGCATTTTGCTTCATGGCCTCGCTTTGATGTGTTCTAATGCTGACTTCCTCAGAGTTGTGTCTTTGGCACAGCTAAATCTGTGTGGAGATGGATATATGTGTGTGTGTGTGTGTGTGTGTGTGTGTGTGTGTGTGTATGTATATATATATATCGTATACATATATCATGTATATATATGTATATATATATATTGTGCAGTGTAGTTTTGTGAATTAAGTAAGATGGTAAGTCCTTGGCTGTCACACCGAAGGCAATAAATGCTGTTAGTCATTATCAGGATGGCTACATTTTATAATTATCCTGCTTTTCCCTTGATATTACAGGGAAGACCTTAATATGTCCTCAATACAGTGTGTGTCAGCATGGTTCCTTGTGAAAGACAGATGAAAAGACAGGTCACCTTAACACCTTGTATCAAAGGCTCCCATTTCAATCACTCAGTTGCATCTCCTCTGCAGGCTGCAGTCCCAGAGTTGGATTGTTAAATGAAAGGCAGCATCAAGCTGCTACCCAAAAAATGTTCTAGGGTTCTCCTCCCAGCAAGGACATAGACAGTTTCCTGTCCAGCCTTTCCTCACCTGGGGAACCTGTGCAAAGATAACTTTGCCACCTTGGTGAGCAAAAACAGCTTGCTTAGTGCTGGAACAAATAGCTTCTTTTTTTATGACAGTAACCTAAAAGGAGGGCTGGAGGTGGTGGAGACAGTGGTTTTGAACCTAGCACTCCATTCCCTTTGTAGAGATCATCAGCATCCTGCACACCTTTCAAGAGCTTCCGACAATCAGCACAAACGTCTCAGTCACGTGGTTTTAGATGTAAACCTTTTAACCCGCTCTTAGATTTGGGGCAGTAGAGTCCAGGATCCCACCTTCGGCAGCCTGGACAGTCTCAGGCAGCTTCACGCTGGGTGTTGAGGCCTGTTGCCCTTCTGTCCCGGCTCCAGGGGTCAGAGTGCATGCTCTGACCGCGTCTAGGGTAATGATCTTTCAGAAACCATCACCCAGTGTCTTAGAAAACAGCTGGAGCAGCTGCAGGGCCTAACGGAAGCCCTCGGAAGGCTGTGCCTCGGCTCATCACCTGGCGAGTCGGGAGAGCCCCTGGCCACGAGCACTTGCCCTGTGAAATGTGTGTGCTACGGCCTGGGGAACTTTGCCTCCTGCATCACTGCTCGGACCCAGCTCGCTTTTATGCTTCTCTTCCTGGAGAAGTGCCAGGTGAGCTTTGTGGTCTTCTCCTGCACCTGGTATGGTGGAGGTGTACCTGGAACTGACCAAAGCGGCCCTCCCTCTTCCCATCCAGATTCCCAGAAGCCGCTGCTGGGTCTATGACCCTCTGTTCAGCCAAGCTGAAGTTTCAGTACTTGCTTCCCTCGGGGTGACTGTCCTCAGTGAGAATGAGGTAGGTGTTTTCATCTCCTCCAGGCCACCCACCTCTGGCAGTGGACAGTGCCTCCCCTGGCCCCAGCATGCTGGCCTTCCTAGAGCCCATGGAAGCCCAGTAGTCAGTTTCATTTTAGACCCACCGTGAAAACCTGAATAAGCACCATGAACTAGTATTGGGTTTGCAAAACCCTTAAGTCTAGGGCTGGAGAGATGGTTCAGCTGTTAAGAGCACTGGCTGCTCTTAAGATTCCCAACACCCAGCCAGGCGCTAGTGGCGCACACCTTTGATCCCAGCACTCAGGAGATAGAGCCAGGCGGATCTCTGTGAGTTTGAGGCCAGCCTGGTCTATAGAGTGAGTTCCAGGAAAGGCGCCAAAGCTACACAGAGAAACCGGGGGGGGGGGGGGGGGGGGGGGGATTCCCAACACTCATGTGGAGGCTCACAAACATCTGTAACTCTAGTTCCAAGCACCTTGACCCTGCCCCTCCTGGCTTTGACAAGGTCTCTGGAGCCCAGGATGGTCTCAGCCTCATGATCCTGCTGCTTGAGCAGTGAGTGGGGAGACCCTGCAACACTCACTTCGGACCAGCCTTTGAGTGCTGGCTTTGTACAGGGCAAATGAGCGAGGCCTGAGGCGCCTCGAAGCTGTAGGGACCAAGCTGAGCAGCAAGGTTAGCGTGTGCACCGAGAGCCTCGAGGGCTGTGTCCAAGACCACAGCAGCTCCTGTGGAGGCAACCACAGGAAACCAACATGCTGGTGCCTGACAGAAGGGAAGCTGTGGGGAGAGGGAGGTGTGGCCAGACAGCTGTTAAGGGGTGACTGACCCCACTGTGAAGAGGATCTGCAGTGATCCAGGGTTCTGGAATGTAGGACATGGGGACAATCATCACATGGCATAAAGTGAGTTTGGGTTCCTTTCCTGTACAGCCATCTAGCTCCCATTTACATCACTCACAGCCATGCCACCGAAGAGTTAGGCTTTGCACTCAGCTCCTTAGCACCCATTCTGTTTCCACAGGAAGGCAAGCACAGTATCCAAGGCCAGCCCACTGTCTTCTACATGCCACACTGTGGTACAGCTCTGTACAACAATCTGCTGTGGAGCAACTGGTCCGTAGATGCCCTTTCCAGGATGGTCATCATTGGGAACAGTTTCCGAGGCCTCGAGGAAAGGTAAGCCAGACCCACCTGCAGGCAGAAAGGCTTTCCCCTTAAGGAACTGGGTAAAAGGTTTAAGGCAAATGCCAAACCCTGGGTCCAGCTTAAAGCACTTAAGGAATCTGCAAATCATTTCCTCTTCTTGGGGACAATATGTTTGAGCAGCCATGTTTTTCAAGTGCAAAGACCTACTTCGCAGTGCCTGGCTGTGCCACCCTGTGCCACCTTCTTCCCTGTGACCGCCTGCTGGGGCATCTCATTCCACATCCGCCAACCCTTTCTGAGCTCACCTCATTTAAAGAACCATCCATATACTTCCTAATTGTGTATATATATTTTTATTTCTAGGTTGTTGTCGAGGATTCTGCAGAAAAATTATGCCTACATTGAGAAGGTATCTGACGGAGTAGCCGGGTAGGGGGTGGGGATGCAAAGCCACACTCCCCATTGCTGTTTCTGAGCACACAAAGCATAATGTACTGGCAGGGCCTTCCCTGGAGTCAGTCAGTGCCCAATTCCCTTCATTCTTGGGGTGAGTCCAGCATTCCATTGCCTTTGGGACTGAAAAGCATTGAAATACAAATCCCCATTTCGTATTTTCAAAAGGACAATGGGGTGGACAGTGAAGGGAAAGGTACGGCAGGAGAGCAGGGTCATGCCTAATGGCTGTGTCTGGACCCTCTGCTCAGATTCTGAAAAGCCTGGAGGAGCTGCCACTGCCTCAGACTCCGCAGTACATGGATACTTTTAACGACATCTCCGTCCACTGGTTCCCTCTCCTGAAGCTGGAGAGACTGCCCAGGGACCTGTGGGCATCTCAGGAAGAGCCTGATTACCAGGACTGTGAGGACCTGGAGATCATCAGGAAACAGACAGACTGAGCTCAGCTGGTGTGGTGGGCAGTACCTGCCGCCTGGGCCAGGAGCCATGGTGCAGACCATGCCATCTCCTGTGCCAGGCCAGGAATACAGCCCAGGCTGGTGAAATCACATCACATCCTGCCCTGGTGGCCGGGTCTCCCAAATAGAGACATTATTTGTAAAGTCGGTTTAAAGTGCTGTTTATTCACGCCTGTCCGGTGCAGGGCTCTGAGGTCTACTTGGCCATGTCTATGAGGCTCTGCAGGGAGGTGGGCACCCACGTCTTCTCGCCCTGCACGAACACCACGCCCCGGTCGATGTAGATGACGATACGGCCAAAGGTGTAGAGCTGCTTGCCCTCGTGCCGCTTGCCGATGACAGGCATGAACACGATGTTGTGCTCCTCCGCCTTGGTCTCAATGAGGTCCTTGAAGTTCATGGGCACGGAGCTGGCAGCCACACCGATGCCCCTCTGAGCCATGTTCTCAGCCTCACGGCGCTCCTGCATGGCCTCATACTGGAAGTCCTTCCTGCGCTCTGTGTGGGTGAGGTAGGCAATGTTCTCTCGCGCACCTGGCTGCATGTAGGCACCTGAAAGAAGGGAGCGCGGTGAGGAGAGGTGACCCCATCATGCATTATGATGGCACGGTACATGGGACTCACCGAGGCAACTCTGCCTAAGGACCCAGACCCTAATCCATGATCACTGTGTGCTTGGAGACAGTACCACAAAATTGGTCTGGGAGCTTGTAACTAATATCAAATATCAGACGCAAACCTGTATCAGATGAGATGTGGGCCCAGAGGTGGCCACCATCCACAAGACTACCTCATAGTCTAACATGGCTACTGAGGCCCCTGCCCTCAAAGAATGGAAAACGGGGGTTGGAGAGATAGCTCATTGGTTAGGAGTATGTCTTATGCTTGCAGAGAATCCAGTTTGATTCCCAGGACTCACTTCAGCTGGCCCAAAACTATCTTAACTCCAGATCCCTGGGATCTGATACCCTCTTCTGGGTCCCCGGCACTGCACTCGTGTGTACAACAGCCCCCTCCAGACACAAACATAACCACAAAAATTTAAATTTAAAAAAAAAAAAAAAGGAAACTATAGGGAGCAAGAGTATGGCTACTTGAAGGATCATGTGGTGACCCAAATGCTAAGTTGTGAGAAGTACAGGGAAAGAATTCTGGAAACGTGGTCTGGGGTGGACGAGGTGGAGATGGGTTAAAGGAGATAGCAACTCCCATTCCAGCTGCCACCCCGGAGCCACGTAGCCCTCCATAAGCACTGGGCCTCACCAAGAGCTAACACACAGCAAGGTGAGGCCCGTATTGTGTATAAAGTTTAAGTGGCAACACTCTTGCTCCTGCTATGAACCCCTTCAGTCCACTTAGAGCTCAGCAATGTGACCTTTGCAACACAGAAGCCCTGGGCCTCCACAGCAAGCAATGATACACAAGGACCCAGCTGCCAAGTGCCACAGACATGCACACAGCCATTGTAGCCCATGAAGTAGGCACCAACACTGTCAAACACGGCATCGCTTGGAAAGCGGAGCACCAATGTCTGCACAGCAGTGTGGGAAACCTGCCTGGAGTCAGACCCAATGCCTGTCGGCCTCTATAAGTAGCTGAGTCCACTGGACACTGTCCAGGGAGTGAAGTTACGCTTGGGGTGGCCTCACAGAAGACAATGTTTAGGGACCAGGTCCAGGACATCCCCACAGGAGCCCCACTCACCCACGTTGGAAGACACGGCCCTGTTCATGATGTCAAGTGCTTCGTTGAACTTGTCCTTGACGGAGGGATGTGCCAGCACCTGGTCTGAGAACATGGATTTCCAGCCCAGGTACCACTTGGTGATCTCCTCGTAATTGGGGCTGTTGCTGAGCCAGGAGCACAGCACCTGCAAAGGACACAGGACTCTGAGCCAGTGGCCACACACTGGAAAGACGCTGGCCCCCAGCGGTGGGAGCAGTGTCCCCAGGGCCATCTGCTGTATGCAATGCTGTTCCTCCCCACAGCCTGCACTACAGGCTCACAGAGCTGCAGCATCTAGCAGTTACTAGTAGAATCTGGAGCCAGCCTGTGGCCTGCACGTGCTGACCCTTAATCTCCACATCTCCAGACAGATTCTGTGAGGAGCTGAGGTGAGGCCGTATCATGCCCAGACAGCAATGGGCACTGAGGACTCTGAGGCTCTCGCCACCCCACCATGTCCCTCCTGGACCACACAACGCACCTGAAGCCACTTGGGGAAGAAATGCTTCTCCAGCAGCCCCACCAGGCTGGAGACAGAAATCATCCCTTCCCAGTCCATCACCCAGTAGAAGGCGTCCATATGCTGCTGGTGGGGGTTGATGACGAGCTCACCCAGGCACATGCCTGCAAGAGAGATGGTCCCTGGCTCAGCTTCCACAGTGCAGTCACGGAAGCACAGGGTGCTATCCAGCACTCTTCCGTCTCTGGTCAGATCCTTCCTTCCACCCCAGGATTCATAAGCACTTAAGAAGCCAGTGGCTTTCTGGCCTCGTCAGGAAAACCACAAGGCACAGAGAGCCCAGAGTCGTCACTCAGACCTTGGTCACAGTGGTGGAGAAACATCAGGAAGGCCCTGGTTCCATTCCCCTTCCACCTCTGCCAAAGCAGTACACCCGGTGGTAGAACACTGAGCAAACCCCAAGTGGCCCACATGTCCCCATCTCCTTACCCAGCTTGGGCACAATGTTCCTGAGCATGAAGGCCTCCCAGGACCCGGGGGTGAGGACCTCTTTCCAAGGCTGCAGGATGAGCTTGGCTGAGGCATCACTGGGGTGCCACTTCTGCAGCGCGCTGGACAGCTTGCTGCGGACAGGGGAGTAGAGCGGCTCCAGGCGGGCCTGCATGAGGGGCAGCCACGGATGGATCCACGAATGGATGGGAACAGTGTCTGTCAAGGGGTTCCAGTTGTCCACCTGCAGGATGAACGGAGGAGGATGAGCAGTGCGGACAGTTCATGACACACCAGTGCCGTCCTTAGGAAAGAGGTGTGTGTGTCCTGACCAAGGGCCACAGTCCTTGATATGTGTGTGGAGGGCAAGATCCACCATGGAGGTAAATGGCAGGCATTGTGTACTCGAGGTCCCTCCACAGAGAAAAAAAAAAAAAAAACACTCATGCCACCGACTCCAACCTCAGCATGGCTCAAGGTTCACTGAAGGCACTGAGGAAATGAACTCCCTCTTGAGGGCGGTAGGAAGGGGGCACTGGGGACACCGGCCGTGTTAACAGAGTCCTCCAATCCCAGCAGTCTAGTGGCAGAGGTGCTAAGTGATAAGAGACAGCCAGAGCTCTGTCCTACCTCCTTCTGCAGCTTGGGGAAGATGAGCTGGTCCAGGATATTGTCCAGGATCCACACAGGGATGATGTGTGCCCAGCTGTCCAGGAAGTCCACCATCGGGTCGCAGTTCCTGGGCTGCCACTGGGCGACAACATTCCGAACAAAAGGCATCCAGACCTCCCACATGAGCCTGTGAGAGGCAAGGGCAGCTGGTCAGCCAGTGTTGGCTTCAAAGTGTGCCACCCACAGACCCACTCGGGCTCCCGTGATGCCTTGGCTCTGGGCCTTGGGCTCCTCAGTGGTGCCACGCACTGACAGAGCTGCCACAGGACCATGTGGGCTAATGGTGTCAGCACAGGGTATGACGTGCTTTCCCACCAAGAGCCTCTGTTCACACATCTCACACTCGGGGTCACCTCTGCCTTCTCCATGCTGCCTCATTCTCGGTTCTCACTAGTACCCTGCACTGCCACCTGCCTTTCCAGACTGTGGGGCAAAGTTGCTCATGGTCCTCCCAGGGTCAGCCCAGCTCCTGGACGCTCAGGATGTAATACATGTGAGCGAGCATGCCTTCAACCCCCAGAGCAGTGCCAGCGTGGAGCAGAGTCAAGAGGAGCCTTTAGCAGAATTCCTGCTCCTCGGGCAGGCAAGGGGACACGGTGGGGTGGGGCCCCTGGCACCTGTGGAAGGCGTCTGAGGACAGGTCCTGGCTGCTGTGAGACAGAAGTTGGTCGTTCTCCAGGAGGCTCTTCCACTTGGAGATGATCTGGGTGCCATAGCTGCCATCCTGCAGAACAGTGACATCATCATCATCATCAGCCTTCCCACCTCAGTAACCAGGACCAAGCTGCAGGCTGCACCCCAGCTCACCTCGAGGGGGTGCCAATCCTTGAAGTAGTCCTTCACAAGTGGGTAGACGATGGCCACAGCAAGATCGGCTCGGTCCGCCAGGCGGTACTCCTCATAGTACTTGTCCTGCAGTGTCTCAAAGATGCGGGCACACTCATCCAGCGTGAGGGGGTCAGTGCCATGGGGCTGCATGCGGCGCTCACACTCCTCCACCAGGGCTAGCACCTTGCTCAGGTTGGAGATGACACGCTCCTCGTGTGCTAGGACCTCAGCGGTCTTCTCAAGCTCGTGGGACAGGCTGACCACCATGTCCCGCTCATACTGCAGCTGACGGTCACTCTGGATGATCTCCTGCTCTGTGCGCTCAATGAGCAGCTGCAGGTTGTGCTCCAGCTCGGGCAGCGCAAAGCCTGGCACCTTGGCTTCCTTGCCAGCTGTGGGGGGCAGCTGCGCCAGCAACGGCAGCCCCTCATCGGGCACGCTGTGCTTGTGGCTGATCTGGCTGTAACTGTAGTACACCTTCTGCTCCCGGCCTGTCATGTCGATCACCTTGGAAAGAGTGGCAGGGTGCCACCTGTCAGCCCCCACTGCAGGGAGAGAGGACGCTGGCCAAGTATCACGAGCCCTGCTAGTGGACAGAGCTGCCTACCACAGGCTGGAGCTGTCACACCACACTACCTCATACGGAACCATGACGGGCAGCTGCCCCACTGCTGTCCATCACCGAGGGGGAGGCCACCCCCCCATCCCAGCTGTCCCAAACTTCTCACTTCATTCACAACTACGACAACCCTGACACCTGTGGACCAGTCGGAACCCCAAGTCAGAAGTCCTTAAAGGAGAGGTCTTTCTCCAGGCTCCCAGCCAGTCAGCACGCCTTCCCTACCTGCTTGCTGCACTCCCAGGAGCCCTCTCCTGGGTCTCAAGGGGAGCAAAGTTTACCTACAAATGTACCTACAGAGAACCCAAAACAAAGCAAAGGAAGCTGCAGGCTGAAGAGCGGCCCCAGGGTTAGGAGCTATGCTCACCGCGGTGGTCTGCATGGGGAGGTGGTCTGCATGGGGAGGTGGTCTGCATGGGGAGGCAGGGCCTGGCATGTTCTATGCTTGCTGAGTACTTTCTCCTAGAACTGTTACTGAACTTACTGGGCATGAGCTCCAGACGGATAGGAGCACTGTGCGCTTGCCCTAACCACTGTTGTGCCATGAAGGGCCAGAAGAACTGGACTGAGAAGCGGTCATGCACTAGAATCCCAATGTCAGGAGGTGTGGGGAGGACTGAGTATTTGAGGCCAGCCTGAGCTAAGAATTCTAGGCCAACCTGGGTTACATGGTGATATTCTGTCTTGGGAAAGAGAAAAGGAAGCAACACACACACACACACACACACACACACACACACACACACACACCAGTAACCTAGTTATCAGACCTCAGAGGATGGACGGGGACCGATGTGAAGCCCTCATACCTTGACCTGAGACAGCTCCTTCTGAGGCGCTGTGAGCTTCTTGCTGATCCTACCCTTGGCCTTCAGCTCCTCCACAGTCTTGTAGGAGTACTTTGGCTTCTTCTTGCTCCCACTGGGGTCTTTCCTCCACTGGCTCAGCTCCTTCTGAAACTCCTGAGGCAGAGGGATGCAGAGAGTGAGAACAGGAGGAGCCTCTTCCACAGCATCCAGGACCAAGGCCTTGCCTGGACCACCTAGCACCACTTCCCAGCACCCCTGTACAGCACAGGCGTGAGATGCCAAGGCAGGTGCCCCGGGGGGAAGGGCAAAGCTCTGCTGGTCCTCACTGACTCATGCAGAACTCAGAAACAGCACAAAGGATTAGAAAGCACTGGCCCCACCTGGCAGAGCCCCACAGGAGACGGTGAGCAGAGGGCAGCCTGAGCGAGGGCACGCCCACCCTCAAGTCAGTGCCGTGACTGCCGTTTCTCACACGGCTTTAACCTGTTGTTCCTTCCAAGTGTCCAGAGTTGCAGCTGTGCAGGAATCACGGCACCCGGTCTCCTGCAGGGCTGTCTCTGAGCTGAGCCCACTCTGCAGTCAGACCACCACAGCGCAGCATGCCAGTGCCCACCCCGTCCACCTCACACACACTCTGCCACTGGCTGCACACTGAGCCCCCAGCAGGGCCTGCCACACAAACAGGTGTGTGGTGACACCCAAAGGCCATCAGAACACACAGCCCATGAGTAACCGCTGTCTGGAATGGTCCAAGCCACAAGCCACCCATATGGCTGCCTTCTCAGTACCTCTTCAGCCTCCTCCTCCGAGTCGGCCACGGGGAAGTCCTGCAGAGACTGAGTGGTCCGCTCTGAGCCGTAGGCCCCCACAGCCCCTTTGCCTTTTCTCTGTTTGGCTTCAATGGGGTTGATGATACCTGAGCAAGGACAGGTGAAAGACAGACACACTTTTCAGATCTTGGCAACCCATGTGAAGACACCACTAAGAGAACACCCCCTACTCCTCTTCCCACAGCACACCACTACTCAGGGCAGGACCCTGTGCTCAGGACAGTGCCATGGCCCTGGGACGTGAGGAGTAACATCACTTCGTAACATGCAGCCTGTGGATGAGTGGGAAACAGACTACTTCTGAGGATTCAGCCCTATGCACTGTCCACTGCCAGCATTCAGAAGCCTGTGTGTCAAGTAACTCAGGAGCTGACTGGCTGAAAGACAGCTGTGGACTGGTAAGGGGCTCACACAGCCTGCAATTAACGTTTGTAACATGGCTAAGCCCTGGAAATAAACACACAGCATTTTCATGAGGATTCCTGCTGCTCCCAGGTTTTCCTTCCATTTCCCCCTCAGCTCTGTTAGAACCTCACAGATGCTCTGCCATCCTCTTCCCAGCATTCTCAGCACTACTGAGATGAACGTGGGTGGCCCCGGGTGCAAATTACACCGGACCCAGTCCCTGCTGGAAAAGACCAAGTTCTTGCTCCTCGTGGCTCCGGGCCAAGGTAATGAGCTGTGTGTGCCAGGGGCTGTTTCTCAATGGGGATGGTGTGGGAAACACGGTTCTAGTCAGCCAGCAGCAGGCACATCAGCTGGTGAAGGCCGCCATGCTGCATACTGACCTAGCTGGTGCCGAGTTGCTGACCGAGAAAGACTACAGCAGGGAGGACAGAGCTGAGCCTCAGAGCCCAGCAGCCTCACATAAACGGTCACTTGGCAGGCCACAGGGAGCGGAGGACACAGCTTTAAGACCTCACACAGCCCCAGAGGCAGCTGGGAAGCAGCCCAACTCCTGCCGGGCAAAATCTGGAGTTCTCAGTGAAACTGTCCGAGTCTGGAATATTTGCAGTTATTTGCAGCCACTTTAGACCCTAATACTTTCCTTCCCACTTAAGCAGCTACTTCATTCTGAGAAAGCCAGGCAGCTGGGGGCACAAGTGGCCACGCTGCCAAACCCAGCTGCAGAGTTAACAGCTATTTTGTTTGGTTTTGACTTTAAGCATCCTTCCCAGGGCCTGATCCACTGAGATCACGCCATACTTGACAGGCTCCCTAGAGGGAAGAGGCAGATGAGGTGAGCCCCCCCCCCCCAACACCCACTCCTCCTAGGCCACAGCCTCACCTTGTGCGTTCTTCCCCAGGCCCCGCCCGGGGACATAGCCCATCTTCTGCAGCAGCTTCTGCCCAATCCCCTTTGTGTGTCTCTCCCAGCTGCCAAAGTCCATGAAGGACTTGGTTCCTCCGGCAAAGCCTTTCTGGCTGGGCTTAAAATTGCCGCCCTGTGAAGAAGGCAAGATGAGCGAGGGTGAGAGAGAAACACAGAACAATACAAGGGACTCAAGCCAACGAGAGGACAGCCTGCAGCTACAGTGCATTATGAAAAGCTGTACGTGGACCCACAGGGGCAGCACACACATGGGTGCCCGCTGGGCTTCTCTCTGTCGAGGAAGCCTCTGCACTGGTGACCTCTGAGGGGTACCCCTGGAGACTCCCCTGCAGGACCTACCGTCTTCAACTTCTTTGGTCCCAAATCCTTTGGAAAGTCCTCCTGCTTTGCGGGCTTCTCATCATCCTCAGAGTCCTCAGAGTCCACTTCCTCAGCCGCCCCTTTCTTGAGCCCTGCGCTGATGAAGTTGACGGGCGCAGAATAGTCTCGGGCCCTGCAGACAGACCCAAATCCCCCAAGGCTATAGAGAACACCTCTGCAGCACGCTGTCCTGGGAACTGCTCAGAAGAGAACACCTTAGAGAGAGGGCCTTCACGGGATCCACTTTAAAGCATAATATGTTTACTTATGTCCAAACACCAAAAAGGACTCAAAACTGGCCTCCAGCAATCTTATGTTTAACAAAACAGTATCTCTGTGTGTGGTTACGCACATGACTGTGTGAGTGTACAAGGAGCCAAAAGCATAGATCCCTTGAAGGTGAAATTATAGGCAGTTGTGAGCTGACGGGCTGGGGCCAAACTCAGGTCTGCAAGAGCAGGATTCGATCTTAACTGCTGAGTCTTCTTCCAGCCCACATTTAACATTTATGGGGTCTGTTCAATTTGAATCTGTAGCTGAAGATTTGTCATTATCAATAGTTGATTATAAATTCAAAGTAAGATGTAATAATGTTACTTCCCTTTGACCCTTTTAAAATGGTATTACCGTTGTGTTTGTGATGAGGCCTGTGTGCCTTGACAAGCATATAACAGTCAGAGGACAGCTGTATGGAGCAGTTCTTTCTCTTCACTGTTCATGCAGGATCTGGTGCCTGAACTCAGCCAGCCAGGCTCGAGAGGCAGTGGCAAGCACCTGGACTTGCTGAGCCACCCCACTGGGCCTCCCTTCACAACTGAAAAGACTGCTTTTAGCTTGAGAGTCGTAAAGCACTTACCTAGCATGCATGTGGCCCCAGGTCCAATTCCCAGCAACACACACACAGCATTTGTTTTAGATAACATTTCAAGTGTGAAAATCAAACAGATAGATAAAATCCTAGCTGGGTGGTGGTAGTGCACACCTTTGATCCCTGTGAGTTCGAGACCAGCCTGATCTACAGAGGGAGTTCCAGTACTGCAAGGGCCATACAAAGAATCCCTTTCTTGGGGGGGGTGGGGGGGGTGGAGTGGGGATGGGGATTCCAAGTATAATTAAAAAATTCTGAGAGTCATCAAGTGTGGGGACACATGCTTTTTTTGTTGTTTTTCCTTTGGTTGTGAGACAGTGTCTTACTGTGTAGCCCAGGCTGTACCACCACAGTCTTACTATGTAGCCCAGGCTGTACCACCACAGTGTCTTACTGTGTAGTCCAGGCTGTACCACCACAGTGTCTTACTGTGTAGCCCAGGCTGTACCGCCACAGTGTCTTATTGTGTAGCCCAGGCTGTACCACCAGTGTCTTACTGTGTAGTCCAGGCTGTACCACCACACTGTCTGTCTTACTGTGTAGCCCAGGCTGTACCTCCACAGTGTCTTACTATGTAGCCCAGGCTGTACCGCCACAGTGTCTTAGTATGTATGTAGCCCAGGCTGTACCACCAGTGTCTTACTATGTAGCCCAGGCTGTACCACCACACTTGCCCTGTGGACCTGTCACTTTCTACCTTTGTCTCAGCCGACAGTCTTTTCCAGAGTGAGCTTCCCTAGCCTCCCTGTCCTTCAGGACCTGTGAGGATGCTCCTGACCAGGGCACGCTTCCAAAGCTGCCGTGCCTGTGGTGACTAGCACGCCTCTCTCCATACGCAGCTGTACTCTTAACACACCCATTACTGAGGAGGAACCTGCCACTCCCGCTCAACAACACACAGCAAGACGCTGGAGCTACAGGACTCAATAAGGCCAAGGGAAGAGTCTTCTGGGGGAGCCTCCCCGACCCTCTAGAGCCAGGACATGCAGCCCAGCAGACAGTACCGTTTGCCTCCAAAGCTGGGCCTCTCCTCGTCCGAGTCACGCTCAGCCCACACCCCATAGGTGGCCTCCTCCTTGGTCTGCCAGTGACGCTGCCGGTTGGGGTTGAACTCATTCTGGAGATCCCAGTCTGTGATCTCAAAGTTCTCACGCTCGTCGTCGTCATCATCCAGGTGGCCTTCCCCGTCCCGGTACAAGTGGGACAGCGACATAGCCGGTCACTAAAGGAAGGGGGACAAGAAGAGCACTGTGAAAACCTAGGGCTAGCTGAAGATTTCCCCGGGAATCTCTACTCCTGTTTCCTCCAAAGGAAATCCCATTAGCCTCATGCTACTACTCAATAAAGTAGCCATTAACACAGGACAAAGTGACCAGCCCTTCAACAAGTGAAAGAAGTCAGTCCCAGCAGTCTACTCAGGTCTAACAACCCACACTGCCATGGCCTTGTCAGAGTCAAACATCACACACGAGTGCCACAGGAAAGAAGTAACAGCTCTGTGTTATTACCTTAGAAACCAAGCCTTCTCGGTTTTCCAGGAAAGGGTTATATCTAGCCGATTTGGAGTCCCAGGGAAACTTCCGAACGTCTTCTGAAATACTGTTTCATGAGACTGAATGACAGTGTAACACTCAGGTTTTCTCTCCCAAACCCGAGCAGCGTCTGAGGTAATGGAAGGCTGCAGTCTTTACGAGTGATACTTCAAAGTCGCACCTATAGAGTGTGGGATAAACAAACTGTTCTACCCAGGAATCTATTCAGCCATCTCTCTCTCTAACTGCATCGGTGGCTACAGTCAGTTTCAGAAGGAGCTTGTAAGAACTGATCAAGGTGGCACTTTAGAAAAGACAACACCATTCCCCCACTCCTCCCACCCCATCCCACCACCCCACCAGGGTCTATCTCTGTAAATTCAAAGTCAGCTTGGTCTACATAGTGAGTCCCAGGTCAGCCAGGGCCACACAGTGAGACCTGGTCTCAAAACAAACAAAATAACAAAAACTGAACTCCCAGTAGGTACTTAAAAAACAGCGTCCTCACCTGGTGGTGTTGGCACACATGCCTTTAATCCCAGCACTTGGGAGGCAGAGCCAGACGCATCTCTGTGAGTTCCAGGCCAGCCTGGTCTACAGAGCAAAATCCAGGACAGGCACCAAAACTACACAGAGAAACCCTGTCTTGAGAAACCAAAAGAAAAAAACAAAACAAAACGAAAAAATCCAGCATCCTCATCAGGCCAAATGGCACATCCCTCTAACCCCAGCACTCAGGAAGCGGAGAAAAGCAGATCTCTGTGAGTTCAAGGCCATCCTGGTCTACTGAGAGAGTTCCAGGACAGCCAAGGATACATAAGAGAAACCCTGTCTCCAAAAACCGGAAGGAACGAAGGATGGATGGATGGATGGATGGATGGATGGATAAAATCAGGAACACTTAAACCACAGCCCACCTCTACCAGCGCCTCTGTGCGTGGTTATCACACGCGTGGATACAACATACAAAAACCCCAGCACGGTACATTGCACACTAACTTCCTCAGTACGTGAGGCCACCGTGTTCAGCTGCACCACTGCCTGACAGCGGTCTTCCGTACAGCGAGATCTGGACCTCCTCTGGCCCGGTGGAACTGCTTAGAAGTTACAAAGGTCTCCCTGCTCCGCCTCACTAAGCACCGGTTAACCGCAACAAGTTCCAACCTCAGCTACGAGTGCACGTTGAGTGCAAAGCCCTCAAAGGAGGCAGGGAGCCCTGGACCCACCGGATTACAACACAGACGCCTCCCCAGCACAGAGGTGGTAAGAAGCCCACAGCGGTCAGCAGACGCTCACAACACGAACGCGATTATTTAGTGTCAGCATCGGGACGCC
Source organism: Peromyscus eremicus (assembly GCF_949786415.1). NCBI lineage: Eukaryota > Metazoa > Chordata > Mammalia > Rodentia > Cricetidae > Peromyscus > Peromyscus eremicus. The sequence goes on along the minus strand of NC_081438.1, from coordinate 2,151,863 downwards.
GGCGGGTCCCGCAGCGGGCAGAGCTGGAGACCGGGCCGCAGGGAGGCCGCGGGGCCTTCGCCGCAGGGGATCAGCCCGCGCTCCCAGGACGCCACCCGCGACCCCGCCGCCCGCTCACCTCGAGGGTTCGGCGATCGCGGTCCACAAGGCTTTCGCCCAGCGTCCGAGAGCCTGCGAGGAGCCCGCCAGCAGAAACCCGGATGTAGCCCTGCCGGCGCGCCGGAATGACGTCTCCCAGCGGCGGAAATGGCGCGCTGTTGCCCCGGCAGCGACTTAACGCTAGAGGGGGCGGGTCTGCGTGCCGGAAGAACTAGTGATCCCGCCCTGCTGCTTCCGGTTCCCACCGGAACTGAGGCCGTGTAGACATCTGGGCCCAGGGTACGCGGTTGTCGGGTGCCCGAGTCAGTCTGTCCAAGGCGGCGGCGAAGGACTGATCTAAGGAAGCCTCCCGCGATGACAACCGCCGGTCCAGACCGTCTGAACCAGTGTCCCGGGGACCCTGAGCAGTTAGTGTCCTCTGGACTCCATGTTGTGAAACGGAAAGGCGAAGGCCCTGCCCCCGAAGAGTAGCTTGAAAACCCCGGGATGTCTCGTCCCGGTCCCCCTCTGCATGCATGCCTCCTGGCTTTTGCGTCGTCTTTCCTTGTAAAGCTGTAAACAGGAAGGGCAAAGGAACCTGAGAACTTATCTCCAGGCAGTTCTGGCCAGGCTGTAAATAAATCCGTGTTCCTTTGCCAGCCCCTATTCCTGTTTTCTTCCGAAATATAATGACACTAAGACAACAGATTTATGGACCTGAGTGCCTCGTTCATAGCTCTTTTAGGACAAGCCAGCGTGGACCCAGAAACAGTTTAAGGAATGAATGGGCGGAAGGAGTGCCCAAGCATTCTTCCCAGGAAACGGTTTTATTATTTTCCTCTCTAGTTATTTCTCTGTTGCTGTGATAAACAACTAAAGAGAAGAAAAAGCGGGTTGGTTTTTTTTTGGGGGGGGAGGGGGTTGTTGTTGTTGGTTTTTTTGTTTGTTTGGTTGGTTGGTTGGTTTTGGATTAGGTTTTTCTGAAACAGGGTTTCTCTGTGTAGCCCTGGCTGTCCTGGAACTCGCTTTGTAGTCCAGGCTGGCCTCGAACTCAAGAGATCCACCTGCCTCTGCCTCTTGAGCCCTGGGATTAAAGGCCTGTGCCACCACCGCCAGGCAAGAAGGAGCATATTTCATCTTACACTCTTACACTATTCCAGGTCATAGTCTGATGTCATCTCGGGTTAAAGAACAGGTTAGTTTTCTCTCACAAAGAGTTAAAAGACCATATCCTGGTGGGTTTTTTGGTTGTTTTTTGTTTGGCCGGTTGGTTTTATTTTTGTTTTTCCCTGGCAGCTTGGCACACACAAGAATTATCTTAGATGGCCAGTGGGCAAGTCTGTGGGGTCGTTTACTTGATTAATGATTGATGTGGGAGGGCCCAGCCCACTGTGGGTGGGGCCACCGCTGCTCTGGTTGTCCTAGGTGAGCATGGAGAGCAAGCCAGTAAGCAGTGTTCCTCCATGGCTGCTACTTCCGTTCTTGCTTTAAATTTGTGTCTTGGTTTTTTTGTTTTGTTTTGTTTTTTCGAGACAGGGTTTCTCTGTGTAGCTTTGCGCCTTTTCCTGGAACTCACTTGGTAGCCCAGCCTGGCCTCAAACTCACAGAGATCCGCCTGGCTCTGCCTCCCGAGTGCTGAGATTAAAGGCGTGCGCCACCACCGCCCGGCCCTGTCTTGTTTTTACTGAGTGAACTGTAAAACAAATAAACCCTTTCCTCCCCAAGTTGCTTTTGGTCATGGTCTTTACAATACAGCAATAAAACCTAACTATACACCACACAGGAAAGACATACAAGTGAAGCCCTTGGGGAATCCGTCAGAGCCGTCATGATATTGGTGAAATCAGGGCCCTGCTTGGAGATTCTAGTCACATTAATGAAAGAATTTAAGAACAGATATAAGTGGAAACTAGAGGGCAATTCTTCAAAGGGCAGGCAAGCTGTGACTCTCAGCTGCCCCGAGGAGAATGGCGAGGGGAAGGGAAGGGGTGATACCACTTGAGATAGCCAGTATGGAGGTCAGCCACATAGCAGGGAGGGGTATTAGAGGGTAAGTCTGGACGCCCAAAGTGCAAATTTAAAGAAAAAACCCAGGGCAGGCAAGCTGGAAATCTAGAAACTACCTGGGGGAGGAGAATGGAGAAGGGGAAAGCCATGTCACACGATAAACTGGCAAAGAGGTCAATCACATGGCAGGGAGAGAGGCTTCGGGATGAGCAAGGAGTCCCAGTGCATAGAAATTAAAAGTATACTTACGTTGGGGAAGAATATTCCTGCATGTGACAAGTGACCCAGGCAGGCAGGCAAGCACACCCAAGCTACAAGTTTACTTCATTTCTGTTCTGAGGAAGGTGATGTCTGTGTCTAGCCCCGTTGGTAGGAGCTCAACCTCAATTTAACATGTTCAGCTACTTCATAATTCCCAAAGGGGAAGCTTGTGATAGTCAAGTCTCAGAAGGATCTGGCGTTTGGAGTTTGGGCATATACTACAAGAGTTTCACCAAATGGGAAGGGTTATGGAATACCAGCCCTTAGGCAAGCTTGCCATCTTTGATAAAACCAAACAAAAACCTTCTCACATTAGACTCTGACCAAAATCCAAACGAAAAAGACAGGAAAGAAAAAGAAGTACGCCAGGCATGATTACACACACCTTTCATTCCAACACTGGGAAGGCAGAGGTGATCGGATCTCAGTGAGACCTGCCCTAGATAGCAAGTTCCAGGATATCCAAGGCTAAATAATGAGGTCTTGTCTCCAAAAAAAGAAAGAGAAATGAAAGCAAAAAAGAAACAAAAAGAAAAAAGAAGGGGTACATTTTTTCTGAGTCAGAACTCAGAAAGACCCAACTGAACCTGGGTGGGTATTTACATTGTTTTAAGATGAGCCTTCATGGTTCTTCTTAAGCAGGTCCCTGGATTAACCCTTAAGTGGGGGGAGGCAAAATCATGGTTCCACTTAGAGCACCAACCAGTCCTCAACCTGTGGGTCATAACCCCTTTGGCAAACTTCTGTCTCCAAAAATGTTTACACTATGATTCGTAACAGTAGCAAAATTACAGTTACGTAGTAGCAATGAAAACACTTTTATGGTTGTGGGTCACCACCACATGAGGAACTGTATCAAAGGATTAGAAATGTTGAGAAACACTGACCTAGAAGCAGGTTCTATTCCATAATGTAACAAGTTCATCATCGAAGGAAATCAGGACGGGAACTCAAGGAGGCAGGAAGCATGGAGGAATGCTGCTCGCTGGATGGTCCTCTGGCTTATTCATGGGCTCATGTTTTGTTATACAGCCCAGAACCACCTTAACTTGGTGCTGCCCACAGTGAGCTGGTCCTCCTGCATCAAGTAACTATCAAGACCATCCGGAATAGACACGTCTACAGGCCAGTCATATCTGGACAGTCCATCCAAGCTTTCCTTTCAGATGACTGTGTCAAGATGACAACTAAGCTAACTGGGACATTTCAAACTGGCTGGTAAATCAATGCATCCACTCAGCCACTAGACCTGTCAAAATGTATTGAGTGCCTGGGAGCTATAACGAAACAATATAACAAAATGGGTGGAAGGTTTGCAGGGAGCGCTAAGAGGGACACCCAAACAGAGGGCTGGGGAGTGAGGAGTTAGAAAAACTGTTTACACCGCGGACAGACAGACAGGCACGGTAGAGCCTCTGAGGAGAGTTCAGGGCCCCAGCACCAAAGACAGTACGGCAGGGACTTATTACAGACACTCGGAGCCCACGTGGGAGAAGTAGGGGTCTGTTTTTATACATTTCTGAGGATGAGAAGATTTCACAGACATGAGCCTGGATGTCCCCAAGTCCCAAGGCTAGGGTTTTTTTTAAGAAGTGACAGGAGAGAGGGATGGATATAAGTCCCTGGAGCCTAGGCCAATGACCTAACTACATGGAAACCTCCCAACCTCAAAGATTGGTCCTGTGTCCTTCATCAAGATTTCTCATTTTAAAGCCAGACGGTGGTGGCATACACCTTTAATCCCAGCACTGGGGAGACAGAGGCAGATGGATCTCTGAGTTGGAGGCCAGCCTGGTCCACAGAGATCGAGTTCCAGGACAGCCGGGACTATACAGAGAAACCCTGTCTTGAAAAATAAAACAAAACAACTCTCAGTTCAAATGCTCAGATTTTGGGAAAGCAAGGATAAAAGATATCCAGAGGCCTAGACTGAGGGGGCCCATATCCACCCCTATCTCCTGTCACTTCTCAGATAAAGACCTAGCCTTGGTAGTTGGGGACATCCAGGCCCATGTCTAGATTCCCAGTGAGGTACTAAGACGTGTAGCGGTTTTTAAACAACATGGCTCCTCATCAGGAATGTGGCAAGCCCTCTGACACTCATTGGTCCATCCTACCCGTTCCAGAGAAGAGAATATAGAGAAGGCCCTGGAAGAGGGCAAATTGCCTGCAGCTTGAAGCAAGGTGAAGAATAGCACCAGGCCTGGCCCCCAGGAATGCAGGAATATCAGCTTTAACAGCACCACTTTCTTTTCTGGGGTGACAGAGGAACTTCCATATGTTCAAGGTCATCGTTAAAGACCTCTGCAGACATCCTCTCTTTCTCAGCCTTCGAAGAGAGCGTCCATTGTCACCTCATTGTCCACAATCCTGATCACTCCCTGTGAAGTTTCTGCATCCACTTGAAAGATTGTTCGGCGTGTGGGGGAGCCTGGCTTAGTTACAACTTTAAATAGGCTGGTACCATAGAAACAATCCTTAGGTGGCAATTTCAAAGCTGATATATTTAAAGTCTAGCACATGTACTTTTTCTTAGGACAGTGACATTATGCCACGGCACATGTCTCATTCTTATTTTGAAGTCTGTTACAAAAATAGACACGGTGTACCGAACTTGGCAGGATTGGAAACCCAGATCGGCTGAGATCAGCAAACCTGGTTTCCCTTGAAAAGTTTCTGCACATGGTTTCTGGCTTCCGCTCTCGTCTCAGAAGGGCCTGCACTATAGAGAATGCTGGGTTGCTGGTGAGGGCTGCAAAGCCAGGACCCTCGGAAGCACACCGCCTGGGGGAGGAGCTGGAGAGATAACCCAGCAGTTAAGACCATTTGTTTCTCTTGCAAAGGACTTGGGTTCGGTTCCCAGCATCCACATAGCCAGCTTGTATATAACTGTCTGTCACTCCAGTTCCAGAGGCTCCAGCGTCCCCTTCAGCCTCCTTGAGCACCAGGCACCTAAGTGGTCCCCAGGCATACATGTGGGCAAAACAACCATGCGCATAAAAATAAAAATGTTTAAAGGACAGTTGAAAGCACACAGGTGTGCTGGGGGAAGTAGCTTGGTGGGTAAAGGGCTTGCCTCAAAGCCTGAGGACCTGGGCATGGTAGTGCATGACCTTTAACCCCAGCACTTGGGAGGCAGAGGCTGGCAGATCTCTGTGAGTTCGAGGCCAGCCTGGTCTACCGAGTGAGTACCAGGACAGCCAGGGCTACATAGAGACCCTGTCTTGAAATTTAAAAAAAGAAAGAAAAGGAAAGGAAAACAAGAAAAGAAACAAAGCATGAGGACCTGAGTTTAATAAACCCATGTTAAAAAAAAAAAAAAAATTAGGTGCTGTAGAATAATCCTTCTGTACACTGTGAATATGTATTGCTCTCATTGGTTAATAAAAAGCTGATTGGCCTTTAGCAGAATAAGGCTAGGTGGGAAAGCCAAACTGAAAATACTGGGGGGAAGAAGGGCGGAGTCAGAGAGAGACACAAGCCAGCCGCCCAGGAAGCAAGGCATGCTAGAGGACAGGTAAAGCCACAAGCCATGCGGTAACACATAGGTTAATAGAAATGGGTTAATTTAAATGTGAGAGCTGGTTAGTAACAAGCCTGAGCTTTCAGCCGAGCATTTGTAATTAATATAAGCCTCTGTGTGTTTATTTGGCAGTCAGGACAGGAAAACTCCACCTACAATTAGGCCTGGTGGTGGTGTGGCCACATCGCAAGACCCCCAAGCAAGACCACCACAGAGCTGATATCTGATGCAAAACACAAAGGGGTTTATTGATAGCAAGCAAGCCCTGGCTTGGTCTGTGTCCAACACTCAACACAGCAGGTGGAGGAGGACGGCCCTGAGCTCTCAGAGGGAGGGGTTTTTAAAGGGAAAAACTGCAAGCAAGGTAGTACAAGCCTTTGCATCATATGATTGGGTTAGGGTGTGTAACCTTTGAATTTACTGGTTGGAGGTTACAGTTATCATTTTGGGGCAGGCCTGGACAAGCCCCAGGCTCTGTCCTTGAGATGCCTTGGAGGCTGGCTGGCCTTGCACGTTCACACTGACCCATGCACATAACTGTAAGTTGGTGAGAGGTCCCAGACAGTAAACAATTGGCTGAACCTTGAGCAGTCAGAGTACGTGCAGACAGGGAGCTACTGCAAGGGCTATGTCTTTTGTTCATGGCCCTCCCAGAAACTGCTTGCTCAAGTCTCAGGAAACTGAAATTGAGGCCTGATCTCTTGAGAGAAGACTGACATGACAGCCTGTGTGGCATCTGTTTGGTCCTTTCAGTGGCAGGCACTTTTAATCCCAGCACTGGGTAGGCAGAGACAGGTGGATCCCTTGTTATGAATTATTGCATGGAGGCAAGGGTATTCCGCATGTGCAGGGAAACATGCCGGGCAGATGCATGCCATGCGGTCATGGCAGCGGTGGCGGTCAGTAATTCACAACCCAGACGCTGCATCCCTGTGGAGGGTTTACTATAATAGAGAGATGAAGAGAAAGACAGGAAAGGGAGAGACAGAGAGAAAGAGAGAGAGAGAGAGAGAGAGAGAGAGAGAGAGAGAGAGAGAGAGAGAGATCGATGGTGTGCATCTCATGGGTTGAAAAGCAGGAGAGAGAGAGAGAAAAAGGAGGAGTTTTTCCTTAGAATGAGGCTTTTAGGTCAGGACGCAAGGCAGTGCCAAGGGGTGGAATTTCAAGGGGCGAATCAGAATATTAACACATCTGAGGCTTACTCACTTAGGCCAACCTAACCTACTTGGCCAGTTCTAGGCCAGTGAGAGAGCCTACCTCAACAAAATGGTGGACAATGCCTGAGAAATGACACCAGAGATCTCTGCCTGCCCAGTGCTTTCCTAATGGCCAATGGGATGTCCCATGGTTGAGAAGTATCTCTGTCCACTTGCCCCTCCCCCCTCAGTGTGTTCCTCCATCTCTTCATGGAGGGAGGACTCCAGACAAACTGAAACACAAGGTTGCAGGCTCATTTTGAAAATTACCAATCACAGCCAGATAGCGGTGGCACACACCTTTAATCCCAACACTCGGGATCTCTATGAGTTCGAGGCCAGCCTGGTCTACAGAGTGAGTTCCAGGACAGCCAGGACTACACAGAGAAACCCTGTCTCGGGAAAAAGAAAAAGGAAATTACCAGTCACTTCTGAAACATCTGCTCAGGGAAGCCTGGACAGTATGAGCAGCCTGATTATCTTAGATTGCCATGTGGAAGCCTCCAGGCACTCTAGCTGAGAAGCAGCCTCTGGAAGACAGAATGTCAGCGCTTGTCTGGAGAGTCACTGACTGAGCTTGCCTCACTAGCTCTCAGAACCCAAGATTCCACAGGGGTGGCTCCCATGCTCTCTGCATGCAGCCGGAGGGGAAAGGCACAGGGAAGATCTGAGTATTCCCTGCTGCCCAGCCATGAGTCTGCTGTGCTCCTAATGCAGACACTGTCCATCCCCGGAGGCAGGGGCTACTCTCTGGGTAGATACAGGAAGAGGTTTTGCTGATGTTCCCTGGCAGATGTGGAACTTGCTGTGTGCACAAGACTGGTATCAATTTACAGAGATCACCTGCCTCTGTCTCCTGAGTGCTGGGATCAAAGTGTGAGCCACGGCACCCAGCAGGAGGATTAAGTTATTGATTGTGGCCGTGCATGGTGGCACACACCTTTGATCCCAGCACTTGGGAGGTTGAGAGGTTGGGAGGTTCAAGCCTGGTCTACAGAGCTAGTTTCAGGATAGCCATAGCTACACAGAGAAACCCTGTCTCAAAACAACAGCAAAAAAGTAACTTATTGTGTGTGTTGTATGTTGTGTGTGTATGTGTGGTGCATGCACAGATGTATATGGGTACATGTGTGTGCATGTTCTCTGTATTATTGCCTTGAGATAAGTTCTCACTGAACCTTAAGTTCACTGTTTCAGTGGGATTGGCTGACCATCGAGTTCTCAAGATCCACCACCACCCCAATGCTGGGAACCACAGGCACATGAACCCATGCCCAGATTGGTGAGGGCTGGGGATACAAACTCAGGTCCTCATTCTTGCAGATTGGGCCTCTTACCCCTTCTATTACTCAGGGTTCTCCAGAGAAGCAGAGCCAACAGGAAGAATATGTACATTGAAAGAATTCAGTAAGTCATCCATGTTAAAATAATAACACCTGCTGTCTCACACCTGAGAGGCTGACCAACCGGGTAGTTGCTCCACCCCCAAGGCTGGTGTCTCAGCAATCCCATGTGCTTCAGACACTCGGCAAGGCTCCTGGAGAGCTGGAGGTCAGTCCGTAATGGAAGCCCAGACTCTCTGGTTCTGATGTCGGTGAAGGAATTGACAGTGGCAGCAGGTAAATCCATACGGTGTTGAGAGGGAGGCCACCAGCGCAAAAGGCCGAAGATTTTCCTTTTGAAATCCCCCTTTATCTGGACTGCTACCAAAAAGTGCCACCCACAGTCAGGCTGGGTCTTCCCATGTCAATCAAGGCACTCAGGACAGTTCTGCAGGGGAGGTTCACTACTCAAGTGACTAATTTGTGGCAAGTTGACATTAAAATTAACCATTGCATCTCCCTAGTCATCATTGCAGGCCCAGGAAGAGTTTGTGTGTGTGTGTGTGTGTGTGTGTGTGTGTGTGTGTGTGTGTGTGTGTATTGGGGACAGGTCTTAATGCACGCTAGGCAAGTACTCTATCACTGAGCCCAAGAAGAGATTTTTTTTTAAAATTTGAGATTGGAGTCCACTATGTTGTCTAAGCTGGTCTCAAATTCAAAGATCATCATCCATCTCTGTCTCCTGAGTGCTGAGATTAAAGTCATGGACCAACCCTCCAGGCTTGTTTGTTTGAGACAGGGACTCACCATACAGCCAAGGCTGGCATTGAACTTGTGATCCTTCCTACCTCAATCTTTTTGAGTATTAGGATTGCAAATGTGTGCCACACGCAGCTTTGAGAGTTTTGTTTAATTTTTACATTTATTTGCTCTCTTTTCTTCCTTCCCTCCCCCGATCCCACCCTCTGTGTACTGTGTGTGTCTGCGACCAGCGTATGCCACAGCATGCATGTGGAGGTCAGACATCAACTTGCAGGGGTTGGTTCTCTTCCACCTTGTGGGTTCCTGGGATGAAACGTGGGTCACAAAGTACCTATTGTGAGGCACTAGTCTTCAAGCCAAACTGCTGCCATCTGCCAAAGACCAACAGTGTCTGCTTGCAAATGGTCACCACACTCCAGGCTTGCTGACCACTGACATTTCCTCAGAGAGTGGGGAGAGTCACTGAACCCATCCTGACCAATTGTATGAGATCCTGCCCGCATGGTCTGGGAGGACCCTAAGGAGAGACTAGATAAAGGCTGGGAATGACTAAAGGAAGCGATTATCAATATGCCTTAGGGTTTCTGTTGCTGTGAAGAGACACAATGACCATGGCAACTTTTTTTTCCCCCTTTGGGGCTGAGGACCAAACCCAAGGCCTTGCACTTGCTAGGCAAGCGCTCTACCACTGAGCTAAATCCTCAACCCTGGCAACTCTTATAAAGGAAAACATTTAATGGGGGCTGTGTGGTGGTTTGAAAGAAAATGGTTCCCAAAGGGAGAGGCACTATTAGGAGGTGTGGTTTTGTTGGAGGAGGTGTGGTCTTGCAAGAAGTGTGTCACTGTGAAGACAGGTTTTGAGGTCTCATATATACTCAAGCCCTGCCCAATGGGACAGTTCACGTCCTGTTGCCTTTGGATCAAGATGTGAGGACTCTCAGCTCCAGCACCATGTCTGCCTGCACGCTGCCTTGCTTCCTGCCATATATGCCGTAGCCCACCAAAACACATCCACAAAATTAAATACTAAAAAAAAAATTAAAAGTTTAAAACTGCATCTCACATTGTCTGGCTTCCAACTCACTATGGTGCGCCATGCCTGGCTCGACTGACCAGAAGCAGGCTGAGCAATCTTCTCAGCTATTATTAATCACACTTGGCTGATCTTATAAATACCAAGCTGAGGCTATAGGGGGTGGGGGGCATGGATGCAAATGTATGCAAATGCACAGAGGTCAGGAATGCCTGGTTCCAGCAGGGAAGGAGTCATAGGAAGAGAGCACACTTGGCAATCTGAGGGCACTGACAACAACTGAAACGAACAGAAAAGATCTCAGGAGTGACATGGTCAAAGTCACGTCTGACCACCTCAGTTCAGTCCCTGGAACCATACGTGGTAGGAGAGAATGGACTCCAAGTTGTCCTCTGAACCTCTATACACATTGTGTGGCATGTGTGCACCAACACACCCATGAACAAATACATGTAGTAAAAAAAATAAATAAATAAGGAGAAGGGTCTCAGAAGCCTGGTTACCCTCTCACTAGTTTGAAGAAGGGGACAGATGCTGTCACACGAGGGCATCGCCCACGTCACCCTTGGTTGCTTTTAGTAATTGCATGAAGTTTTAGGGAGCCCCATTGTGCAGATGAAGTGGCACCACCTGCCACTGAGTCACCACAAAGGACCCTCGTCATCAGCCTGACTGGGTGCAGAGGCACCTGGGAGATTGGATGAGCAGAGCTCTGGGAGGGCGTTTCCAGAGACAGTGAGCTAAAAGGAAAAGATTGGCCCTGCACGTGGGCAGCACTACCTCAGGCTGGGGGCTCAGACTCAAGAGGAAGAGAAAGGGGAGGCCAGCTGGGCCCTGGCAAGCCCCTCTCTGCTCCACTGCCCACTGTGACCTGAATGTCTGACACATGTGTCCTGCTATGATGGAAACTACGAGCCAACATAAATCCTCCCTAGCTTATCGTAACACAAAGTCAGCCCTGCCTCCAAAACGCATACCCCCAGGACACTGCAAGCCATGGCCTCCCTAAGCCAAAGCCTAGCCCAACAAGTCAAGCAAGGTGTGGGCGAACTTCTCTGCCCTCGTGAAGCTGTTCTTGACCCAGCTGGTTACAGATCATGTAGGGGCCACGCTGTACCGTAAACTCAGCAGGCCAGAGCTAAAAGAAAGGCCCTTGGCACCTCTCGAGAGATCGCCTCCGGCCGGGCCAGTGGTGGCACACGCCTTTAATCCCAGCACTCGGGAGGCAGAGGCAGGCTGATCTCTGTGAGTTCGAGGCCAGCCTGGTCTACAGAGCGAGTTCCAGGAAAGGTGCAAAGCTACACAGAGAAACCCTGTCTAAAAAAAAAAAAAAGAGATCGTCTCCAAGGCACTGATATATCTTCCAAGAGAAGTGGTCTGCAAGAATGTGGGCATGGAGGGAATCTTGGGGCACACCCTCCAGAGGGGCTGGTGGGTAAGATCCATGTTTGCTTGCGTCACCTCCAACAAAACCCCAGGTATAAGAGCGAGGCTGAAGGCTCTGCCTGTGTTGCCAAGGATCCTTGTGGCGAGGGTCACCAAAGCGCCTACACACTTTACCAGAAGAGACCCCCCACACACACTGATCTTTCTGACTCGGCTTTTCCTTTACTCTTCCTGTGGGGGGAGCTCGGTGGTGGCCTCAGCAGTGTGGGTATGTTTTCCAGTGTCACCTGTCACCCACTCGTGAGGGAAGAAAAGAGGCCTATTCACTTTGTGTGAAGTAAGGCACAGACAGCAGCCTCTTTACTTTATTCATTTCTTTTCTCTGTGAAAGTGAGCAGGACTAAAGGGTGGAGGAAAGCCCATATATTAAACTCTTAAATAGATCCTTTGAGTTCAGAGTCCAAGTCAAGGAGAGGAACGGGTCACAGGTCTTATCCCAGGAAATGAGGCCACCAAAGGAGCCTGTCCCTTAGGGAAGATAGCAAATTCAATTCTTTAAAAAAAAGTTCTCGAGGAGAAAAAAATAGAAAATTCCTAAGTTTTTGAAGCTGAAGGTAGTCCCCTCCTTGATGTCCACCCTGGAGCATCCGAAGGCAGAGGCTCCAAGTCCGTTTCCACCGAGACGAATGCTCCGCCTCCGCGGCCACGGCACAAACGAGAAGAATGCGCTCAGGTTAGTCCAACTTCCGCATACATACAACGGTGGCGACTCAGACAACTGAGCCCTGCAGAGACTGAGAAAGGGGAGGTGGTGTCAGCCTGGGGCAGAGGAGCTGAAACAGAGCATTTCTGTTTATTTTATTGTCTACCTTTTTGTTTCCCATTTTTGTGACAGGGTCTCACGGCACAACATTGGCTATACTGGAAATCACTGAGTTGAGCGCCCCTGCCTCCTGAGTGACGGGATTAAAGGTGCGAGCCGCTATATGTGACTTATTTTACTGTTAGTGTCTGTGCACATGTGGGTGCAGGTCCCAGAGGCCAAAGGAGGACACGGTCTCTGTCCACTCCTAGGGGTGCCCAAGGTTTCATAGGGACACACCCCAGACAGCTGGGGAGCATCTAAATTTAAACTGGCCCCTGAGTGAGTTCTCACCCACATTTGAATCTGATCTCAATGGTCCTCTTCTCTGATTTACAAAGAATAAAGGAAGCCCGGCCTGGTGGCATAGGTCTGTCTTCCCGGCAACTCGGGAGGCTGAGGCAGGAGGGTCACAGGTTGAAGGCCTGTCGAGGATACAGAGTGAGTCCAAGACCACCCTGAGCAGCTTAATGAGATCCATCTCCAAAAGTACAGGAGGGTAGGAATATAGCCCGTGGTAGAGCGCCTGCCTGTCAGGCCTGAGGTTCAATGCAAGAAGCCCTGGCTTCCACAGCCCCGCCCTCCAGAAAATTATGTGTTAAACACTATGAGTTTCAGAGGAAAGAGAGGTATCGGTCCCCGTGCCAAGCCAACCCACACAGGTTGGGTGCAGGCCCTGCATGTGGCATCTCATTTAAACGGTCAATCAGGATCGAGCTGGCTTTGGAAATGGGCGGGTCTAGGACTCTAACAGATTTGCAGAAGATGAGGGAGGCAGCAGGCAGATGGGGAGCAGTCTTCTCTTTCGGGGGAACCCTGACAGTCTCAGAGACTGGATGTCCCCAACTCAAAGTGCCTTTCCCTACCTCTTGGCAAAACCGGTACTTAAAACCACTCTCAAAGAGCCAAGCCTGCAAACCGCACTGGAGGAAGTGTCACGGCTGCCTGTGTGACACAGGAGGCCCTGGGGCTCTCTGTACAGCGGTGGGGCTGTGTCCCTTGTGTGTCCCAAGCATCATCTGACCCAGCGTCTTGGGGGCGCTCTTGGAGGAGTCCATGAGGACTACTGAGAACATGCCTGCTGTGAGCCAAGGCTGAGGCTGTTATAGAGGTGGGTCTGACAGACTCCACTAGGCATCCATGTGGCTTAGGATCCCTGCCTCCATGGTCCTTCCTGCTCCTCCACAGACTAAGCCTCCATTCTATAAATAGCTCCCTAGCCAGTCACCATGGAAACGAGATGGGGCTGGATCTGTCCACCTTAATGGACACATCTGAGAGAAGGTTGAAAAGATGGGCACTTCAGCCAGGAACTCTCACCTGGAAATCACGAGCTTCCAAGGTGCGGGGAAGTGCTGTTCTGGTTCACCTGGAGACAGACAGATGAAGGGGTCAAGGCCAAGTTGTAAGGCCTAGTCCCACTGGTGACTCATGGAGCCACCAAGAAACCTCCCCCCCCCCCTCTCTCTCTCACACACACACACACACACACACACACCACACACACACACACACACACACACACACACACACACACACGAGGGGCACACTGTGCTCAGGACCGGGTGACTGCAGCTATGTCCCCAGGATCTCCCAGGTGACAGGGCTATCCAGTGTTGTGTCCACCTGCTCCACCGTCCCAGGCCTCCACCCCCAGTGCTGGTCCAGTCCTTAGAGCTGGAATCTAAGAGAACACGATTCTTCTCCCCACAAAGGGCATCTCGTCAGACACTGAGAAATCTGAAGCCATGGAAGGGGGCAGTTGGGCCAGCTTGGGCAGGTACATCAGTGTACACAATGTGGTCATGCAAAAGGGTCACGACCCCACCCAGCAGAGAGGGAAATCCCATGACAGCAGGGTGTACCCCGGAAGCACAATCAGCACAAAAATGTACACAGCAGGCCAAAAAGGCAACAGCAGAAAGCCGTTGTCCCCGAACTCAGACACTGGTAGTCTGACCTTTAAAATGATGACTGCCACAGGGTGACCACACAGCTGGTACAGCCCAATCAGTGAGCTCCGGATTCACTGAAAGACTCCTCAAAACAGAAGATAGAAAGGCGTGTGTGTGTGTGTGTGTGTGTGTGTGTGTGTGTGTGTGTGTATGTGCGTGCGTGCGTGTGTGTGTGTGTGTGTGTGTGTGTGTGTGTGTGTGTGTGTGTGTAGATTGAGGAAGGTACCTGATGTTCACATCTGGCCTCCCTACGAACGTATAAACATGCACCTCCACACTTAAAAAAATAAACACATGCGCAAAGTCACCCATCTCAGGACCATGTCATAGGCAGCATTTTAGCCCCAAAGGAGCATAATGGTGGCAAAGCACAAGTCCATGCTGTCAGAAGGCTCAAGCTGTACCCATCCTGACATTGCATGGACCGGTCAGGGACAGCTGAAGGATGGCGAGCCCAGCTGTGGGAGGCATGGGGACGTGTGACTCATGGCCACTTAGTCACATGCCCCAGGACCCCGTAGCTCTCATTTCCTCAAACAGAAGAAAAGCATATCTGGGGATGTGCTTGACCATTGTCCCCTTAGTAGGATGAGGTTTAGGTTAGAGACATAAAATCCTCACAGAGTCCCCAGCCACCTTCCATCCAGAGGACAAGGGGCGGGACAGGAGAAATAATGCTGAGATTGGCCTTGGCTAGATGAGTCACTTAGAGACCCCCTGACACGCGCGCGCACGCGCACGCACACACACACACACACACACACACACACACACACACACACACACTGCTCAGCCCTATCCAAGTTTATGATGGGTGTCATCCATCCACCCACCAATCCACCCACCCATCCATACACACACACACACACACACACACACACACACACACACACACACACCCATCCATCCATCCATCCATCCATCCATCCACCCATCCATCCACCCACCCACCCACCCATCCATCCACCCACCCACCCACCCATCCCATCCACCCATCCATCCATCCATCCATCCATCCATCCATCCATCCATCCTCCATCCATTATCCCTCCATCATCCAGCCAGCCAGCCAGGGCAAAGTGGAGCAGCCATGGACCAACTCTGAGCTGGAGTCCAGCCAGGAAAACAGAAAGCAGAACTCCCCCTCTGGGTTTTCTAACCTGAAAATATCCTTTTAGATTGGCTGGCGTTTTATAGTCTCCTTTCAAGACCTAGGAAAGAAGGTAAGTGTCACTGTGGGAGAAACAGGCAGAGAGTAAAATCCAGGTCATCACATCTATCCAACTACCCATCCATCTACCCACCCTCTGTCCCTCCAGTTCTCCACCCGCCCACCTATCAGTCATACATTTTTCTCCCAGGCCCCTCCTTTCAACTACGTATCCTATCAATCCACCCATCTACTCATCATTCCATTTATCCATCACAGATCTATCAATCTGCCCACCATCCATCCATCCATCCATCCGTCCACCCACCCATCCATCCATCCATCCATCTTCCCTCAGCAACATTTACTGAGTGTCTCTTATTCCACTGACATGGGACAGTGTTAATCAGGCCACTGGAGCTCTTGTTCCCCTGCAGTATCTATTCCCGACAGGGCACAGATGAATCAAAAGGGTGTGGTTGGGAGTGACCAGAGGTTTCTGCAACCTTTAACCATAGAGGTGAGGCCCAGGTAAGTAAAACCAGCCAGGTTAAATAGGAAGGAAAAGTCCTTCAGCAAAGGTAAGACCAAGACTTGAGGGTGTGGGCAGCATGTGACAGTGTCACCAGCTGCTGTCAACAGGAGTCAAAGGGACCCAGGTGTGAAACTCTACCCATCAACACAAATATCTTTTATTCAATCTGGTGTGTAAAGACCTTGAACAAGTCAACAAGACTCTATATAAAAATGATTAATGAGAAACTTGAGGGTTTTTTTTTTTTGCCAAAGTCTTCAAACCCACCATGCATTTCCACACACAGCCTCAGCGGAGCCTAGCTCCTGTCTCATGGTCACCTGTGACTGGCAGCCACAGAAGCCAATGTTACTGTGGGGGACAACCTCACGAGTGTAATTCTCATCACCGAGCTGTTGAGGCCCAGGGCCCAGGACAGGGAGACTGCCCACAGCGGCACTCAAGCACCTATGCCTGCCCACTGGCTCCCACACGGCTTTCCTCCGCGGTGTCCTTTCTCGGCAGAGGTGAACACCATGTTGATCAAGCCAGGGCCCTTGCCAAGACCAGAAACCCAAGGAGGAAATAAGTGTCTCTGGTTCTCTGGGAGAAAATTAGGCACTATTTTATTTTAAACAACAAAAAAGAGTTGATCCAACACCGGCATTCACTGGCATTCCTGTTCTGTACGACAGAGTCTGGCCTTTCCCTGGGGGCTTTGGATCCACTGCTGTACATGACTATGGTACCTCTTCTCTCTCTCTCCTCTCTCTCTCTCTCTCTCTCTCTCTCTCTCTCTCTCTCTCTCTCTCTCTCTCTCTCTCTCTCTCGCTCCAAGAAAATGAAAATGATAAAACCTCAGCGTGACTTCCTGCCACTGCTGTGGCCCCTTCTAGGTGCCCAGAGCTGGATTTCTGTCAAGTGAGGCCACTGCTTTTAAATCTAGAATATTATCGTTACTTAGGCTGGAACCCAGAGCTTCATGCATCCTGGGTAAGGGTTCTACCACTGTGCCATGCCCAGCCTCTTTTTTTAATTGACACAAGCTAACTACCCACATTTATGCCTACAACACTGTGGTTAGTTGTCTATCAAGGTCAAGCGAAGCCTCCCTAGGGAAAGGAATATAAAACATGGAAATGGAGTTTGAAGAATAACTTGTTTGTGACTAAGAATTAATTAATAATATTTACAATGAAAACGGACAGAATCACAGTCTCGCTGAGAATACCCAGGCTGCTGCTGGGCAGGGGTGCTTGCTGAGTCTGTATCTTTATAAGGGATGAGACGCTGGGGCTGGGATGTGGTAGAGCACTTGCCTGGCATTTGAGTCCTGGGATCATCTCCAGCATTGCACACACAGAAGATGAGAAATGAATGAGAACCAAAGAGGCAACAAAGACTTCTTTGGGCTAACAGGGAACTGCAATGCAAGCCTGGGGCTGGGGCTGGGGCTGTTCAGGAGGCTGAGGCAGGAAGATGGTTTGAGCCCAGGAATTGGACAACAGAGCAAGATCATGTCTCAAAAAAAAAAAAAAAAAAAAAAACA
Source organism: Peromyscus eremicus (assembly GCF_949786415.1). Classification (NCBI taxonomy): domain Eukaryota; kingdom Metazoa; phylum Chordata; class Mammalia; order Rodentia; family Cricetidae; genus Peromyscus; species Peromyscus eremicus. The sequence goes on along the minus strand of NC_081438.1, from coordinate 2,134,265 downwards.
CTGAAATGGTCATTGATTGTGGTGAAGCACATCTTTGTAATTCCATCAACTCAGGAGACAGGCAAGGTAGACCACTGGTTTAAGGCTAGCCTGTACTACACAGGGAGACATTCTCCATAAATAAACAAACGAATGCTCTCAGAAGCATGGGGGCAATACTGTGAGAAATACATTCAGGGGTGTCCACTGCCACATGGGTTATCACAGTGCCTCTGCACACCTGCACATACAGTATAGCTAGCCTCTGCACACCTCAAATATATAACTGCACCCTGAGCCTCCACATGACTAGAAGCCAGTGGGTGATGCACTGTGCTTGGATGTTCCAACAGCTAACTGATCAACAGCAATGTGCCAGCCTCATTATCATCCCACAGCACACTGGAACTATAACCACCAAGGCACCTGTGTGGATGCTCAGATATGCACCCAAAGTACCCAAGAAGCTGGATGGTGTCAAATAGACTTAACCACGAGCAACTGAGCTGTTCTGATAAAATGTCTTATCAAAGTCACTTCCCTTAAGTATTTTCAGCATGGAAAACAGTAATTTCAACAACTCGCTGCTCTGGTGTATGAGAAATCAACATGATAACTTAGGGAGCAACAATAAGGTCCATTCTTTATGTATGTTTTCTCTCAAGACTTGAAGGGCTCTGCACACAAAGAAAAAGAGCCAGGGAGACAGGAAGGAAAGGTAAGTATGTCCTGAGATAAGTCACAGATCTGCCGTGAGAGGACAGGGAGAGGAGGACCCCTGCTGACCCCTGCTCACGCCAAAGTGGAAACACCCACATTGGTACCATTATGTCCATCGGGCAGAACACAGATACTTAGGAGCCCTGAGACTGGAGTACACATCCTGCTAAAGCCTATGCTCACATTCCTGTGTGTGCACACGCACTCACCCGGTGTGTGTTGTTGATGACAATCGGGTCAGGGTTCCCATAGTTGGGCGGGTTTGCATACGGGTCATAGCCAAGCCGAGCCAGCATGGGGGCAATCTGGGCCATATCCCTCACCACATCCCCAGGGATGTGGCCGGTCCACTTGGAGAGTGCTTCCAAGTTCACGGGTTTGATGACCTGGTCTGTGGACCGCTCGATCCTGGGGAGAAAGGACAGTCTCGTCAGGTTGGGGGACACCCTCTGCTCTGTGGCTGCAGGGCAGCAGTCAGGCAGGGCACCCCTGGACAGCCCTGCCCCATCAGCTGTGAGAGTGCAGGCAGGGGACTGTGCCTCATGGAAGCGGCACACACCAGGAAGCAGAGCTGTGTGCTTGTGATGCAGGAGCGGCTTCCTTCAAGTGTGCGTGTGTCTGTGTGCATACCTGCATGTCACATGTGTGTAGTACATGTGGAAGCCAGATGCCGAGGTCCTCAATCACTTCTCCCCCTCACCTCGCTGTGTTGGCTTGGCTGGCCAGTGAACCTCCAGGACCTGCCTTCTCCCCGCCAGACTCCTGTCCTGTGAGTTCCTTGCAACCACGTGTGGCTTTCATGTGGGGGCTGGGGAAGCTGAAATCAGCCACCATGTTTGCCTGGCAGACCTTTCACCCCACTGGCTCTTTTACACTCCCCTGTCCCTTTCATTATTACGATTTATTTACTTATTTATTATGTGTGTATGCACAGGATGTGTATATTATTTACTTATTTATTTATTATGTGTATATGCACAGGATGTGTATGTGTTACTTATTTATTATGTGTGTATGCACAGGATGTGTATGTTATTTACTTATTTATTTATTATGTGTGTATGCACAGGATGTGTATGTGTTATTTACTTATTTATTATGTGTGCATGCACAGGATGTGCATGTGTGGGGCATCACCAGGATGCATGTGTGGAGGCCAGAGGACAGCCTTGTGGAGTCGCTTCTCTCTTTCCACCTCTGAGTAGGTTCTGAGATCACACTCAGTGTCTGGGCTTGCACAGCAAGCCCCTTTACTTACTGAGTCATGTGCCAGCCCAGCCTGTGTCTCCTTAAAAGTGACTTGTTATATCTGTGACTAACTTGAGAAATTTGTCCTTGAAGAAAGAAAACATCAAACACTAAGGTCAGGCTGAACACCCCTGTGGACGCCAGCTTCCTAGCGTGCCGGGCCTTCAGTCTTGAGCGCACGCTTTCCTCATGGTGTCTGAGTTTTGCAGAAGGCTACAGGGAAGGAGAGGCCCACCTGGTTCCAGACTCTGCTTTCAGTCACCCAATTCCCAAACCCTTCCCCAGGACACAGAAGGACGCTGAAGCTCAGAGAGGCACAGACACTTGCCTAAGGTAGCACAGCTCAAGAAGGGCAGACTTGATCTGCCGCTTGGAGCCTGGGAGGAGCTGTGGGGCCCCACTCACTTGGACAAGGAGACGCCCCCAGGCTTGCCAATGAGGTCCTCGTGGTGCAGGACAGTGTCACTCCAGGGGATGCCCAGGAAGTCCAGGATGCGCTTGAGTGAGCGCCGGGGGTGCAGCACCAACTGCTCATAGTACACAGGCAGGCATTTGTCCCTGCCCACCTCCATGCACTGTGCGTACATCACCTCGATGGCCTTGTTCCACTTCGTAAGACAGTCTCGGTAGCTACTGAGGTCAAAGCCTGCAATGGTGACCTTGCGAGTGATCATCGAGTGCACGGAGGCCCGGCCGTCACGCACCATTAGCAGAAACTTGGAGTTGGGGAACAGGCGTGCCAGGTAGACGGAGGACTTGAGTGTGAAGGGGTCCTTGTTACACAGCACGCGAGCCGGCTCCCCGTGCTTGGCAATCACCTCCAGGATGAAGGCCTGCATGGCGGCATCCAGCACCTCGTCCGTCACACCCGCCTCATCCAGCCGCAGCTTCTCCCGGCCAGACTTGGACCAGGCCTGCCGCATGGCCAGCACACGGGGGATGATGCGCGTCTCCTCTCCGCAGCGCACCTCAGGGTGCGCGTCCAGCATGGCGCGCATGAGGGTGGTGCCGCTGCGAGGCACGCCACCCACAAAGATGAGCGGCATGGCCTTGCCATAGCGGTATTCCACCTGGTCGGCCCCAAGCATCACCAGTTCCTCCTGCTCCGGGCGCATCCTCCGTGGGTTCCGCACGCCCCCGAGCACCGCCCGGCACTCCAACACTTGCTGCCCAAGTTGCAGAGCCAGCACTAGGGCCAGTGCGCAGCCAGCAGCCAGCAACACCTTCCGCACCGTCAGGCGCATGCCCAGCCAGGGGCCCAGGCCCAGGCAGGGGGCCCGCCTCATGGACGGGTCAGCAGGCCTACCTCGTGTGCATCTGTGGAGAAAGGGACAGCGTCAGCAGGCCCATCAGGAAACAAACTAGATGCTGAGGTGACAAGCTCAGGGACATGTAGGTGTAGCCCCTGCCTGGTGCCTCCCCCCCCCCCCCCCAGGACTACCGCGGCCTCCAAAGCCTCAGGCGGACAGCACTCGATCCTCCACCACCATGGCTTTGGTGCCCTGGTCAGTCAGTTGGAGCTCCTGATCAGTGTTTCAGCTGGCCAACTGATAACAAAGGATGGTGATGGAGGTTACTATTAAAATGTTGGAAACACCAGCACAAGCCTGTATGCCAGCTAGTTGGGAGGCTGAGACAGGAGGATTCCAAGTTCAAGCCTGCCTGTATCAAAAATAAAAAGTAGGGCTTGGTCTGGGAACTGTGGAGTTGGCGTGGCCTAGCTGCCTTGAGAAGCACATGCCGTAGGTTTTTCATGTTAGAGTCCATGGCTCATGGGGCACAGCGTGCCTTTCGGTTCCTGACAAACTGAGGTACTCCCTCGAGCAGTGGAGTGTTCCCTGTATGATCCCTTAGTCCCTTAGCAGTCAAGGAAGCTTGACAGGACAATTGGTCTTAGACACTAAGCTGGTGTACCCTGTATAGTTTACAGCATTGGATCCTGGCAGTTACAACTGTATTGATCCTGGCAATCCCCACCACATTCTGTTTCTGATAAAGGTATAAAAAGTCTGATTGCTCTCAATAAAGCTGTCACAGCCTCAGTCTTGCTGTGGCCCCTCCAACCCAAGCCTGGATTAATTTCTCATCAGCCCTATCAGGTGACCTTGATCTGGTAAGTGAGGCAGGGTGCTCACAGCTTGGGACGGAGCTCAGTGGGTGGAGGGCCTGCCTGGCATGCACAGGGCCCTGGGTTTGACTCCCCAGGACACATAAACCCGGTGTGGTGGCTAATGCTTGTGACCCCCGACATGTGGGAGGTGAAGGCAAAAGGGTTGGGGATTTGGGGCCAGCTCCAGATAGAGGAGGTCCTGTCTTAGAAAAAAAACAACAAAACAAAAAAAACCCATAACCACAGGTCGGCTGATTCCTGCAGCACACACAGCGGAACTGTGTTCCCAGCTCCCTGCACAGGCCTGATACAGAGGAGGAAACTGAGGCTACCCAACAAGGAAGGACCCGAGCCAGCGTCCTGACTGGCCTGCCCTATAGTGCACGGCAGGGGACAGTCTCCTTCAACACTGTCCTTGCCTTTATCTGCATTTGGGACATGCTCACCAAGCTGGCACTAAAGTCTGTGCACTAAGCCCAGGACTGGGAAGATGGGAGGCAGGCGGCCAGGACGGCGGCCTCCACAGCACAGGTCCTGGTGAAGAAGTGGGGAGCTCCCGGGGGATATGCGTGGTGTGATGATGAGCTAGCTGCTGCTAGAGGGACTCAGAGGGGAGGAAGAGACATCCTAGCAGGGAGCTAGCACAGCGGGGCTGAGCCGCTGGGAAGGATGCTCCGAGCAGAGAAGCAGTCTGAGCGAGGGCTGCTGGGGCCAGAGGGAAGCGAACAGAATGAGGACAGAAAAAAGAGCCAGACCAAGTCTGAGGTCGGCTCCAGGGCACCTGCCGGGCTCTAATGCTGGAGGCTAAGGACCAGGCAGCTGGGGGACTGCTTGGAGCATGGTAACACATCTCCCCAGGCCTTGCTGATCAGAGGGTAGGAATCCAGCAGTGCTTTATTTCAGACAGGGGCTTCCCATGAAAAGCAGAGCCAGCTGCTCTCAGCCCCTGCCCAGATCACTGCCAGCACTCAGGCTCCACAGCTGGAGGCCGGCACAGACAGTGGGTGTTCTCTGTCCATCTCAGACCACTCCACCCATCTCTGCCTTGGCCCCAGTCTCTCTGAGCCTGTTTTCCTTGCCTGCCCCTTGAGCCTTTTGCTGGAATCAGTTGAGTGGGTCCAGATTTACCCAGTTCTATCACTTCTGACTCAGCTAGCCACACTCAAACTGAGGACAGTCCACAGCAAGGTTGAGAAGTGCCTGCCAAGGCAGATAAACCTGGCCCAGGGCCAGCAAGCTGAGCATCAGATCACAGCACGGCCTCTCCCTGGAAAAACAGCTCACTTTCTTCTGCCAATGCTGGGGCTGCTCCCCACTTCAATTCTGGACCCATGATGGGAAAAACTGATTCCAAGGCACTTTTAGGGGAGAGAGCAGGCTGGCCAGGGCACAAAGCCACTCAGATATCTAAGGATGCCTCAAGTGTTCGCAAAGCTTGCCCGGTGGATCTGAGATCCAAACTCTGCCACTTGCAATGACTATTGTGCCAAGGAAGCCACCAACCACACCTTAGCTGGAATTTCACCCTTAGGGGTAAAAAGGTAGTGTGTGTGTGTGTGTGTGTGTATGTGTATGTATGGGGGGGGTATGCTTTAACTGTAGGTTGCTTGCAGAATGGGGCAGTACAGTGTGCATGTGTGTGCACATACATGTGTGCGTGCATGCATGTGTGGGCCTGTGGTTGGGAACTGACACAGGAACCCTAGAGGAAAAGGGAACACAGGACAGCGAATGGTTATCACACACCCAGTTTGCCCCCATGTCATTCACGTATTTCAGAATCCGAAGTCTAGCAAACATTCTGCCTGCATTTTGTTTTTATAATTCTAACATGCTCAGAGCTACACAGCCAGGACTACAGGCCTGACCAAGGTCAAGGCCATGCTTGTCTGGAAGAAAACAACTCTTCTTAGGAAGGTGGGATGAGGGCAGCTTTGAGGAGCCACTGCTGTCCCAGCAGTGAAGGCAGCTGGCAGGAGTTCTGCAGAACTGGATTCAAATCCCGCCTCGGCAACTTGCTGGTTCGCAACATAGACAAGAGACTTTCCCTTCAGCCAAGGAGAGCAATGGTAATCATTACACCATGAACATTGGATGCCGCCTGCAGGGAGCGCTCACAAGCACTGCCCTGCTTGTCCATAACCCACAGTGCACTTGCAGTTTCCTGAGGGCTGGCATTCCCGGTGTACCAGACTCAGCTGTTCCTGTATTTTAACTAGCCAGCTGGGCAGAAAGCTCACCCGCCTGATGCTGGCGGGGAACACAGGACAGTGGGGTCTCTGGGTGGACTCACCTCCCCTGGGTACCCTCATTTCCAAGCACCAGTCCTCGAGCCTGCTCAGCACGGCTTCCTGTCCCCACAGTCCTGCAGATCAACAGAGATGCTGTGTCAGCAATAGCTGAGTCACAGGGGCTTCCGGGCTCTCAGAGGCACCCGACATTGGCCTTTAGGGGAGAAACTGGGCAGACCTTTGTTGCGGTGAGTCACCTGGTCCTCTAGGACAGTGGTTCTCAACCTGTGGGTTGCGACTCCTTTGGCAAACCTCTATCTCTAAAAATATTGACATTACGATTCATAACAGCAGCAAAATTATAAAGTAGCAACAAAAATTATTTTAAGGTTGGGGTGGGGGTCACCAGCACATGAGGAACCATATTAAAGGGTTACAGCGTTAGGAAGGTTGAAAACCACTGTTCTAGGGAGTTCGCTGGCTCAGATCACAGGGTCCTGCTGACCTGGAGATCCCGAGTCCCTGCAGCCTCTCCCATCCTCTCAGCCCTGAAGGTCAGGAAAAGCAAACAACACAGCAGCACGCCTGTCACCACCCAGGGAATGCTGGGCATGACTGGCCAGGCGGTGCACTGTGCAGCTCCAAAGGGTACCGTGTACCTAGGTATGGCATTGCCTGTCGTCAGATAATGCACAGCCTCCGCCACCCAACACTCACTCAGTGTCTGCATTAGTCACGTGTGTCTCAAAGCCCGATGGAGAAGAGTAGAATTCCTCTCACCAGTTGACCCAAGAGCTAACTGAATCCACTTCCCATCTTGGTCTGTGAGACTTCATAACTCAGTTCTCAAACACCGTGTTTCAGGCAGAGGCTGTGTCCCCATGGGCCTGGCATCCCAAGAGGGCACTCACAGCCTGGGAAGGGGTGTTGGCAGGTACACTGCACTCCTGTGGTTTACCATCACGCAATTCCCACTTCCCCTATCTAAGAGAAGGAGCTCCTGCCGCTGGAGCGGGCAGAGTTCACAGACACACATCCACAGCTGACATTCCACGTCCCTCCTCGGTCCTGTCTCAGATGCCGGTACGGACGGTACAGAACGGTACAGAGTCTCAGTTCCCCTAGTGTGTAAACAGGGGCCGCTGGAAGCTTCAGCCGGACAGAAGGACCTGGAATGCCAGCAGTGACCGTCATTTGTGTCCCAATGGGAAGGAGTGGCTGCCTGGTCTGTTCTCCATCTCTAGAGTTCACTCGTTCCTCACCTTATCATTTATCTCGTTTGTGTCTTTCCTGTTCTCTGGAAATCCAGCCCTGTTAATACAATGAGGCCCCGCTGGAGAAGGGGTCCCACCTTGTCCTACACTGCAAGATGCTCAGGCCCGGGACTCCTAGGCATGGTGGCCGACTCCCCTGGGAAGAAACCGAGCAATCCAAGGAGGGCACTGGAAGCTTCCAGAAGCAGCTGGAGCCAACCCGGCCGCCCGCAGGAGGAAATGTCGAGTGTGCCCCGGGCTTGCCAACCCCACAGCTGGCACCAACCAAACGCAAAGAACACAGGCTCGCTGCAGCCATGGACCGACTGATGGGCTGTCCATCTCAGAGCAGGGCACCCTGTGCACCACTGCACAGGGACTGAGAAGACGTTTGGATTCAAGTTCAGCCCAAACCAAATGAAATGTTAAAATTCACTTTGCTTTGCACAGGCCATATGCCAAAGGCTCAGAAGCCACTGGTGCCGGGGGGACCATCATACTGGGTAGTCCTGACCTACATCAGGGTGACAAATGACAGCCAGCCTCAGTGGTCCCAGAGCAAGGGATGCTTTGTGTGCTCAGCACCAGGAGGGGCTATGTGCAAAGGCTCATCTGAGCTTGGAGGGGAGACTGCCTCTGTGGGGGAATGTGTGGCCTTCTTGTCTGTTTTCCCTAGACGGCAGTGTGGAACAACTATCACACTGCATTTACACTGCACCAGGGGTGCAGATCAATCTGAGGTGATCTGCAGTACACAGAGGTGGGCCGGCAGGAGGGCTCAGCAGGCAAAGGCACCAGCCACACGAGCATGGTAACCTGAGTTCAGTTCCCGGACCCACAGAGATGTGGAGAGCACTGACCCCACAGAGTCGGTCTCTGACCTCCATGCTTACCCCGGGGCATGTGCGCTCCCCATCACACATACAATAATAAAGGAAAACGACAGAGTGTGTGGAGGGTGTGCACAAATACTAAGACCTTTCATGTCTGTGGTCGGAGCACAGGCGATGGGGGGGAGGGGAGGGAGAAGGGAGAGCACTCTGCAGGAACAGCAGCCTAGAAACTGTCAGTACACCACAAACGCCTGAACAGTAGCCACAAGAGCAGTCCCAGACTGTCAGCCTCTATTCTGGAACCTTCTACTCAGTGCTGAGCTCTTCCACACAACGCAGACTCAGAGGACAGTGAGAGGCAGAGGTGGGGTCCACAGCTCTCTCTCCTCACAGGAAGGTCGCCAGTCAACACGAAGCCAGGGGTTATCTGCATCTTGCCTCGCCCATACTCCCATCGGCCCTGCGCCTGCACAGTGGGCCCTGCCTTCTAAGGACCAGCTGGGTCTGTGAGGATGCAGGGCAAGTGTAACTGTGCCCCAGGGCGGAATCACTAGTAAGGCAAACTAACTGGCACCCAAAACAGTAGCAGAGACTGTGACACACTCGGATGCTCCCTGCAGAGTCCTGACTGTCAGGGAACATTTTCTCCTAAAACACACTTCTGGTGCTGTTGGTCACAATGTCTCTCTGTGATGAGGGCGTCGGGGGATTATTAGGTTTTCCATTTGTGTGCCAGGCACAGAAACGGTACAGGCTGCCTGCACTCAGACCCAGCTGTGTGGGCCTGGCCTATCACTGCCTAACCTCCCTGAGTTCCTCTGAGCAACGGAGCTGACGATGCCTTTGGGTGTTTCCACACTCAACGTGAAACAGCAGTGCAAATATGAGCAGCCTCCTGGAACACAGGGAGGGGCTGTCAGGGAAGCCACGCAAGGGCGTCTGCCCAACGCAAGTGCTGCCATGGCCGGTGCCCCGAGGCGGGTTTGTCCCCATCTGCTGATGGAAGAGGCTGTGGTCCCCAAGTGTCACGATGGGCAGAAACCACACAGCTGAGGAAGCGGAAAAGTCAGTTTCCAAATTCAGCTCCGTCCTTCAATGCTGCCCCACCCCGATGTCATGAAGCTCTCAAAATGGGCCACGAGGGAATGGGGGCCTCACACCAGCTCTCAGCTCGTCCCCAGGCTGCCCAAGGGTCATGGGAAGGGAAGGGGGAGCAAGTGTGGAGGGTTCTGAGGGAACCGCCTGCCCCAGACAGACGCTTGTTTCCTGGGCATCTACTATGTGACCGCACCACTCACACTAGTGGGATTCAGTGAGGCCGGAGACAACAGTGGAGGGTTGGGTCACCCTCAGCTACACAAGGAGTTCAAGGCCACCCAGGGCTACACCAGAGTCTGTCTCTGACAGAAGCAAACAAAAGACGCAGCCCAGGTACCAAGGGCAGAAGGAAACAGCCAGTTTGAGGAGCAGGCACCCACAGAGTGTGTCGACATTTTGGCTCAAAGCCGCCTGCACTTTCTAAACTGGCCTTTCTCCATTTTCAGCAGATCAAGACGGCCCCAAGAAAAACGAGCTGTGAGTAGTGGGAGCTCATAGTCCATGGGGCTGGCTGCAGCTCACAGTAAAGTGGCCCTGGGCGGGGCCAGGGTCCCTGTCCACAAACCCAGACTGGCTGTGTGGTCCTGCCCCCAGGGAACCAACTCTCAAACTACCAAGCAGCAAGGCCATCTCACTCCCACACCACTCTATTCCCCCATGGCGGGGTCTATGATACCCCTGACACTCTGACACCCTAGGTGTTAGAGACCACTGACCCACTCCGAAGGGGAGCCACCCAAGAAAGCCAGCAGTGAGAGGGTGGGGGAAGCATCTCAGGCCATGGCTGCTGCTAATCTTGGGGAACATGCAGGGTGGCGGAGGGCACTGCAGGGTGGTCAAGAGGAGGACATGCAGGGTGGTAGAGAGGAGGGCATGCAGGGTGGCACAGGAGAGGAGGCACACAGTGTGGCATGGAGGGGGAGGGCTCCAGAGACACTGCTTCCTTTCTGCAGCGCCAACCTTCGGTCTCCATGACTCTCCTTTACAAATCAACTTCCTACGAAGACTCAGACGGGTGAGCAGCCCAAGGCCACACAACTGGAAGCCACCTGTCTCTTTGGGGCCCAGGGTCTTGCCCCTGACTCAATTTGTTAATTTTACCTAGACTGATGGAGGCAGGACCCCAATGCCACCCCTGCCTCCCCTTCGGAGGCCCAGACCAGCACCCTTTGAGGCGTGAGGTAGGAGTGGGGAGCAGTGAGTCTGATCCTCTCACTGCTTCTCCACTCCAAGGCTGGAGTCCTGGGTTGGTCTGCGCCAGTTCTCTGTGAGGAACACAGATGTCTAGAACAAAGCGAGTCACAAGAACCACACAGCTTCAGACAAGGCTGGCACAGTCTTCACCACTGCCCCAACACCCTGTCTGCCCATCAAGACTGGGGAATCAAGCCAGACACAGTCTTGCTATGTGGGATCAACAGTGGCTTCCTGTCCCACACACGTCCCACCCCCAGCTTCTGTGTGTAACCTGGAGAGCTCACAAGCCACTTCAGTGAAGGCCTCTGAAGGTCAGATGCACTCTGACTCAGCACAAAAGTCAACGTAGGTACCAACACAAGACGGTAGGAGGCTGTGTTCCGGCTGGGTACCTCACAAAGCCGTGTGGCAAACAGGCCTGGGACTTACGGCTCGGTGTGCAGACTCCCAGGTGGGTCTGTGAGTTTTGCATACATTTTGGATCTAACACAGGACCCACAGACTGAGAAAACTATCACCACACGTTACTAAGGCACAGGTGGATGGATCCCAGGTGTGTGAAGCTGGAGCTCTTAGTCTTTGCCCTGCTTAACGCACACTGTTGGGGACAGTCCATCCAGTGCCCTGCTCGGCTCCTAGCTTTGGGCCCGTGGCGATGCCTCGCTCTGGGCCTCTGTGCCAAGAGGCCTCGAGGTCCCTGTCCAGGACAGTACAAGCAGGAAAGGGTCAGGACAACCTTGCAGGAGCCCAGCTTCCTGCAATCACACACCACCTACACAGGATCCTGTCCCCAGGCAGCAGGAAGCTGGGGGTGGGGGCTGAGCACTGGTACGGAGTCCTGTACACCTGGCTATGACCCATCTCTGATGATGGAGACAATGTGGGACACACACACACACACACACACACACACACACACACACACACACAAAAAAAAAAAAAAAAAAAAAAAAAAAAACACCCCTTCCTCTCCCTCTCTGAAGTCACCATTCAGAACAGCTTCCTCACGGGTCACCCTTGTGCTAATCTCTGTCCAGTTTCACGATGCAACCCAGCCTGGCATTAAATTACAGAAATCCTCCTGCCTCAGCTTCTCAAATGCTGACATTACAGTGTGGGACCTAAGTGGCAGTTCCGGCTAGCCTAGTGTGTGTAGTGAGTTCTCTCAAGCTCTGTGAGGACAGCACTGGACACGCAATCGCAGATGAGGCCCAAGAGGCTCTGAGGTTGAACCCCTTTGCCAGAGTCAGGATTAAAGGAAGGCACAACCTGGGCCGGGCTTAGAGACCATGCTGCCTCCACCTTCACTCCAGGTGGGATCTAGGGCAACAGGGGGAGAGGAATGCCACTTCCAGGAGCATGCAGGCTTCTCTTGTGGTATCCTGAGGGCAGTGGCCTCCACTCAGCCAGCCACCTGTGAAAGTTCTGAGTCTATGGTCTTTAGGGGACAGTCCGGGAATGGACAATGTCCTGCAGCCTGGGCACAAATCCCACTGCACTGCTCATACACCAGGCCACTTTCTGCTCTGGGATTCAGTTTCCCCATGAGATTTCCAAGGGGAGGGTGAATTCTGCACTTGGGCTATGCCAAGTTCCATGGCCAGGACCTACTATAATCTGGTGCCTGAACTGGTACCCCCACCTAGAATTTGTTACTATTCTGCAGAACTGGGGATGAACCTAGGGCCCCATGCACGCTGAGAAAATGCTCATCACTGAGTCCCACCCAGGCCATGGTCCACGTTTGAAAAGCGGAGGGGCTGGCCCCATGTCTATATAGTGGAGTCCTTGGACCGGAGGGTAGGAGGTGAAGGGAGATAACACACCCCACATGCTGGAGCCCGAGTCACTTGGCACCCCAATGAGGGTAGCCTGTGCTTGCTCCTCCCCCATGACTCGGAGCTGAGTGGGTGAGACTGAATGAGACTTAGTGTCCCCTGGCGTAGCAGAAGGGGGTGTGGCGGCTGGAGGTGGACCCCGAGAACCCTGAAGGAACAGTGTCCTTCGCCATACCAGCACGCCCACCCTTGCTTGCCCATGGGGCTCATCTGTGTAGGCCACTCTGTCTTTTCCTCAGTCAGTACTCTGCTTGCTTCTTTCCCACAAGGCCATGTGGTATCACAAGAACACGGAGGTTGTGGTCCATGAGGCCTGGGGGCTCAGGGCACAGGGAAAGTCTCTAGACAGGCTGGGATCACATGTAGTTCTGCTCTGCCAAGGTCCAGCCACGGGAGGGGGACAGTTAAAAGAAGCAGCCTCAGTTTCCCCGTCTGCACACTGAGGCTAGGCTGCCTGCCTGGGAGGCTCAATCTGAAGACTAACACAAGTCAGGACTTGGCAGCCACCGACTTCCCACCACCTGGTCACTCACTGTCATCACACCCCAAGGGATGATTTTGCCTCTTTGGACAGGTGACAATGTCTGAGGACAGGTCTGGTTGTGACAACCAGGGGCCGGGAGGGGAGGAGGTCATGATGCTATCAAATGTCCTCCACCAATGAGCCCCAACCCCAAGGGATCAGAGGTTCAGGCCTCAGGTCATTCATAGGCAACAGAAAAACAAGGTTTTTCCATATTACATGTCAATCACACGGGGTCTGGTACACACTGCTTGAACATCTGCTGCACACCAGGCCCCGCTCCAGCCCAGAGCCACACTGGTGAACTGCCTGTGCAAAGCGGTGCTCTCGGGGGACGGGACACGCAGGATCCACAGTGCTTGTCAAATGTTCCCACACCCTTGCATGGACACACCACTCACTCAGACAACGCCATCCTGGCAGACATGTAGGCTCCTTCTGTCTTTGATGGACAACCCACCCATTGAAAGGACCCTGTTTGTGTGCCCCATGGGACAGGTGCCCCAGGGAGTTGCTGGACAGTAAAGGATGGGACACCAGGAGCATGCCAAGTCCCACTCCAAGGACCTGGGTCTGTCCCTCAACAGCCTCCCACATCTGCACACCAGACACCCTGCCGGCTCCATGCAGAGGACCCTAGAGGGAGCCAGAAGGACACGAGGCTGCAGCTGGCTCGTTCCCTGCATCACAGATAATGTAAACACCACAGCCTTCCCACCACACCAACCTTCGGCTGCCTGGCTCTGCCGTCTTCACCAAGCTGGCGACTCCCCCCATCTGGCGATTTAGACTGAAGGAGGCGTTCGGACAAACAACCGGGCATCTGTCACCTCCGAGGCCGATAGCTACGCCTTCTGAATCCAGCCCCAGCAGGACCCCTAGGCCGCCTACTGGCCCAGTCACTCAGACTTGCATAGTTTCTAGGAACATGAAATCATGGAAAACCAGCAAATGACAGAGTGTTCCTGAGGGAGGAGACGGCCTGTGGGCAAGGTGTCTGGGTGCCAGTGGCCAGGCTGCCCTGTGCCTGCTCATGTCCAGTCATGCGGGACTGAGGACCAGCTGGGCGAAGAGCGAGTGCTGGGGTTACAGGTACACCGCACCATGCCTGAATAAGGCAGTCAGTCTGCTTTTCCTATCTAAGCACAGGAATCTTTGAATCTGGGGTCCACCTTGTGCCTCCAGCACATCTCAACCATGAAACCGCCTTCAGGGGAGACAGCAGGTCCACACTTAGACTTCCTAAGGCTTATAGTTGACAAGGGGCATCTGATGCCTCAAAGGTTCCAAATGCACGCAGCTCTCCAAGAGTGATGTGGGTACCTGCACTGACATCTAGACAGCCCTTAGTACAGCCACAGGTGGCTTGTGACTCTTATGGTGGACCCACTTGTGGCTGAGCACCCCCTCAGGCCTCATGATTCTCCCACCTCAGTCTCCAGAGCACCTAGGAATACAGGCTTGCACCTCTAGGCCTGGCACACCAAGGACTCTGAGGCTCAAACCTCCCATTTCCACCTCGTACTGACCAAACAATGCTCTGCAGGAAAGAGGAAATGTGTGGTGTGTCTCCGGGATATACAGAGAGCTCAGTGAAACTGGCCAGGCAGAGAGTGAGGCAGCCTGGCAGACAGACAGGTTAAAGAGAAAAAGCCTGCCCAAACTGTAAGCCAAGCACAAGAACCAGGACTCAGTACTTCCTATCATGGAACTGGGCTAAGGGCATCATGGGATCGTTCTGTCTGAAGAAGATGATGGTAACCTCAGTGTCGGCAAGGACATGGCACAAACAGAGCTTTCCAGCTCCAAGGTGTATATATGGGTAACACACCTGGCCATCTGGTCACGCCACCCATACCTTAGCACCTGGCACTGACCCCAGACTCAGACCTCACAGACCGTGCTGAATGTGACGATTCTCTGCCATTCAGAATGTCCTTGGCCAAGGGCACATCCATCAGAATTATATCAAGCAGTCTTCAAAGTGCACGTCCTGAGTTCTCCCAGCAGGCTCTGCTGGGAACAACCTGGGTGCCTGTCACCAACCAGATGAACAAACAAATGATCACAGATCAATAAACAATGCTTGATTGGCCAGGAAGAAGATGCCAAACAGTCACATGACTAGACCAGCCCATGACAGTGGACTTTACGAATGGAAAATCAATACAAGAAAGTCAAAAACACAAGGTACCCTCAGTCCTCAGGAGTCACAGGCTGCCAGGGCTGAGGCACAGTACTGCTGGCCCGGCACCTGCCGTTGGCACCCTGTTCCTGAGGAGCACACAAGCTCTCATTCACTCTCATCCGCACTCGGTGCCAGGCACCAGGCACGTAATGGTTACACAGGCTGAGGCTGCTGGTCAGGCCACCCACACCTCAGCACCTGGCACCGACCCCGGCCTCACACCCCATAAACCAGCTGTGGGCCAACGGTCTATGGGCAAGCCCAAGACCAACTACCTGCTTGTCCTTACAGCCACCCCGGGATGTGGGGACACACTCACAGGGTCTTTCCTGATGACATCCACCTCCAATGTCTGGGACCAGAGGGTACGGACTGTCCTTGCACAGGCTACCTACATCTGCCAGGGGTGCTCTCTTCTCACCACCCACGCCACTGGGTCACCAAGCCACATCACCATCAACGCAGCCTGGAATCTGCTGCTGTCACCACCCACAATGTGGGGTGCCGGCATATCGGCACCCACTTCTTACCACCCACTCTGTCCCAAGCCTCTTCAGGACTCCTTGCTGGCCTCTGATTCTGCCCTGTCTGCTCAGCTGGGTTCCCAGGAGCAGCCAGGGCTACCAAGTGAGAAGCAGCCAGACAAAACAGGAGAGAGAAGACGAAAGGGAAGAAAATCGGGACGACAACGGGGAGTGCTCACCGCACAAGCGTGAGTACCCGGGTTCAGATCCCGGCACCCACGTAAAGAGCTGGGCGTGGAAGTGTGTCTGTAACCCCGGGCCTGGGGAGGAGTACGGAAGGATCTCTGGGCCCTCTGGCTGCCAGCCAGGCTCGCTGCGAGCTTCCTCAGAAATAAGGAGGTCATGGCTGAGGAAGATGCCTGACGTCAACATTTGGCCTGTGTCCGCGTGTGCTCCCCCACCATGACCGCTGCCCCTGCCCTGGTCCCCAACAGGCCTCACTCGGTTCACTCCCCTCCGGCTCCTCAGACCCTCACTGTTACACACGCACACACACGCACACGCACACGCACACACTCACCTGGTTGATTTTCCATCTCTCACCTTTCACCTCCTCTCAGGCTCTCTTTAATGTTTATTTTATGTATTTATGTGTGTATAGGGTTATGTATGCCTCGGTATGCTTGTAGAGGCTGGAGGACAACTTGCGAGAGTGGGTTCTTTCCTTTCACCAAGTGGGTCGTCAGGGTTAGCAGCAAGCCCCGTTACCCACTCAGCCATCTCGCCTGCCTCTCTAGGGCTTTTCTGATCATCCACCTTCCTCAGCAACCTGCGGTCACCAACCCCCACTGCAGACCCCACCCAACCCTGACAGTCCCCCAGTACTCGCTGCCTCCTCCCCTCATAGAGCTGGCCTATGGAACTCCATGTTCCCTGTCTGGGCCTCTGAGCATTCCTCAAGAGACAGTTACCAAGCAGAGGTTTCATCCCTCACCCTGTTCCATCCGGCAATCCTCCAAAACAAGAAAATACCAAAGCCCTTACATTAGGGCCAATACATAGCCCCTTCCCTCTCAAGCGCCTAGACCCCAAGCTCCATTCCTGTCCCAGCTGCCATGTGGGAGCAAACTGGGACCCATGTGCACCACCCCCTCTGTGAGCCCAACCCAGGTACCTACTTCCTGTGTACCCACCCTGCCCCTTGGATCCCCCGACTTCCCTCCACTGTGAGGGGGTATGAGGCACCGCCCCACACGGGTGTATCAAGCACTCTGAGCTCCTGTTTCAGACCCCATCATTGCGCAGACTGGCCCTCCAGCCCTGCACTCTTCTCTCTCAGCAGGCTCCAGGTGAAGGCACGTGACCCAGGCCTGTCCAGTCACAGTGCTCCATCTCTAGTCCACAGAGGTGGCTCAGGATGGTCACATGACCGGACCAGGTCAATGGAAACAAGATGGAAATTCCCACAGGATCTCCTAGATCAGTTCTCAGCCTTCCTAATGCTGCAAACCTTTAGTACAGCTCCTCACGGTGTGGTGACGCCCAACTGTAAAATTATTTTCACTGCGACTTCATAACTATAGTTTTGCTACCGTTATGAATCATAATGTAAGTATCTAACACGCAGGTGTTTGACCCTCAGGTTGAGAACCACTGTTCTAGAGGATGAAGCTATGTAAGGCTAGACACGCAGGGCCTCCTAGAGGCAGCAGTGAATGGGAGAAATCAACCCAGAAGGCAGAACAAGGCAGCAACGTGGAGCCCTGAGACCAGGCTCCTGGGTCCAGCCATCAGCTGTGGCACTTTCATTGTGGGAGCCATTTGCTGGATCATCGGGAGCTGATCTATATCCCTGCCAAGTCCCAACTGTCCCCGGGACACCCCAGCTATCAACTCCAGCTTCCTTCACCTTCAGGAGCCCCGAGTCGCCCACACCGTCACCGTCTCTTCGAGTTCCCAGACAACTGCTCTTGGCCCTGCTGTTCCCCACAGGGCTGCCTCGTGGGCTGAGGGGTTGGACAAGGTTTTTGCCCCCTCCCTCTCTCTTTCCACACCTGATACAGACCCCAATAAACCAGAGGCTCATCCGTGTACCTGAGGCCACTCCACTGGCCGTCAGCTCCTCACATACCAGTTAGACAAAGAGAGTCGCGAGAGAAGAGGCCTGTGTCCCTGGAGCCCACTCTCCCCATCTGTCAACAGGACACTGAAACACAGCTTCCCTGCAGCACAGGACAGAGGCTTCCTTCCTCACAGCAGCAGCCCCAGCACCCTACAGTTTGGACATCTGCTGACTCCGAGACAGAGCACAGCCCAGCAGTTTCACGGTGGGTGGACACAATTCCTCGGGGCTTTCAGGAACTTCTGGGGACTTGGCTTTGCTCTGGCGGAGGAGACAGCTAAGCTGGCAGCTCTGACTGGGGAGAGGGCTGCCCGAGAGAGAACTACAGAGAGATATCCCCAAGAGACGGAGTGTAAGAGCGGAGCGGGGCAGAGCGCCTGGATACAGCTGTGCCTGAAGGTGGGATGGACTTTCGTTTTCCTTTCGACTCAGATCACAGCCTGGCAAGACAGGCACTTATAGACCTCAGTCATACAGACTCACTTAAAGCCCAGCGTAAGTTTCAGACAAACAGGTGTTCACACGACTAAGCAAATCTATTTCCTGTCCTATGCAGAGACTCCAGGTGAGGGCCCCCTTCTGCCTCACGCAGGTGCACCTGTGTTCACACAGGACGGGCACTCTGGAGTGTATTTACAGGAAGGTCCAGGCTTACTTGGCAGATTTTACCTAGAATGTCGCCAGCCAACTTCCCCTTCCTTACTCCCTGGGAGGTGTGGCGTCACCAACACCACAGCCGGTGGCGTCACCAACACCTCAGCCTGTTGCTTCACGACTGTGGAAGCTTTGCATAGGCCTATGTCCAAGAAGTGGGCAGGTACGACAGGAACAAAGACAGAGGATGACACTGCGGGGTGTAACGTCCCCAACGGGATGGGCTCCACCTCTTCTGTGGTTCAGCCCAGCCACACTGGGCTTTAATCTTATGAGGATCTGGGACATGTCATTACAGGGTGGCACCAGGGCTCAAGAGGAGGTCGCAAGTATTAGATAGGTTGGGCTCAGCGTGCTGATGCCAAACCTAAATTCCAGAATGGGGAGGCTGAGGCAGGAGGTTCAGGAGTTCAAGATCACCCTGGGCTACACAGCAAATATGCGGCTAACCTGGGCCACACACACACACACACACACACACACACACACACACACACACACACACAGAGGAGACAGACACTGAGTCAGTTTTGAGACGGCACCTACCAGGACCACCTCCCTAACGCTCCCAGACAGACAGTTGACCTCCTCCTCCTCCTCCTCCTCCTCCTCCTCCTCCTCCTCCTCCTCCTCCTCCTCCTTCTCCTCCTCACCTGCTCCTAGACAACAAAAAACAGGTAAGTCACAGGGCCTCTTAAACCCCAAACTGCTCAGAATAAGAACACTTAACTAAGTCCCAGGAGGCACAGGGCAGATCTGGAGTGGGTGAGGGTCCTTCTCCTAAGGGCTGGGGCTCTGAGGAGTCTATGGGAAGACACTGGCTACCCAGGCAGTCAAACGCCACCAGAGAGGGTCCCTCAGCATTGCTGAGCCTCAGTCTCCCGCTCTATAGAATGGGTGAAGAACCATCCAATCCTCAGGAACCACAGTCTGCAACTGTCACATCAGCCATCAAGAAGTCCCACTGAGAGCCTCCCTCTACCCGGCCACCTGTGGGTCCTCGAGAAGTTCCAATGACACTGACCACCCAGAAGAGGTGAGACTACTGTCCAAGGTGCCCATGGTCAGAGCCTGGCAGGCCAGAGGACTTGAGAGTTGGCTAGAGACAGGCCCATCACTGAGTCCTCTATACCCTTCTCCCGGACGCTCCTTGTCCCCACAGAAAGGTGGGGGCTCAGATCCCAGAAAACAGAACCAGAAGACAACCAGGACAAGAGCAGGGTGTCCCATGCTCTGGAATATGCATTATCACCACACCTACACTACACCTGGGACAGTGACCCGCCCGCCACACACCCGTCCGGGGGCTTTCTGATGATGAACGTAAGGCAAACAGCTGTCCTTCCTGTGAGTCCTGGAGCCTGTGGCTGCACAGGAGGGCAGGGCCTGAGCTCACATCCAGGCAGAGTGAGAATCTGGGTTTGAATCCATGCCTCTGCCTTCCCAGACAAGTGGCCCACACACTGCACCCCTCCCCTCGCCTGCAGCTGGCACAGGAAAAACAACACTTGGAGGCAGAGGGGCCATGGGCTCCCAGAAAAACCTCCCCGGAAGACTGGTCACACTCCAGAGGCTCAGCAAACACCGGTGTGCACACCGACGTTGGCTCTTGTGCCTTCTTGCCCTTGCACCGACACCAGTTTTCCCACGCCATACCCCGGCTGTCTACTCTTGCAAGTGAGGACAGCACAGTGACCCCCGAGGCATTCCACTGGGGCCACCCCAGCTCGCTTCCTTGGACTGCCTCCTTCCCAGGACACCACCACCTTCACCAGCCTCTTGGTGCCCACCCTTTCCCCAAATCATCACATTAGCTCTCCAAGGGGAGGGAACAAGGTCTGCCCTGCTCGCTGTGGGACGTCTGGTGCTCAAGGCAGGGTCAGCTGCATTATGAGTCCCCTCACAGAGCCCGTGGAGGCCAGGAGTGCCACTATTCTTTTGTGATGGCTAATACTGTCAACTTGACAAGACAGAGAAGCATCCAGGAGACTGACGTCTGGGCACATCTGTGAGGGCGTTTCTGAGTTGGACTAACTGAGCAGTTAGTCCAACTAACTACGCAAGGGCAGCATCGTCCCATGGGCTGGGGTCCTAGAGTGAGTGCCAGCCTTCACACCCACGCAATGTGACCGGCCACTTCATACTGTTGCAGCCTGCTGTCACAGACTGAGCCCTCCAACCGTGGCCAAAATAAACCCTTCCTTAAGTTGCATCCCTCAGACGTTCTGTCACGGCAACCAGACAGTAGGGATGATGTAGAGACACTAAAACAATCCGATGACCCAAGGCCACACCACACGGAACCGTAAAACCTGAATTTGGAGATGGGCCCTGGACCTGGCCTAAGAGCCCTCACTCCCAGCAGGGGCTGTGAGGTTCTTCTCTGACATCTGAGAACAGACCAAGGTACCACTTAAGGGTAACGCCCACAGCAACCTTCGTGGTGTCGGTAAAGGCCCACAGGAGGGTCAGAGAAGGACAGACAGCAGGGAGAGTGGAGAAAGAGCTGCAACAGGGGCATGATCACCAATCATCTGGGAATTCAGGGAAGGAGACAGGAAAGGAGAGGCAGCCGAGACCTAGCAAGGCTCGCAAGGTCCACGGGGATACTCAGTGTTAGCCAGGGACAGCCAGCCTGGGACTGGGGATGCAGGAGGAGCAGGGAGGCACACAGCTGGGCCCCACGGGGGCTTCCAGCGCACCACGGGCCTTCAGGACCAGTGTGCATTTCACAGAGAAGAAGTCATGGGAAAAAGTACCTACCTGTGGTTTTAGTAGGAAGAGGTTGGGGGAAGCGGGGTCTTCCACGGGCACTCCAGTGCCTGCTGTGGCCCTAGTCCCCACCAGCACCAGTGCCGCGCTGGCCCGCTGGGACACTTGGCAGCAACGAAGATCCTGGGAGGTGACTCCCGCTGAACGGGGCAGCAGACAGCAAGCTCCATCCCAGGGAAGCAGTGCCGTGTGCCCGCTCACCCCAGCACCCTTACTAAGTGCCAGGGCTCCAACAGGGACCATGTGGGTCGCATCCCCAGAGGGGCCTGCAGGTCTTTCCCCCCTCCCAGGGGGGCTTTCTCCTGGACAGCCTAGCAGGCCTCCCACCCACCAGCTGAACATCCTCCTGACTTGCTGGCTTTCCTACCCCCCATTCCTCACTCCAACACTAAGCATGTTGTTTACTCTCAGACCTCAGTTTCCCCCTGAAGGAAAGAAAGAGCTTAGCCTCAGCTTTTAACACTTTTTTTCTCCCCAGATTCCAAACTCTTCACCAACAAATATGTGCTGGGTATGGTGGCATGCGCCTTTAATCCCAGCACTTGAGACAGAAACATAGGAGGGCAGATCTCTGTGAGTTAAGGCCAACTGATCTACATAGCAAGTTTCAGGACAGCCAGGGCTACATAGAGAAACCCTGCCCCCACCAAAAAAAATAAATAAATAAAAAATAAAAAAGCACTGTGGGCCTACTATGTGCTTGAACAGAGTTAAATGACAAAGGGCAAAAAAGGCCTTACTGTGTGCGGGTGTCAGGGGTCCCGAGGATTAGTAATCCACACACTGAGTACTGGAGCCTACTCAGACCAGAGTAGCCTTCCCCCAACTCACCCTCCCAAGGCCAACCCCAGCTTCCTCTTCCTCCCACAGCCCTGGGGCAGGAAGGAGGGAGGCCTGGGGAACAGCCATATCAACATCCCCCACAGCTCCAAGAGAAGGGTCTGAATGGAACTGATGGCAGGATGTCACCCGGAGTCAAAGGAAATGGGAGAGAGGAAGGGCTGTGTGTGTGTGTGTGTGTGTGTGTGTGTGTGTGTGTGTGTGTGTGTAGAAGAAGCCAGAGGGGGGGGGGGGACACACGACACGGACACAAGGCAAGGGGCACCACAGTGGGCAGACACTGAGAGGGGGAGCAGAGGCTGGGGAAACTGAGTCAGGGACAGATGGAGAAGATGACTGGAGGGCCACAGGCGCAGGGAGAGATGGGAGAGGGGGGCAGGGAGATGGCTCAGTGGGTAAAGCGCTTGCTGTGCTCTATGAGGACCCGAGTTCAGATCCCCAACACCCACATAAAAGCCGAGGTAGGAGTGTGACATCTGCAGTCCTAGCGGTGGGGATGGGGGGTGAAGACAGACACAGGAAGGGGGTTGCTGGCCTTCCAGCCTAGTGCAATGGTGGGCCCCAGGTTGAGTGAGTAACACTTTCTCAAAAGCTAAGATGGAGAACCACACAGGAAGACACCCAACATCCTTCTGTGGCCCCTATGTGCGTGTGTGGGCACACGCACGCGTGCAGGGGCAGAGGTACAGGTGAAGAGATAGCAAGAGGGCAACAGAGATGTGGAGAGACACACATGGAAGGCACAGGACAGGAACAGTCATTCTGAGGAAGAGGCTCTGGGGAGGCAGCCTAAGGCTTCCTCAGTCCGGTGCCCACAGGGTTATCTCACGGAGCCAGGGGACTGGAGGAGATGCCGCAGTCAGGGCTTCCCAGGGCACAGAGCCCCGAGTGCCTGTCACGGTCCCCAAAGCCCATGCTAAGGAGGGTTATCTCGCTGCACCCAGAACCCTCTACTCCTGATTCTTTTCTTATTAAATGGTTCAAGTCTTTTAAAAACATTATTTCCTTCGTTCTCCCCACCCCAACACTCCCTGATACTTTGAGACAGGGCACAATCCAGCCTAGTACTTGAGGCTTGCCTTGACTTAACTCAAACCGACTCCAGTTTTAAAGCATCCCCCCCTGCACGTGCCACCACCTGACACACCCACAAACGCGGCAGTTCATGCACTGAGCTCCAGCACATGCGCAGGCCTCACGCCTGCCAACTCTCACAGGTGTGGCTCTCCCCCTCTGGAAAACCTGCCCCTCTTCTGCCCAGACAGCTCCTCCTCCAGGATGCCTCCTTGACTACCCCACCCTCCAGGATGCCTCCCTGACTACCCCACCCTCCAGGATGCCTCCCTGACTACCCCATCTCTGTACCACACCCCCAACGGGTCTGGCTCCCTGGTGGCTTGGGGGGTAGCCTTACCACTTCCCGCTGCACCCCCTTCTCAACCTCACATCCTTTCAGGACCCATCACAGCCCCTAACTCCCACTGTGGTCTGCACACATTTGTGAAGCATATGGGAGTATCTGCCTCAGACAGACAGAAAGCAACTTGAAACGGCCCGGGGCTCTGTGACGGCATGACAGGCTGGCCACCGAACCCACCTCAAGCCACCCAACCTGCTTCGGCTCAGGCTCTTCCCCAGGGATCCTGGCCAGTGTCCCACATAGAAATGGAGCTCACAGCACTACTCCTGATGGAGCTGAGCTAAGGAGAATCAACATGAAGAGCTAAGTACAGAAGGCACATGACATGGTTGTCGTCAGAGGCAGCCAGCATACGTAGGGACATGCCTGCAATCTCTGACACTCTGCACAGCATGCCGCAGGCGCGCCAAGATCCTGTGGCCACTCTCCTGAGTACACCAGCCCTCTGATGTTGCAAGCGGCCAGCAGACCTGACCGGGTACAGTTCTTTTCCTATACACACACCTGGCATGGGGTTCAATTCACAAAACAGACTCAGTAGGAGATTAACAAGAATGACAATAAAATTTATTATAATAAATGTCCTGATGAAAGTTTGCGCTTTGCGGAAATTACTGAGTAAAGTCAGGTTACTTAAATCTTCAGGAGTATTGGCAACCGTTGTCATAACAGATAATTAGGAAGTGACTAGCAGGTATGCAGTATATATGCAGGTAATATGCATATATACTGTGGACACACAAGGCGATACGCGTGTCAAGTCCTAGTCATCAGGGCAAGTTCTCAGCACACCGCTTATTTCTAGAAATTTCCATTTAATATTTTCGGACCACTGCTGACATAGAGTAACTGAAAATTTGGGAAGATGTGGGAACTACTGGACTCTGTGATGTGGCAGCCATAGAGAAAAGGCAGTCAGTGAGCATACTTCCAGAAGAAGGCGCGGGGCAGGGTTGAGTCCCCACAGCCTCGAGTCTAAACCGTCACTCTCTCAAATGTGCTCTTTAGAAAGCAGCATGGGGGAGGCATGTTAACCACCCCAGTCCCCAAGACTCCAGGAGCAAGGGGCCCTGGCTGCTTCTGGATCTTGGTAGCAGCTTCTTCCTAGAGAGTTGCAATATGCCTTCATGCAAGACACAGCTACTGAGTGTCCGGTGTCTTCTGGGTCCAGCACAGAGGTCTCTCTCCAGGCAAAAGAGACCCTGCGCATGCTGGCTGCCTCTGACGACAACCTGAATCAAGCCTGTGTGGCCTCTGAAAACTGACCAGCGGCCACCCTCAGTGTCTGGGAAATAAGAGGACCGAGCAGGGGGAGGAGACACTGTCCCTGCAGCCAGTGGTTCAGACTCAAGCACCCCAGAATCAGACGTGCATCTGCTGAGACGGAGCAGAGGGCCTCGGCTGAGGCCAGATCTAAACCCACCGAGGAGGTGTTCTGTGACTTGAGGAGTGTACTAAGACGGAGACAGACACCCATCAGAGGAGCATGGCACAGCAGCAGGGTCGGGATGCTTCTGGAGAACATCCCGGAAGATAAAGCAGTGTCAAAAGATGTTAAGCAAGGCTTTCAAATACAAGGCAGGCCCTGGCCATCCCCGAAACCCTGAAGCTCTCTGACATCAGTACAGAGTCCCGGGGCCAGTCCTGAGTGTGTAACACGGGGGACAGGTGGGGACCACAGAGATCAGGGCAGCCCAGGAAACCTCAGGCTGCTCAGTTTAGAACTCTAATTTTTCTCTACAAATGTCTGAATGTCAGTTCAATTAAAACCAGAAAAGCAGTCAGGTCCAGGGGCACAGGCCTGACATCCTAACTCCTGGGAGGCAGGAAGATTCAAAGTTCAACGCCAGCCTAGGCTACAGAGAGAGTTCTAGGCCAGCCTAGGCAACTTAGTGAGATCTTATCTCAGAAATAAAACGCGAGAAGTAGATTGGGGCTGTAGTTCAATGGGAGAGAGCCTGCCTAGCATGCGTAGGACCCTAGGTTCAATTCCCGTAACTACAAAGCCAAGTGACCAACCTAGAAAAGCCACATCACTCAACAAAAAGCACACGAAGTAAACCCTCCCTTAGTAGGAAGAATAGGCCCAGTGGGGGAGGGCGGCAGCGCCTTGCCCCAAGTCGCAGCCATCTGGAGGGAGCTGGGACCAAGAGCCCTGTTGTCTGTCCACCCTGACACTCAGGAGGAAGTGAGACAGAGAGACAACATGAGTGGCTGATACTTCCTAACCGCTGAGGCCAGGGGCTCGTGCCGGGCCTCACAGCGGGAAATGAGATGGAAAGGAGGGTAAACTGTGGGGACGGCCTTGGCCTCAAAGCCATCTCTCCACCCTGGCAGCTGGGTGACCCTGCAGCAACCACCGTGGCCATCTGCGCTCTGCGCCTCTGCCGTGGGGGGGACTGAGTTAAAGGACTACAGCTGGCCCCGTGGGTGTCAGTCAGGTTTGTAATCACTGCCTTTGATAAGGGGGAAGCTGAGGCTCTCAAGGGCCGGCTCTGGATTCCAAGAGCCTGTCCTGCTCAGCCTATGTCACCATCCCCTCCTGTCCCCAGGGGGTGGCAGCTACTGGTACTCCGCTCTGCAAACTCAGTCCAGGGGTAGCCGAGCAGCAACAGCTCCGGGCCTTGCTTTCAAGCGGACTGGTGGTACAATGCAGGCTGTGCCAGCTCTCTGACCTTGCCAGCCTTCTGCCACGGACCAGCCCGGGTCAAGAGCCTGGTGGATGTGAGAATCCACTTGGCAGCCGGGCCACAGATGCCATCATCTCCTCAGCAATAATGGCCTCCCTGGTCCTCCCCAGCAATTTCTGGGGCTTGGCCCAGCCCTCCAGCTATTTCAAATGACTCATGCCCACAATTCCTCCTCAGCCCGCAGCTCAGGATGGGAGAGAGGGGCACCCCACACCTCTGTGGTATGCCTGCAGCTGGGCCAGTTATGGCCCATGCAGCACAGTACCTGCCTCACAGACAGCAAGGCCTGGGGGGCAGGGGGCAGGCACAGACTGCTGCTGCTCAGGGGAGCTTCTGTGACGTCACATGAAAAAAATCAAAGCCACTCAAGCCATACCTAAACTCACAAAAAGCCACACCACCCACACTCTAGCTACAAATACACCTACGATGCCACATGGACAATGCCCTGGCGGCCTCCAGGAGTCCAAGGCATCATCACCATGGCAAGCTCTGAGGCTGCACACCCATTCCCCGCAACAGGGACACAAGGCCTAGAGATCTCCCTTTCCCCAGACTGCTTCCATCACTAAGGAACTCAGGGAGAATGTAGTAGCTATATCTAGTGCTTGGGACTCTGTTTTTCCAGTTCTGTCAAGCCATAGCCAGGTGACACCAGGCTGGACCTAGGGACCAGGACCTGCAGGGTAGTGTTTTAAACTCTGCAACAGGTGACTACCAGAAGGTGAGACTGACCGATTCAGAAATCGGACTCCCTTCAAGAATGTGGCTCAGGGCTATAGGAATACCTCAGTGGGTGAGAGATCATGCTGTGCTAGCCTGAGGACCAGAGGCTGGAACTCCAGCCTCTCTGGAACAGGCTGGGTGCGGTGGCACACAGCTTTGATTCCAGCAGATACTTGTCAGGTCCAGGCCAGCCAAGGCTATACAGTGTGACCTTGTATTAAAAAAAAAAAAAAAAAAAAAAAAAGCCTGGCTCAGCAGTATGGGCCTGCAATCCCAGAGCTGTGGTTGTGAGTCAGGCAGGTCCCAGAGGCACCCTGGCCAAGTCAGTCTAGGCCAAACGGCAAGTTCTGGGTTTAGTGAGAGACTCTGTCTCAAAAAACACAAGACGGGGAGCGACAGAGGAAAGACATACCACATCAACCTCTGGCCTCCCCAAACCCACAAATGGACTTGTGCACAGACACACACACACCACCCACAATAATTATAAAAGGAATGTGGCTCGGTGGACAGAGCGCTCTCCTAGCGTGCCCGGAGCCCTGGTTTCCACCCCCAGCACTGAATAAAAGTAGCGTGGTGCGTGCCTGTAACGCTGGCATTTAGGAGGTGGAAGCAGGAGGATCAGAAGTCAAAGGTCATCTTCTGTTCCATAGTGAAGACCAGTCTGACTCACAGGAGACCCTGTACACACACACACACACACACACACACACACACAGGCACACACACACACACATACACACACACACACACACTCCCTTTCTGTGGGAAGAGCCCTGACTGACCACCTCTTCTGCTGCCTCTCCTCACCAAGCACAGAGAGGGAGGGAGGAAGGGAGAGAGGGAGGGAAGGAGGGGGCAGGTCCAGGCCCCAACACTAGCAGGTACTTCGGATGCCAACCACACATCTGATCCTCACTGCTCCTTAACGTGCAGGTTCCAGGGACTGGCCCAATGACATACTGGTTACTCTCAGTCCATTAATGAGACGCTTGTTTTAACATGAACTAGGAAATCATCATTTATAACATAATGCATCAAAACCAGCAGGGCCTTGACTTCTTTGGAAGAGACTAAACATATTCAGGATTATGGGAACCCTCAAGCCAGGCAGGTGGCATAGGCCTCTAATTCCAGCATTCCAGAGCTGAAACTGGAGGGTGAGGAGTTCAAGGTCAGCCCGGGTTTCCTAAAACCTAGTCATGGACATTATCACAACCATCACGTACCCACAGGCAGTCGTGTGAAGTGGTAAGGCACTTTGGGAGTTTGGCAGCTCCTCAATACGTTAAGTTTTAATGGGACCCTTTAGCCCAAGAACCCCACTCCTAGGTTAAGTATTAGACGGAATTGAAAACATACATGTACCAAGAAAAACACGTGTACAAACGTTCCCAGCAGCAGTATTAATCACAGACAAAAAGGAGCACCAACCCACCGTCCATCTACAAGTCAGTGGACAAAAAATATATATAAATGGTCTATTCACACTAGGAAATACTATTCACTCATATAAAAAAGTACTGCTGAATGCTATGGTAGAGAAACGCTATTACAAAAGGCTGTAAAGCCTATGATTCCACGAGGAACCATACAGAGAACTATCCAGAACAGACAAGTTCACTGACAGGCAGTAGGTGTCGGATGAAAGTGGCCAGGGCCGGGAGAAAGAAGTCTGGGAGCTGATTGTTAATGAGGGCTGCTTTGGGGGATGTGAAAATGTTCTAAAAGTAGACGATGGGGACAGTGTGTGACCTAAGGATCCTAAAACCCACTCAAGAGTTCACTTCCAAAGGGTGAGTCGGATGGTTAGCGGAACAGACCTTCAGAAAGCCGTTATGAAAACACTTAGATACGGTTTTTAAAACAAGATAGGGTAAACAGATAGGCTCGGGCAGAGGCGGGTACAGCGGTTCACGAATAACTTAACACCTTCTTTAGGCTAGAGAAACAAACCCAGTTCTGCACCTCCCGGAAACAGAGGCTGGAGAAGGGGGCACGTCCCCAGTACGAAACCGGAGCCTTCCACCCCGATCCGCCTAACCATGCCGGGCCTAACCATCAGGCAACCCTGCTGGGATGAAAGAAATAAGGGGTGGGGTGTGGTGAGGGAAGGGCCCAGGAGCAGTGTGGACGCAGGGAGGCACGGGGGCCGAGGGGTAGCAGCCGCTTCTGGGGTGGGGGTGGGGGTGAGGGCCAAAACAGAGCAAGCCCCCTTCCCCAACGCGCGCGCGCCTGGAACCCCGCGGGGGGTGGGGGGGACTTTCTGCCGTCCTGGCTGGCGAGTCCTAGCGGCCAGGCAGGCACGTGACGGCCCGGGCCTCAGTTTCCCCCACGTGTAAAAGCAGGAAGCCGGCGGCACACCCGGGAGAGCGAGAGGAGGCATTCGCGTTCTAAGAACCACCGCGTCGTGGGCCGCGACCTCCGCAAGTTAACTTCCCCGCGGCGCCGCGCGGGTGGGGCTCCAGGCCACGCGTGTCTCCCTCCCGTTACCCACCCCCCCAACCCCTGCGGCGGCTGGGCCTGTCCGTCCGCGCCGCCCACAGTCCCCACCGCCCCGTGCAGCCCCGACCCGGCACTGGCCGAGGCCGCCGCCGCCGCCGCCGCCGCCGCCGCCACCTACCGTGCCCGAATCGGCGCCCGCGCAGACTCCGGCTCCCTGCCGGCCGCCAGGGAGGCGCCGCGAGGGGCGGGGCCCCGTGTCGTGACGAAAGGGGCGGGGCCTCTTGTGATCACGCCCCGCCCCTGTGGCCGAGACCGCTAGACCACGCCCCCTGCCGCGGCCCTCTCGCCCGACGACTCCAGGCGAGCCGGGAAGCCTTGGGAGGCGGGACCTGGATAGGCCCTGCCCACACGGCCTCGGCCACGCCCCCGCCCCGCGGCTGGCCCTGCGGCAGGGAGGCGCTGCTAGGGGAGGGCCGCGCGTCGTGACGCAAGAGGGGCGGGGCCTGGAGGGACCGCCCCTCTTCCTGCGCTGCCCCGCCTTCGCCCCCGCCCTGGGGGCGGGGCTCCCGCCGCTTGGGGCTGCCGCTCTGGCTCCTACGACCCGGCGGGCGTACCCCACTCGCACAGCGTCCTGCAGGGTTCAGCTACTCAGGCCAGCGTTCAGACGCCACGCGGGCTGGCCGCCCTTCACCCCAGACAGCAGCCAGCCCTAGGTGTGCATAGCAAGGGAAAAAGTGCAGGCTCGCCTCTCCCTGCGTCCTCTTTATCCTCTGTTTACACCTTACGTACATGTGTGTGTGCTGCTCCCTGTTTAAAATACATTTCTGGGACCGGAGAGATGCCTCGTTTGGTAAAGACGCTTGCAACCCCCGAAACCCACGGAGAGAAGCGACTCCACAAGGTTGTCCCTGACCTCCACGTGTGTGCTATGGCACACACACACAGAACTAAAAATAAACATTTAAAATGAAATTCTGGAGTTTGCGAGGTGGCTCAGCGGGGTAATAGCGCCTGCCTCCAAACCTGAGAACCTGAGTTCGTTCCGGGACCCACATCATACAAGGAGAGAACAGACACCCTCGACCGACAAATTGTCATGTGACCTCTGAGGTGTTGTGAAACAGTATCCCCCATACCCAATACAAAAATAAATGTAATAAATCTATTCTAGTTACAACTAGCACAAATATACACGCACGCCAGAGAAGTCAAGGCACACGGATGTGTGTTTGTCTTCCATTCATGCGTTCCATAAAACAGTGCCTGTCCTGTGGGAGACGCTGGACTGACAGAGTCCCCACCTGGGCGAAGCCAGTTTTCTACAATAAAGCCACATGACATAGCGTGCATATTTGAGATTTTGTGTGGCTAACCTGACACAGCAGCTGGAAGTTTCATACTATTCACAGTTGAAGAAAGATACCAAAGAAAGAGGTCCCAAAGGGACTTCTGCTGGGGGAGGGCTCTGTGCTGGGCTTTATGATTCTGTAAGGAAGCTGGATCCCTCAACAAGCCTTCACAGTAGAGTGTGTGTGTAACTGACCAGACAGGAATAGGGGCCTAAGCTGGTTCAGGGAGGAAAAACGGAGTTCTTACACCACAACCTGAAGTTCAGGCAGAGCGGCGTGTGCTGCTAGTCCTGAAAGGCACATTAGTCACAGATACAGCCTGGTAGGGAGGTCAGCCTGGGGCCTTGCATGAAGTTGGGTAGGCAGGACGTGGTGGAGGTAAGAGGATGCTGCCAGGATCCTGTGCATTGGGAAAGGGAGTCTCCACCATGTCTTGATGAAATGAGGACTGGGAAGGTGTTCGTCAGGGAAGGGCGTGGCTAGCCGTGCTTTCTGTAGAGACACCTCTCTGGATGCTCTTGGGGAGGAGCAGGCAGGGTTTGATTCCTTCCAGGGGTAGTTAAGCATTCCAGGGTAGGCACAAGGGTGCAGAAGAAGGGCTCTGCTTCCAGAGTCTCTGGGCAGAAAAGCGAGACACAGATCTGAGTGGAGGGCTCAAGTGGGCATTCTGGCAGCCACCCAGGGTAGCAAACACTTGAGGAAGGAAGTCCACTCCCCTGTCCCACTTCTGGATCAACCTGGGAATCTGATGTGACATTGAAGGCGGGTTAACAAGCTCATTTCCATCCCATCCCTGTCCCTGGACTGGGGCCTTCCAGGATGGGCACCTCCTTCATCTGCTCGACAACCCACTTCCTTAGCGGGCTCACAGAGCATGGCGCTTAGGGAGTCTCCAGGGGATGTTTGTCAACAGCATGGGATAGAGATGTAGCACAGGTCTAACCTCTTCCTAGCACTGACCTCCCAAAAGGCTGTGTGGATGCTGTATCAATGGCTCTGCTTTCTTCAGGCACAGAGCCTGTAGGCGGAGCTGTTCAGAAGGGTACTGGGGAGTGGGGGCGAAGGATGTGGCTGAGGGATCGGTAGATCACTCTCCTAACACTCTCAAAACCATCCCCAGCACCACCAGGCTTGCTGTGTTTTGTTTTTCATCGTCTTCAACCTGCCTGTTCGTGCTCCCCAGCAGCCTTCTGAGGTTTCTTATCACCACCACACACACTCTACAGGGGAGGAAACCGAGGGTCAGTCAGGAAATCTGGTTTGAGGGTTACAGCTGCCTCTTAGTACTAACGCGAGCCCAGGTCTCTCTCACCTTCTCCAGGGCTCTGGCAGCAGAAGGCGGCTGGCAGTGGGTCCCTTCTCCGGCAGGAAGCAGGTGGGGTTACCATTTCTCTCTGGTGGTCAGGCTTCAGAGAGCACCCTTTGGACTCTGACTCAGATGACCTGCTGCCACGGTAACGCGGCTCCAAACAAGGCGCTCATCTCTGGTTTTTGTCCTGTCATTTTTGTTTATTTGCACTCGTGTGTGTGTGTGTGTGTGTGTGTGTGTGTGTGTGTGTGTGTCCAGGTGTGTCTGTCCATCCAGGTATGTGTGTCTAGGGCAACCTGAAGTGTTACATTCTGGAGTCCTATCTACCTCCTTTGAGACAAGCTCTCTCATTAGCCAGAAGCTCACCAATCAAGCTGGACTGGCTGGGGCACAAGCCCCCATCCTCCTGTCCCTGCCTCCCCAGTGCTGGGATTACAAGCACACCCTTCTCCACCCAGCATTTTCATGGGTTCTGGGCATTGACCTCACGTCTTCATGCTTGCAAAGGCAAGAGCTTCAGTGACTGGTCCATCTCCCCAAACCCTTTTGGTTTTTTTTAAAACAGAGTCTCGATATGTAGCACAGGTTGGTCTTGAACTCATGATCGTGCTGCCTCCGTGTCCCAAGAGCTGGGATTAGTCATGTACCGTCACCACCAGCTTTAGATGCTCACCTCTTTAGAGCCTCCCTGGGACACCCTGGAACCATATCCTCATGAACTCAGCTGCTGTGTGCCCTCCAGGGTCTGATGCTGACTGATGCTGACCAGTGCCCCTGAGTACTTCCAGGGCTACTCCTTCCTACTCTGCACACACACACACACAGACACACACACACACACACAGACACACACAGACACACACACACACACACACACACACACACACACACACACAACCTATGGTGTACCTCAATCTCAGAAGATATGGGTTAGGTGCTCCAACAGGGAGACACTTTGTCTTCCCAGAGGCCCTGGAGTCAAATATTCAAGATCTCGGATCAAATGTGGGAGGTGGGAGTCGGGGGTGGGAGTTCCCAGCTCAGCTGAATTGCGGCTGTAAGCCCGGTGTGAGGTGCAGGACTCCAGCAGACTCCTGGAGAGTCTTCCAGAAAAGTGGGCCCTGCAACCAGCCCATTTTCCTTCAGTGTCGCCCCTAAATCATGTTTTGAGTTGAGGTTGAAACTGGGTTTTGGTTTCAAAACACAGCGTGGCTTTTCACCTTGAAGCTCTGGAGTTCTTCCTCAGCTGGCCAGGGCCTCACAGGTCCAGGACAAGCTGGAGTCAGGACCTGGGGCAGGAGCAGCAGGTTCAGGGCGCCTGCTGTGATCACCCTGGCCATGGATGTGTCCTTTTCCTCGCCAGTGTTTATTTTGCTTAGAGTCTTTTGTAGGCTTTGTTTTTCTTACAGCGTGTCTTACGTGCTTGTAAATTTGCTGGCAAAACAATAAATAAAAAAATAATGACTGTTATTTCCTCCTGGGTTTTTGTGTTTGTTTTGGCAAGTGTGTGTATCTAATCTCAAGGATGCTAATTTGCCCAATGTGTTTCACCGGTCAGTACCATCAAGAAAACATGGATATCACTGGACTGAGAGCAAAGGAAGGCGTTTTTAAGATTAATCAAGTTGGTGAAGTCCTGCTCTTTCTCCTCCTTCTCTTTCCCTCCCCCTCCTTCCTTCCCCTCTCTCTCCCTGCCCCACTGTTCCCCTGTCCCCCTGTCACCAGCCTCCCCTCCCCAGGGTCTCCCCCAACTCCCTACACAGTAGAGGACATCCTTGACTATCTGATCTCCCCGCCTCCACCTCCCAAGTGTTCTGATTATAGGCATGTGGTACCACACCCAGGATTTTCTGTGCTGGGATCAAACCCAGGGATGCGGGCAGGCTAGGCGAGTATCTACCAACTGAGCTGCAGACCCAGCTCCTGTCTTCTTCTAGGACTCATCCGATCAACACAAGTAAAAGAAAACAGTCCTGTAAATAAGATCAAAACCATCCTTTCAACAAGCATGAAATAAAAACTCAGAGTGACCGGTTAGCAGCTGAATCGACGTCCACGGAAATCAACTTTCTCTTTGTGGAAATGTGAGATCATGGTGCATCACGCTATCCGCAGGACCTTGGAGCTAAGCAATTGTGAAGGTTAAGTTCATGTGGCTTTTGACTGTGGGCTCTGCTCTGCGACAGCACATCTTTAATTCCTCTGCTCAGGAGGTGGTGGCAGGAGGATGAAAGTTTCAGATTATCCTTGGCCACACAATCAATTCAAGGCCAGCCTGGACTATAATATCAAAGAGAAAACAAGGCCGCGTGCACACCATAGGAGCTCATGGTAGTGAGAAAAGGAGAGGGAGGAAGATAAAGAGAGAAATAGAGAAATAAAATGATGGTAGGAATTGACAGCTCCTGGTGGGGAATCTCCGCAGCCTGCCCTTAGACTCAGTCATGGAAGATTGGTGATGTGTTACAGAGAACCACAGCTTCAGAATCTTGGGTTTGGAGGGACAGTGGGGCTACCGATAGGCAGAGGAAGGGCAAGACCCAGAACGAAGCCATCACGGGACACATCCTAGGCCCCAACTGAAGAACAGACCAAATACTTGTGCCTCTGGATCATCCCAGGAATCCTGGCCCACAAACAAGCCTGTCTTCTTGCCCAAGATGCTGGCCACCCTGTGGGGTAGGAGGAGAGAACCAAAGTCTGGGGAAGAGGCAGGATGTAGACACCATAGCACTAGACCCAAAGAAGGCTAGGCAACGTGACGCCTCTGCTTTGAAGCCCCAGAAAGCCCAGGGAGAGGTGTTAGGAGGCCCCACCTTCTTATCACTTTCATCTCCTGCCCGCTTGGCCTCCCAATCTGTCCTCGCTTCTGCCCACACAACCACCAAGCTGCTGTACCCACCCCAGGATGCTTTGCTCCCTCTACCACAAGCTCTCTGCACCCGTGCCTGTATTCACGGGGCGGCAAAGCTGCCAGGCACAGCTGTGCAACCTGGCCGCCACACCGGGTGTTGCTTCCACACAGCAGACGTCACAGGCTTCGACCGGCAGTCTCTAGCAGGTGACAGGAAGGTGCACCTGTTTTAATCACCTATACGTTGGTGCCATCTGGGCCAGCGGGGCTCCGCTGTTTACTCTGCCTCGCACATAGCCTTCCCTATGCTTCAGGCTTCACGAAGCCGATTCTGGATCCATCACCTGAGCCTCTTCTCCTGGAAGATATCCATAGCAACACCATTCTTGCTACGTCCGGCTAACGTCAGTCAGTGCTAACTGCTGATAACAGGAGTCAATAATGCCTGGTAGAGATTTCCGGAAGACATGGTTCTGGGTGGACCTGTGGGTTGAATTGATTACTCAAAAGTACACTCCTTTCAATCTTCTCTGCTTAAACAGGAACATTAAAAAAAAAAAGTCTCAGCTGGTTTCTGCTTTTCTCCAACTCTCGCTAATGACCCACTGAGTCATGTCAGGAACGAGCCAGTTATAGAGTCAGGGAAGCTGTGGCTACAGCCGAGACTTAACTTTGTGGGACTACCTTCTGTCTACAGTATTTGTTTGTTTGTTTGTTTTTCGAGACAGGGTTTCTCTGTGTAGCTTTGGAGCCTTTCCTGGATCTCACTCTGTAGACCAGGCTGGCCTCGAACTCACAGAGATCCACCTGGCTCTGCCTCCCGAGTGCTGAGATTAAAGGCATGTGCCACCACCGCCCAGCCTGTCTACAGTATTATGAGGCTGAGTTTCTGCTTCCTGGAGTGTTATAATAAAGTTTTATTTACAAACCAGTGAGTCTATTTAAGGTTCCAAGTGCAAATGCACACCGAACCCTATGCGAGTCGAGCAGAAAGTCACCTGGGGGTGGCTGGGAGGATGAGAGCTTGATGTGCAGGCTCCAAAGCCAGAATGCCTGGATTTGGGTGCCGTCACTCACTGTGTGACCTTGGGCAAGTCCGTTTCCATCTCTGAGCCTGCTACTCTTCACATGTTCAGCTGGAAGGATTATAATGCTAATCTAAAGTAGGCTCAAAGCTATAGTGAGATGTATGTGAAAACCCTAGTGGCTGTTCACAATGGCACACTCCTGTGATCTCAGCACTCAGGAGGCTGAGGCGGGAAGATCCTGAGTTCAAGGCCAGCCTGGGCTACATAGCAAAGCCTTGTCTTTTAATATATATATTATTTTACATGCATGCATGTTTTGTCTGCATGAATGTATGTGCATCCCATGTGTCCCTGGGGTCTATGAAAGCCAAAAGAGGGCATCAGATCCACTAAGACTGAAGCTATAGCTCTTTGTAAGCTGCCATGTTGGTGCTGGGCATTGAACCCAGGTCCTCTGGAAGTGCAGCCAGTGCTCTTAACCACTGAGCCACCTCGACAGTCTCTAGACCTTATCTTAATACATAAGTAAACAAACAAAAAAAGCAAATAGGCTGGGGATGTAGCCTAGTTGGTAGAACTCTTTGCCTAGCAGGTGTAAAGCCCTGGGTTCAATCCCCAGCAGCGTAGTGACTCACACCTCTAAAAAGAAGAAGGCAGCTCAGAAATTTAAAGTTATCTTCCACTACACAGGGAGTGCAGAAATCCAAGGTCATCCTTGACTATACAGCTTGGGACATACGACCTGCTCCCTCCCTCGGAAAAAATGATCTTTGTGGTGATTTCTGTGTTTATGATCGACACCTATCACAACTAGGTGTCGAAGGTGGACGCACACTGTTCACAGACCCAAGGGTATTTCGGCTGTGGGAACTTTTATTAGCAGGGGGAGAGGGGACACTGAGGCAGGGAGGGCTGCAGGTGGGAGGGGTGCAGCTTGGATCACTTAGGGGGCTCCGCGGCCAGCACCGGGAAGCAGCCCTCATGATGCCACTGGCGGTCCCGCAGGCGACGGACGGCCTGCATCTGCGGCTGGAAGGCACCCCACTCATTCCAGTGTCGGAAGTCGCCTGGTTCCAGCAGATACTGGTAGCCACGGTAGCCCGGGTACTGGTAGCCCACCCATCTGGGAAGAGAACAGGAAAGGTGTAGAGGCGCCCAGAGTCCCCTCCCCAACCTCTTTTTTGCTACCCATCTTGTAGCTAGTGTCCCAGGAGGGCTCACACATCTGCCCTGGCTTGGCCCTTTCTGTCCCATGCCCTGGGGCATGGCTTTCCCCTTTCCAATAGCCTCAGTATTCTCCTCTGAAAAGTGGGCACAGTCATGTGGCTGCTGTTTTGTGCACACTTGGGGACCAGATGGAGGGAATGCCCCCACTGTAGGCACACCCACGGGTCCAGGAAGAACAGAATCCAATACGTGAGTCTTGAGCTCTCTCTCAGGCGATGAGGACAAGGCATTAAGAGCCATGTCTCCAAACCTGGGTGTCTTTCATATGCACTGAGTCTCTCC
This sequence comes from Peromyscus eremicus, assembly GCF_949786415.1. NCBI lineage: Eukaryota > Metazoa > Chordata > Mammalia > Rodentia > Cricetidae > Peromyscus > Peromyscus eremicus. The sequence goes on along the minus strand of NC_081438.1, from coordinate 2,096,865 downwards.
GGCTACTGTAAGCACTGTCCAGGGTCAGATAACCTGGAGCCAAGCCGCGATGCTGAGCCACGTGGGGTATGGATGGCGGTGGCTCCACTCCCTCCCTTTCTGTTGAGGACTCACTTCATTTGATGGGTGAGCGCAGCACAAAGGTGCTCTCACCAAGGAATGGTAGAGCCAGCGATTCTAAGTTCAGCCCTTGCCTGGACCCAAGCCAGGTCTTCCCACGCCCTTCTCTGACCCATTGCGGGCCACTGGCTAGTTTCTGTGGAGGAATAGCTAGGTCCCATTCAGTTCCTTTCACCCTGGTAGAGGTGGGTAGCTCAGGCTCAACCATGTCCACACTGTACAGGGCACACTGGTGTCTCTAGTCCTGGGCAGAGGAACCCTCTCGAAGCAGAGAGTGGCCTCAATCCAAGCCTCCCCTCTGTGTGCCCAGCACGTGCCAAGCTCTCAGACAAGACTCTGAGGGGGATGGACGAGGACACAGGTTCAGGGGAGAAGGAAAAGGGAGCTAGGGAAAGGCTGCCATCCTGCAAGCATTATAGGAAGGCAGAAAAAAAGGACACTCATCTCCAGGGGCCAGGACTTGAGGCAAGGCACCTGACTCTCCCTAGGTTCTTGAGAAAGTAGGGTTAAGGGCTCTGCTTGGGAACCTCGGATCCCAGGAGTTAGGGTGGAGGAGGAGGCCTCACCCACCCACTGTGCAGCCAGCAGCATTGAGATGCAGACAGGGCACCAGCTCACCCAGGGACCTCTGCTGGACCTACCCTCTGTCCACATCAGTTCTGGCCAGGGCCCCATTACTCCTGAGCAGCTGAGAGTCTCTCCACTCTGGATAGTACTTACACAGAGGTGGAACTTGTCACATGCCACAGAGACATGTGATCTGTGGGCAGAACCCCAGGACCCAGTCCTAAAAGACTGTGTGTGTGTGTGTGTGTGTGTGTGTGTGTGTGTGTGTGTGTGTGTATCTGTGTACATCTCTATGTGTCTGTGTGTGTCTGTGTGGGTGTATCTCTGTGCATCTCTGAGTGTCTGTGTGTGTATCTGTCTATGTGTGAATAGGGAGGGGTTACGAGGTCTTCCCCAGGGACCGGATGTGACATTTCATCTCTGGCTGCCTTAGCCTCTGACTCTGCACTTGCTGCGGGGACCCAGAACCTGGATGCTTACGTGCCACCGGAGACGGTCACACTGCCCACGCGGTCACAGAAGCCATACACCCAGAGGCTGGGCACGTCATCCTCTTGAATCTCCATGGTGTTGCCCTTGAAGTTGGCCCCTTCAAACAGGCAGATCTTATGCTCCTGGGAATCCTGGGGAGGCCAAGACCAGTCAGAAATGGAAGCAGATGGGGGAGGGGGGAGAAAGGGGTGGAGAGGGACCCCTGGGGCTTGCCCAGGGAGGACCCTCCTCACCTGGGAACAGGAGATAATGGTTGCTACATCTCCAGTGCCCAAGGATAAAATGAATCATCCACACAGGCTCAAGTCCGTATGTGGAAATGTGTGGCATCACCCTGCAGCAATACAGAGGCCCAGAGAGGGCAAGCATATTGATTTACATCACACAGCCAACAAGGGAAAGCACCTTTCAGAGAGGTGCCATTTCCAATTCTCAGCAGCCTCTGAGGTATTGGGGAGCCCCATTCAATGTCTTTCTATATGAACTTCTTCTAATCAGAGTGAGCTACAATGGACCATGGGGTTGTGGAGCATGGATCTGGGTTTGAGTCCTGACTGTAGTCCTTATGCCTAATACCTTGGGCATTTCCCTCTATTCCTCAAGCCTCAGTGCATTCTGCCACAGAATGGGTTTGCTGGCACTTCACCCATGGGACTGTGGGTAATAGACCTGGAAGAGACAGAGGTACACCCTTGAATGTCAGCATAGGAGTTCTGGCTGGGACTGGTGGGTTTTCTTTTTTGTTTGTTTGGTTTTGGTTTTGAGGTGCTGGGGCGGAGCGGGGAGTCCCGATCCTGCTGCATGCTAGGCAAGTGCTCTACCACTGAGCCCCAACCCCAACCCACACTGAGTCTTAATGAGTGAAATTCCACGGAGATGAACACCCAGCGGCGCACAGCGAGGTCCAGACCATTGCGAACAAGCTGGGCAGCATGAAGAACTTCATTTTCCATGTTTGGGCCTCAGTTTCCTTATTGTTATGATGAGTGTTGTAATGGCTTCTGTCTGCTAGGGCTGCTGCTGTACAGACTCCACAAAAGGAAGAGAAATCACTGAGTATACAGCAGGTGCTCAATAAAGGGGTGCTTTAGTCACCGCTGTTAACTAGCAACAGGGGGAGGGCAGGGCACAAGCGCGTCCTTCGGTGAGGCACAGTGGAAGACTGTTAGTGAAGTAAGTCAGTCAGCTCTCCCAGAGGGAAGGGAAGTGGATCAAGGGAGGTACCATAGGAGGAGGAAAATTTAGGAAGGGCTTTGTAGGTCAAGTAGGAGTATGAGAGCCAGAAGAAGGGAAGTAGGGCAGAGGTCAGACTGTGCAGAAGAGAAGGCATAGACAGAGGCTGTTGTGCAGGACAGCAGATGTCCCTGAAAGGGGATGTGTGGTGTGAGGTAGGGAGGGGACACAGGAGACATGATCAGCAATGCAAGGCCACTACTTAATCAATGCCAGTGACTTACCTATAACTGTCGCCGTCTTGAGGGCCTTGAGGAGGGTCAGCCAGTCTATGGCTCCCCACTGCGATGGAGGTGAGACCTCATCGACCCCATAAAGCCCCGTGGGACCCCACCTCTCGGACACACCTTCCTACTCTGCCCCAACCCCATCCACTCCTGCTGCGGCAGCCATGTCTATCCAGGTGCTAGTGTTTAATTTCTTCGGCTACTCTGAGCCTGTGGCAGAACTCTGCCTTCACCGGCCCCTGCACAGCTTTTCCTCCAGCTCTCCTTGGGCTGACTCAGCTCTCAACCCTCAGGTGCTGGCTGCCCTGCCCACTGCCAGCCAGCCCCAGTTCCCCCCTACCCCACCCCAAGCAGCACAGGCAAGGTTTCTGGTTACAGATGGGTTTCCAGGGCCTAGGGTGGAGCCGGCAGAATCCGGCCACCCTGAAGTGCCTAATAGGGTCTCGACTATGTAGCCCTGACTGGCCTGGAATTCTCTCTGTAGATCAGGTTGGCCGTAAACTCTCAGAGATCTGCCTGCCTCTGTCTCCCTGGAAAGGTGCGCACCAACCATGAACAGGCTTGATTTTGGAAATAACTCTAATTTTCATGAAAGCGGAATGAAACACAGACAGGGAACCCAGGAGTGAGGTGTGTGGGTTATGTGGGGGGGTGAGGTGCTCAGGAGAAGGACAATGGTGGCCCAGGACCAGGACTGTCACAGGGGACACAGAAGACAAGTCAGACCACTAGACCATGGCCCTAAGTGTAAGAGGCCACCTGGGGTCAGGGGTGGGGGTGGGGTGAAGGAAAGGGGCTAGTGCCCCAGGCTGCACCTATAGATTCGGAACTAAGTGATCTGGGGTGAGGTTGGGTGTTAGGAGTTTTTCAATTTTTCTAATATATTTTTATCTAAACAACTATGTCTAATATACGATCATAATTTTAATTTGGCCAGTGTGATCGTGAGAGCGTGATCTTTCACACTTGTGAGGAAGACATGGTGGTGTATTTAAAACCAGGCGTGTGTCTCCTCAGGCTTATCGCGCATCTCTATCCAGACCAGACGAATCTCACAGGTTCAGTAACTACGTAGGATCTGATTGTGGTGGTGCACGTCTGCAACCCCGGGAGAAACATGCAGCCTGGGCTACAGGGTGGGCCCTGTCTCACAACACAAAGCAACACACACAACAACAACAACTACAAATGGTTAGTGCTTGATCTATCAGAGAGCATCCTCTAGAGCAGTGATTCCCAACCTTCCTAAGGCTGTGACCCTTCAGTACAATTCCTCGTGTTGTGGTGACCCGCAACCATAAAATTATTTTTGTTGATACTTCATAACTGTCATTTTGCTACTGTTACGAACTGTAATGTGATATTTTCTTTGGAGAGAGAGGTTTAGGAAAAGGGGTCATGACCCACAGGTTGAGAACCATGGCTCTAGCGGTTACCGTTCATTGGCACAGCCCTAGTTGAGCATGCTTCCCAGCTGCACCCATTACACAGATGGACATACAAGGCCTCCAAGGGTTTGAAGCTCATCTCTGAGTTCTTACAGTGTGCTCTGCGAAGGCTGAAATCTAGCCTGGGATTCTCAACGTGCGGCTAGCACTCTGGCTGCCTAACCCACAGCGACGCATTAGTAACGCCTCATCGTCCCGGGCGAGCCTTCATTAGTGTGCTTTCTTCACAGACATTCCCACCTCAAGAGGTGAGAGTCGGTGCCGTCAGAGCCTGGCACGCGGGAGTAAGAAGTAATTGGCTCATGACTCATAATCAATTCATAATCCTGGAACAACTACACACCATGTGGGACTGTCTCCACGATCTGGATTCATCTCCTTTACGCTGATCTAAACATCACAAAGCTAATTCGGCATGTTCTCAAGATGTCACAACTGTCTTCCCCCAAAGTCCCTTGCTTAGTCACTTTACAACTTTCTTCTTCTTCTTTTCTTTTTTTTGCAACGAGGTCTCACTTGTAGCCAAGGCTAGATTTGAACTCAATCCGCCTGCCTCTGCCTCCCCTGTGCTGGAATCATGGGCCTGTGTCACCGTAGACCTCTGTCCCAGTCCCAGTCACTCACCATCCTGACGGGCCGGAAGGACATGAGCCGGTCGCTACGGTAACTGCTGGTCCAGGTGTCCCAGCGTGGGTATTCGCCCTTCTCCAGGACAAACATCTCCCCACGGAAGGCAGATTGCTCAAAGGCCACCCAGCTGAGCACAAGAAGGACCAAGAGGGACAGAAGCAGAAAGGTGAATGCGTCAGCAAGTGCCCTCCCCAGCACAGCAGCCCAGGCACCGAAAACCCGAAGTGTCTCCAAGGGGTCTGGGTTTCATTCTGCACTATATCCTCTACTTTTGTGTGACTGCAGACAAACAGCTTTTCCTCTCCCAATCTTCATCTCTTTACCTACACTAACATTTTCTGGAGTTGGCAAAGGATGAAATGAGATACTGTTTGTAATTATCTGAGCAAATTATTTTAGCACATATGGGATTCACACAAGCTTTAAATGCTTTAAGGACCTGGGACCCACTAACTTACCAAGAAATATTTTCTTTTAAGCTCACTAATAGCTTGGAGAAAGTCTCTGCTTGCTGCTAGTGTGGCTCTAATACCTACTGGTTGCTTCTTTCTAACCATGAGAGCAGCAGACACTGGCCCCAGCCCTGCAGGCCAGGGTATGAAGGGCTGCTTTGGGTTCAAAGCAAGGCTTCTCATAGGTACCCGTGACTTACAACAGAACTAGGTCTTCGATTGCCAGAGTGGTGTAAGCTTGTGTTCAAAGGATCATTTAAAATAAAACACAGGAGCTGGGCATGGTGATGCACCCTGCAATCCCAGAACAGTAAAACACAGGAGCTGGGCATGGTGATGCACCCTGCAATCCCAGCACAGAGGAGAAGCAGCAAGATCATGATATCTGTGGCCAGCCTGGGCTACACGGTGAGCTCCTGTCTCCAAACAAGGAAACAAAATCAAAGGAAGCAAATGTGAGTAGTCCCAGAAGTTCAGATATGAGAGAAAAGTGAATTCACATTTGCTGAGAACTAGCCTGGCAGCCAGGAGGCCCACAGTTAGGGTGGGGGTACAGAGAATGAGTCTGGTAGTGAGTCTCAGGCACCTGCTGAATTTTCATGATGTGGCAGCTTGGTCTTTCGCAGAGAGTAAACTGGACATTTAAAATAGTGTGTGTGTGTGGGTTTCAGTGTGGTTTGATTAGGAAGACTAGGGTAAAGATTTTTTTTTGGGGAGGGGTGTGATTCTTGCTCTATGCGTTTGGAATTCTAAGGGACCAAGAGAGATCCAGTGGGACATCACTATGAGTGTTGTCTTCCTGAGGGCTGCTGGGACCGTCTCACCAGAAAGATGGCAATGGGGAGACATCATCATGGGCTGAGAAAGAAGCACCCCAGGAGCCTCAGGATCTTGTCTGAGGGATGAGCCAATCACAGTGAAGAAGTGACAGAATGGGAGATGTGGACCTGTCCTCAAAGAACGCTACTGAGGTTTTGTTAGCAGACTGGAGAAGAAGAGCAAAGGATGGATGGATGATGGGTGGGTGGATGGATGGATAGATGGATGGATGGATGGATGGATGATGGATGGATTGATGGATGGATGATGGATGGATGGCTATACATGGATGGCTATAGATTAATGGATGGATGGATGATGAATGGATGGACAGGTGAATGAATGGATGGATGGATATGGTTGAATGGATGATGGATGGATGATGGATGGGTGAATGGGTGGATAGATGATGGATGGATGGATGGATGGACAAGTGAATGGATGGATGGACAAGTGAATGAATGGATGGATGGATATGGTTGAATGGATGGATGGATGATGGATGAAGGGATGAATGGATGATAAATATATGGCTATAGATGAATGGATGGATGGATGGACAGGTGAATGAATGGATGGATGGATATGGTTGAATGGATGATGGATGGATGGACAAGTGAATGGATGGGTGGACAGGTGGATGGATGGATGGATGTGGTTGAATGGATGGATGGGTATATGCATAGAGAGAAGAACAGGTGGACAGGTGATGACAGGGGGATAGATGTGTAGATGACTGAGTAGTTGGATGAATGAACAGATGGATATAGGGATGGAAAGATGGATGAAAGAGAATGGATGGATACCAGACTGATAGTTGGATGGACAGATGGATAGTGACACATGTGACGGACAGAATGGGTAGATGGGGCGGGAACCTCAGAAGCTGGTGCCACACAGGGATGAAGACCAGAGACCATGGGAAATGACAGAGCTGAGTTCTAATCCCAGCTCATCATTGAATTACTCACCACATGACTTGGAGCTGTCACTGAGGGTCGTTAAACGTCAGTAGAAGAAGAGGAAATGACTGCCTGTGTGTCACTGGGAAGTTTGAGGGTCTGAAACCAGGGCACTCATGGAGCGGACTCAACACAAGGCTCCCATGGTAATCTCATCTATGACTAGAGATGGGGAAGCTGCTGCTTATGTAAAGACAAGGCAGATGTGGTCTAGCCTCCTGCTGCCCTCTCTCCACACTCCTCTGTCCTCTTTGGGTAGCCCATGAGTCAACAGTGTCCTGGTACCCATCCTCATTGCCTATGGCTCATTTGAGCCAGAAGCAAGAAGAGGAGGGCATGAATCAAATGGAGCCTCAGTCCTGAGAGGTGGTACCCAACCCAGTCATGCCATGATGTCAGGTTTCAGGCTGAGCTCTCCCAAGTCTCATGGTACCCGTCTCACGGCACATGTCCCAGGTAAATGTTTCTCCTCTCCTTCCCCTGCTCGTCTCTCCTTCATCCTTTCTTCCCACACACTTGCTGATCCTGACCCAGCCCTTGCTCCTGGATCTCGGGTCTATATCTGTCCCTTTTGGACACAACCCCCTGAACACCAAAAAAAGAAAGAAAGAAAAAAAAAAAAAAGGACATGGGCATAGCTGTCTGTCGTCTGTCTTTTTGGGGAGAAATACTCTGGCTTTGAGTCATCAGCATCCCAAACATTCTGAAACCTCAAGATGGCCACATCCAGCAGTTCCTGTCCCAAACAGGCTTTAGGGGATGGGTGGGGCTGAGTTAGGGTTGACCACACCAGGGATGGAGTGGGTACAAGAGGCATGAATGGTCCCCAAAACAGAACACAGACCATGGTGTGCTGCTGGAACTCACAGGGAAGCGGGAGGAAGGTATGGCCATCACTGTCGTCTGCCTGCCATGTTTGAATGTCTACAGTGCCAACCCCACTCTGCCTCAGAATCATTCTGACTCTCCTTGTTTAGAGTCGAGGAAGCAGGCTTGGAGGTGGAACAAGATACAGGAAGGAGTGAGCATTGGGAAACCAAGTAGGTCCGATCTCAATCTGGCCTTGAGCCCAAGCTGGTGCTTCCTTTTGTACTGTGGGCAGTTTGAGATGCCTTAAACATTGGCTGGCCACACCCCCTGGGGACTTCATGGTAGAGAAAAGAATAGCAGAGAGGTCACCATGACCTCAGCTCGTGGAGATAGCCCTGGGGAGCTAGCCCACTGCTTCTGAGAACTGGAAGTGAAATCCAACAGCCTGTGATGGATGTGGGCTCTGCCACTCAGCATGGGGTGACCTCGCCCATTGATCTCCCTGTCTGTTGACTGGGGAAGGGGTTAGCCCTCTCTCAGACAACTTGGTGTTGCTATAGGTGACATGCAATGCATTTGCTTTTCACACTTATAGATGTTTGGGAGAGGGGATGGCTGGGGACATGTGGTTCCTCCCATGGTAGCCTTGCACTGTTCAGGTCCCCTCTGAGTCTCAGTTTCCTATCTATGAGGGAATGCAGAGAAGCTAGGCAAAGACCAAGGACAGACTACTTGGTGCCAGGCTAGCAGAGCTGCTTTGTGGCAGAGTGCATCCCTCCCCCTCCAGCACTCACGGTCCTGAGATGACGATCAGGCTGCGTACTCTGTCAAAGCCACGGTCCCCCAGGTTCAGGCACTCCCCCGAGAATTCAACCCGACGGCCTTGGAAGTTTTCCTGCTCGAAGACGACCAGCTGCAAAGAGAAACCGCCATGTCCGGGAGGGCAGGTTGAGGAGTGGCCTGGCTCCATGACCCTGACCCCAAACCAAATCTGAGAGATGAGGGACTCAGATCCAACAACTCCTGAAAGGCATGTGTCAATCAAAGCAGGTAGAGCCTGGATCTCACCAGGATGCCATGAGCCTCGGTTTGTAAATGAGCCTACCCTCCGGTCTTCCCACTATTGAACTCAAGATCAGTACTGTAGTCAGGTGTAGGAATGGGGTCCTGTGCCTCCCAGGCTCCCATCCAAGGTCTCTCTGTGTAGCCTAGACTGACCTGGAATTTATTCTGTAACCTGGGCTAGCCTTGAACTTGGGATCCTCTGGCCTCTGCCACCGAGTGTTGGGACTAAGTGTGTGTGTGTCACTGGGCCCAGTCCTTCTAGTTCCTTCCCTGTGTTATTTCTCAGCCTGGCATGACCTCTTCACCGGAAGTCCCCAACTTGGATCCTCCAATTCCTAACTCATGTTCCAGGCTACATATGTGGTCGTGACCCTGTTCTAGGTACAAAAGCCACTTTCACCAGGAAGCCTTCTGGGATTACTCCTCCTTTACCCTGGGCAGGGGCTGAATGCGTCCCACTGTGACATCTCTCACAGCCAGGTACAACCCTGGGAAGTCACCACTGCCTCTGAGTCTCCCTCCTTCGCCTCCTCCTCTACCTTCTCTTCCTCCTCCTCCTCCTCTTCCTCCTCTTTTTCTTTTCCAAACCTCTACCCCTAAAGGGCTCCTTCCGGGCAGGGCAGGGCATGAGCTGTTTTCTTATTTGAGGGTCCAAATACAGGTAAGGCTCACTAGTCCATAACCCAGCGCACAGCCAACCCTTCCCTCTTCTCTGCACCTCTCATTTGGATTTTACACATTTTCTGTTCCACACAACAACTGCCGTTCAGTGGTGTCAGGCACCTATCTGTCACCAGGCACAGGTGGCAGATGCTTGGAGTTGGGGAGATCATGGGGTGGGGAGGAGATAGGGTCCTGAGGAACCCTTAGGGCCAGGTAGAGGGTTTTCACCAAATCTTAGCTTCTATATGGATTGTGGGTTTGCAGGTAGGTGTTTGCTACCTTGTTAAAAAGTAAATTTAAGTTAATGATTAAATTCAATTTATATAAAGCAAAGCCAGCCACATCCAGGTCTGGTGTGAGTCATAAACCAAGTGTGGCCAGGGCTGTACCTGAGGGTGAAGCCGCCACAAACGAAATCTCAAGGGCAGAGAGTCTGGCTCTCCAGGAGTCCTGCAACCTGGACCTTGGGGGAAAGTTTCCAGGAAGATTAGAGTGGCCTAGTGGCCTGGTGGCCTGGTGGCTCTCCTAGGATGAGTGGTCCCTGCCACCAAACACACTCCTCTCCTGTTTCTGGCTTTGCCAATCTCTAAGTTCCTACACGCAGGCTGGCCTGGCAGCAGGTGTCTTGCATCAGGAGGAGTGTTTCACATTCTAGTGGATTCCCTTTTCTTCCAGGCGTGTGGAACCCCTGAGGTTCCCAGACTGTTCAGGAAGGAAGAGGCCGTGGAGGATGGAGATCAGGCCAGGGAGGATGCAGAGCAGGCCAGGGAGGATGGAGAGCAGGCCAGGGAGGATGCAGAGCAGGCAAAGGAGGATGGAGAGCAGGCCAGGGAGGATGGGAAGCAGGCCAGGGAGGATGCAGAGCAGGCAAGGGAGGATGGGAAGCAGGCCAGGGAGGATGGAGAGAAGGCCATGGAGGATGGAGAGCACGCCAGGGAGGATGGAGAGCAGAAAGAGTCAGAGGAAGGAAATCATAGAGAGGCAGCAACTCAGAAACATAGAAAGGAGAGAAGATCTGCAAAGGGGAGAGAATGAGGGAGGGGAGGAAGAGGAGGAGGGATGAGGAAGATGTGGGTTGGTAACCCTCCCCCACCCCTCCCGTCCTTACCCTGTAGCTCCCAGGAGGCAGGTCCCCTACTTTGGCACTGGGCCTGGGCACGGAAGCTGGGACCGGGGTGGGGCCAGGGGCTGGGGCCGGCCCTGTGGTTGGGCCCCCCTTTCCCTTGCCATCAGACCCCGGGTTCACTGCCGTGGTGGCCACGGCCTTAGCAGCCTGAGACATGGTTCCTGATGCTGCAAAGAAAAAGAAACCTTTGGGCTGGGTGATTTTGGGGTGGCCATCCCAAGCCGCCCCACCCTTATGCTTCTCATGCTCCTTCACAGAGCATTTGTGAAGGACTCTGCCTGGGAAACAGAAGCATTGACGCAGTCCCTCCCCTGAGCTGTGTCCGTCCATCGAGCCCCGCACTCCGCTCTTCCCTTCCTTGGCCCTGTGTGCTTGTTAGCTGTCACTTGTGTTTGCAGCATGGCTCTGCCTCGCCAGATGAGTGACAGTCACACTCGGGAGTGCTCCATCAAACACGATAATGAGTGCCTCACACCCTGACCTTAACTGTGGGCTAGCCAGGGTCAGGATCCCCCTCTAGAATCTAGCTGGAGTAAAGGTGTCCAGCAGCCCACACTGCAGTCAGCTCCCACCTCAGCCGGCAGATGGACAGACAGACACCTGGGTTACTAAATGCAACCTTGTAAACACTCCTGTCCGGGACAGCTCCTTAGCACTTGTCTCTGTGCCAGGGGCATGGGAGCTGCCCAGCCAACATCTGCTCAGAGAGCGAGTGCAAGCATGTGTGTGTGTGTGTGTGTGTGTGTGTGTGTGTGTGTCCTGAACCTCTCCCAGCCATCCATCCGACCCTGTCATCCTCTGAGGGCAGATGTGGGCGTGCAAATACTAGCCTGGCACTTGGGTTTGGGAGGTGCAAGAGGAGAGAGCAGCATGCTTCCGACGCTCTACACCAAAACTGTGCCTTGTGGGCGTTGGGTGGAGGGGACTCTGGTCAGCTCCACGGGTCCCTCAAGAAACACAGCCTTCTTGGCATGGGTCTTTGCTGACAGCACTGTCTCCTGGGGACAAACGCACCCGAGATTCTGCTGATAATTTACTAACCACTGGAACCCTGGGGCTGCCCAGAGCAAGCTCCTTGGGTCCAGCTGGATTCCGGACATCCTTTCTCTAACTGGGGCTAGCACACACCTCCCAGCCTTCCGCAGGAAGACTGGCTGCTCTGTCACAACATCTGGGCCACATCTGGGGGTTTCAGCCACCCTCCACCTTGTCCCTGGAAAACACTCCCCAGAGGCTGGGCTTCTTTCCCAGCATGTGTTCATTCTCCCCCACCCCCACCCCCACGCTCTCTCTCCCCTCTTCTGGCCCAAATACTTCTACCACTGCTTGCCTCTCTGCCTCCCTCCCTCTCCTCCTGTTTTGTTGTTTTGAGGTAGAATTCCCTCTCTGTAGGCCAGGCTAGTCTCCAATTCTCAGCAATCCTCCTGCCTCAGCCTCCTGAGTGCTGGCTAGACAAGCGTGCATGAGCAACAGCTCTGGGTTTTGCTTCGGTCTCCGTGTCTGCTTCCTCCCAGTTCTTCAACACCCCCCCCTTTCTGTTTCCACCCTCCCTCTCTTTATCTCCACTTTGCCCCAGTTCCCTGGCAGGGTGGCAGTCCCCTCTTACCTGTGTTGGAGGACAGGCGGGTGCTGTGGGCGCCTCAGGGCCGACCCCCCATTTTATAACCTGGCAGACACCAGGGTCTATAGTGTGCAGCACAAAGAGGAAGCTGGCTCAGCAGGCCTGGACAGGGTCCAGGGCCGGCTCTGCCCTGGTACTGCACAGGCAAGCACTTTCCATTGTGGGGCAGGAACACAGAGAAAGCCTGGCCCCAGCCCTGTTCTGACTACAGCGTCCATTGCCCTGGCTGGACACAGGCCCAGGGCCCTGCTGGCTGCCAGCCTAGGGTAGGGAAGGGGCACCAGGGAGGATGGCCTGAATTAGAATCCTGCCTCAGGCACCAGACACAGCTTCCATGGCTTCAGAAGTCTCTCCCTCCAGGGGTCTCAGTCTGAAGGTACAGGTGACATGTCTCCCTGCGGGATGCCGCACAGAACTGATCGTGAATGCGTTGCATAAAGACAGAAGGGCTCTCAATCCACGGCCCTGTTCCTGAGCACTTCTGTGTCTTCGCAGCCTCTGGGGTTGTGATCGGCTCTGAAGCACACCTGCCCTATCCTGGTTCTCGCTGTACCCACTTCTCAGATGTGGAAGGCTGGGTACAGAGGCCAGTACTGGCCAGGGGAGGCAGGCAGACTTTGGCCTGCATGCTCCATCTTAGGCCATCTGACCTTGGCCCTGACTGAGGTCTGCCTGACATCCCGTTTCTAGTGTGGTGGTGGAGGGGGGCTGGGTCTCAGGCTCGAGTATTTGACATTCAAGGCCTGGGTCCTTCCCAGCTGGCCATCAACCACCCGGGACTGACCCCAGGGGTGCTGCCCAGGGTCAGGGACATGGAGTCTCTGAGCAACCTTGTATCTCACTGCACCTGGCTGGGCAAGGGTCCGGTGCTTAATGCATGTCCTGGGCCCTCACAGGCTCCCAACGGTGTCAGGATAAAATGGGTGTGTGTGTGTGTGCTCCAGTGTTCACTGAAGAGGGTGGAGAGACAGGGGTGATGGACATCCAAGGTGAGGACACAGATCAAAGGAGAGTGACAGACAGAAAGGGAGGTGGGGGAGACGGTAGAAGGGAGAGATGGAGGGAGCCCCAGGCACAGGAGAAAGCAGGGCAGCCATGCAGCCTGGTAGACCAGTGAACCCCAACAGAGAAACTGAAACCCACACGGAACAGGTTTCAACCTTGTCCACAGTGTGAACTCAAAGTGGATGACTGTGGCATGTCTTTAGCCCCAGTGGGGTACATCCATCTTCTGAGAAACCCTTCTTCCTTGGGACGTCCAGGACCCCCATGGAGCCTACCTCTGTCTTGTGGTCACTCTGGCCTGGAGCCAGTGCTGGCCCTGCCCTTCAACCCATGAGTCTCTCTCCCTGCCAGCCTCTTCTCTGCCTTTCATCCTGGGCCAAGTCCTTGAAGGGCAAGCTGGGAATCACAGGATGGGGCAGCCACTGGGAGCCAGGCCAAGATGCTTGTGGTGGGGGCCACCCACAGGTCTGGGTTTCAAGGGCAGGCATCTGGGGCAGTTTCGTCCCCCTACCATCCTGGCCATTGGCAGCTTGCTCAAGGTTCTGGGAGATGGGAGCAGCTACCTTGCTGGGTAGCTCTTCTCTGAGCACTTTGTGACTCTTGCCAGTCTGCCTTCAGATGAACCATTTACAGACAAGTTGGTGGTTCCTTTGTCCCCTTCCAGCCCTCTTTCCCATCTGCCATGTGGAACTGGCACTCACGTTATTCTTTATTTTTATTTTATTAAGACAGGGTCTTGGGGCTGGAGAGATGGCTCAGAGGTTAAGAGCACTGGCTGTTCTTCCAGGAGTCCTGAGTTCAATTCCCAGCAACCACATGGTGGCTCACAACCATCTGTAATGAGATCTGGTGCCCTCTTCTGGCCTGCAGGGACACATGCAGACAGAGTACTGTATATATACATCATCATCATCATCATCATCATCATCATCATCATCATCATCAAAGACAGGGTCTCATGTAGCCCAGGCTGACTCCAAGCTCTCTATGTAGCTGAGGCTGGCTTTCCTCCCTCCACATCCCAAGTGCTGGGATTACAGGTGTGCATCACCACGCAGGGCTGTGGACTCCGTTCCTTCTAACCTCCTGAGTCCAGACTCTTAGACGCTCTCAGTTCCTGCTTTGGGGGAACCGTCATTCATAATGATAAGCACTTCTACTGTTAACAAGGATGGCAAAAATGGCCAAGACCCAGACAGCTCCCGCATCCTGTGCTTTCAGGCTAACTATTAACATTAAAGTTTTAAAAATACGTGTGTGTGTGTGTGTGTGTGTGTGTGTGTGTGTGTGTGTGTGTGTATTCTTGCATGCTCACATGGAGGTCAGAGGACAACTTGAAAGAATCAGTTCCTTCGGTCCATCACGTGGTCCTGAGCATTGAAGTCAGGTCATCAGGCTTGGTGATAGGTACCCCTTTGAGACATCTCATCAGCCATCAGCCTCCACTTTGTCTTTGTTTGTTTGTTTTTGTTTTTCGAGACGGGGTTTCTCTGTGTAGCCCTGGCTGTCCTGGAACTCACTCTGTAAACCAGGCTGGCTTCGAACTCACAGAGATCCACCTGCTTCTGCCTCCTGAGTGCTGGGATTAAAGGCGTGTGCCACCACCGCCTGACCCACTTTTTCTTTTTATTTCCAAATTAATCCACAACATAATTGAGGCTCAGAGGCATTAGGAACCTGCTCAAAGGTACTCAGCTCACAGGTGTGGGATGCAGACCAGGCTGTTGCCTGTGGAGGCTGCATCCCATCCACCCTTTGCCAAGTCCCGCATGGGTGACAGCTCTTTTGCTCTTGCAGGAAGGAAGAGGTGTTGCTGTTTCCTGGCCATCAGGAGACTCGCTCTTTATCCGGGTCATCTCGCTCAGCCGCGGGGGCGAGTTTTACCACAAGTGGTTCCTGCCATGCTACCTACTCCTGTGACAGGTCCTTCTCAGGCTGCCTCAGAGGCAGAGTTCAGGGGGTTCCACGCCTTGGGTGTTTGTCCGCCACGCTTTGCTTCATGAAGTATGTTTGCAAGCCTCAGCCTCTTGCTCCTGCGTGCACACCCACAGACCCTTCCAAAGGTCTTGCCGACTGCACCGGCTCTGGCCCTGACCAACACTCTTACCTCCCCTCCGAAGACTTGTGCTCTGTCTCCTCTGTATTTGCTATCCAAAGCCCTTGCCCCGTGCCCCTGGGGTTTAGAATGCCCCTCCTTCCAAGCCACTGTAGAATTGTCTCCACCCTTTAAATGAGTGGCCTCAAGCCAGAGCCTGACGCCCAGCTAGAAGAGGCAGGGGCATGTGGAGTGGTAGAGGAGGGTAGGTGTGGGGGTTGGAGGAGGGTAGAGACGGCAGCCCTGAGATCTGGGTTATGTCTGTCCTATCATGCAGACGGACAGAAGGTCACACATTGTCAAGGTGATGCCGGACCCCAGGTCTAGTGTTTCCCTGGTCCTAGTCAGGAGTCCTGTGGAACTGATGGAGGTGGACTGTCCACCACTCATATTCCCTAGTGCTGTCCCTGGGGTGAGCCACTGTTCCCTCCCCACTAAAGCCAGAGCTGCTGACATGTCCACCCTGGGCCTTGGCCAGGACTGGCTTTTGTTTCGACCACTGGCTTGCTGAGTCTGTGTTTGTCCCTCGGGGCCCCTGCCCCTTTCCTGCCTATAAGAGCCTGACCTTGTCTGGTCCTGGTTCTGACATGTGCTCTGGGCCCTTCTTGGTAAGTCTGGGTGGGAGGCAGGAGTGGAGCTGAGCTCTCTGGTGGCATCCTTTCGGGGATGTCACTGGTCACCCTGAATGCCACCATAACCCAGGTAGTCTCCGAATGTCCAGACTGTTGCTGCCTATGACTTATTTAAATGCAACCCCCCCCCCCCCCGCCACTGTTCTGTGGCCTATGTGTCCACTATGAGAGCCATGCCTCGGGCTAGCATTACACTTTGTGTGTGTGTTGGTGGGGAGGGGGGTTAGTGATGCATCCACCTCATTCCACCCAAATAGCCACAGCCACCCCACTGTGAGCTGGGGCTGGAGGTGATGACACCCAGATGTGGCTGAGGAGATGCCGTTTGCAGGTGGGCGGGATGGGAGAAGGGTCACCCCAGTTTAGGAACACCCAGACCCATCTGGATTCTGCCCCTGCCTCAGTCAGGGATGCAGCCGGGAATCAGGTCAAAGGTGACTGTGTTCTTCTCTCTGTAGGACCGGGCCAACATGACCCTGCAGTGCACCAAGTCAGCCGGACACTGGAGGGTAGGGAGTGGACCGGGGAGCAGGCATCCTGGGAGGAGAGGGAGGAAGCCAAGCTAAGGACCCCCAAACAGAACTTTACTGAACCCTCTGACCTGGGGGAGGGGTGCCAACTGCCATGTACCCAAGTCTCAGACCAGGGAGTCACACAGCCTGAGCTTGAACTTGGGTCTTCTGGTCCCCACCATTGACCCACTTCACACAATCTTCCTGCTGTATTTCTTTGACCATGCTTGACTTCAGAAAAAGGAACTCAAAGCTGGGTGTGATGGATGGCACATGCCCATAATCCTAGCCTGAGCAAGTGCAGGCCAGAAGCTTGTGAGTTCAAGGCCAGCCTGGGCCTCATGAGATCGTCTCTCAAAACAAAGAGTATGAAGGAGCCATATAAAAGTCTTCCGTGAAGGCCTTGAGAAATGGAAGCTCTGCCTGCATTTCTCCCCTGATGTCAGCAGGGAGTGATGGTGGACAGAAGTCATCCATACTCTAGGCCTACACTGTCCAGGACAGCCCATAGTCCACCCTGCTCACGCACCTGGCCCTGGAGGCACTTGGTTTTCCTGTTTGACTTCATCAGGGTGAGACCCTCACTGCTCACAGAACCCTGATGTCCACACATCTCCCTTCTCTCCTATGCAGATGGTGGTGTGGGATGAAGAGGGCTTCCAGGGCCGTCGGCATGAGTTCACAGCTGAGTGTCCCAGTGTGCTGGAGCTCGGCTTTGAGACTGTGAGGTCTTTGAAAGTCCTGAGTGGAGCGTGAGTATGGAGGATATTGAGTCAGGATGGGGAGTCGGGGGTGGGTGGTGGGTGGGAGGGGGACAGGAAGGGATCCGGAGAGGATGCTGGAGCCCATGCATGTTCCCAGACATATCTTTCTAGGCTTTAACTGTACCTATGTGTCCCTCCCAGGTGCAGAAGAGAATGCAGGGTTGTTGAGTCACATTATCCAGGTTGTGCACGTCCCACTTGTAAGGGACACCATCACACAGTCCCTGCCCATTAGATGAGGCAGCCCCGGTGGGTCTGAAGATGTCCCTCTTAGACATAAACTGAAAGTAAGCATCATTTACCCTTGGCCCTCGAGACTAGCAGCCTGTAGCAGCCCTTCCTACAAGGATGGGAAGATTTATAAATCTACTGAATCTGCTTGAGAGTCACTGGCCACATGTGACCATTGAGGAAGAATTTCATATGTATATTCTGTGACTTAGGAGCTGAATTTTAATTTTTACTTAATCTTCAGATCAAATGTAATTAGTTTCTATGTGGCTGATGCTTATTCCATTGGGTAGAAGATCCCAGAAAATTAGGAAGAAAACCAAAAGGAGAGTGGTACTTTCTCTGTATGACTCAGAGCCAAGGCTGCTTCTGTGGGTGCCTCTCAAGGTCACCTTGGTGGTCTGTATGCATTTTACACCATGGTGATTTTTTTTTAAGATTTACTTATTTATTATGTATACAGATATGTTCTGTCTGCATGTATGCCTGCATGCCAGAAGAGGGCACCAGATCTCCTTACAGATGGTTGTGAGCCGCCATGTGGTTGCTGGGAATTGAACTCAGGACCTCTGGAAGGGCAGCCAGTGTTCTTAACCTCTGAGCTATCCAGCCTGGCGATTGTTCTTGATTGTTCTTTTAGCTTCTGCTCTATTCAGGTGGGAGACAGGGCTCAGGACAGCTGCCTATCTAGGGACGGTGTCCTGCAAACTGCCAGGTGAGGCTGGACAGGAGGAAAAGAGCCTGGATAGACTCAGAGCGCTTATCACTTACACAGACAGCACACACACAAGTCTCCAGGGTTCTCTGTTCCTGAGGGAGACACAACACAAGGGGACTGATAGGGCGCTACTTCCATGCTTCTGCCCAAGGTGGGGATGCGGAAGGCCCTTCTGCCATGGGAAATGAGCATGAGGGAGAAGCTGTCCCAGAACCTGGGGAGGGAGAATGAGCAACAGCTCAGGGCAGACAGCTCCTGACTCCTGTCAATCTCTGTGTCTGACAGGATCATGAGGAGTCAGCCCATGGCTGAATCCTGTCTACATGATGTGACCTTTGTGGCAATGAATGTGTGAGGACCTCAGAGCACCTGTCTAGGGCAGACCCTTCCCTGTTGGACACAGGAAGCCAGTGTGATGCTGGCTCTAGGCAGAATTTCCTATGTCGGGCTTAGGCAGGGTTTCTCACACTTGGCATTAGCAAGGTCCAGGCTTGACTGTTCTTGGGCAGGGTGACCTGGGTGCTGGGCCACTGTTGGCTTCCACTTACTGAATGACCATTGCATCCCCTCCCAAGTTGTAAAGCTGTAACAACCCAGGTACTGTCCACTGGCCTCAGAGGCTCAGTCACCCCCATTAGAGCCCTGACCCAGTTCTCAGGCTGGCAGCTCTTCTTTCTTGCCATTTCTGCCCCGTTTGTCTGCAGGTGGGTGGGCTTTGAGCATGCTGGCTTCCAAGGGCAACAATACGTGCTGGAGAGAGGCGAGTACCCAGGCTGGGACGCCTGGAGTGGCAACACAGCCTACCCTGCTGAGAGGCTTACTTCCTTCCGGCCTGTGGCCTGCGCTGTGAGTCCTACTGCCTGTACACACACACACACACACACACACACACACACACACACACACACACCCCGTGACCAGAGCCCTGCTCATGGACACTTGGGAATCAGATTTCTAAGCTCAAGTTCTCATCCATCAAGAGAGTGATGTGGGTGGTCTCTCTCTTCTGTTACCCCCCAGTCTCTGTAATTTGACAGAAAGTGATAGCACCCATGCTGTGGCTACACCCCAACATGAAATCTCAGCCTGTAGCAATTTCGGGTATGGTGGGAGCCTTTTTGTTGGTATTTTCCCTCTTTTCATGGTTCAGGGCCCCTGGGAGAGCTGGATGCCAGGGAAGGCAGAGCTGGCTGGGAGGATGGGTCCTACATATTGTCCCCAACTCAGCGTCTCCTCTCCATTGTACATTGCTGCTGTTTATGGAGATGGATGGAGCCAGGCATTGCTCTCCCATCCCAAAGATGGAAGGAAGATATGGTTGGCTCCGTGTTAAAGCTTTGGGAAAGTAGAGCCCCAGAAACACTCACTGGGTGGTGCACTTGACCTCAGCCAGCTGGCAAAGGGCGAATCAGGATTCTAACCCAGATATTCACATGGTTTTTATAGCACAACACCCTATCTTCCTGCCTGGTCTCCTGCTATGGGACATTTAGCTCAGTTCCTTTATTTTTCACAGTTATGGAGGATATCCTTGTAGTTTTTGTTCTGTCTTTGCTCCTATGGAAGGACAGATGCTGAAGCATCTTGTAAAGCTTCCCGTTGCCTGTTGCCCTTCTCAGAGCTCTGGACAGAAGGCTGACTTGGGAGACAAAGGCTGAGCGAGGGGCTCCTGCGTGTCCCATCCGGCACCTGGCGGTCTGACCCAGCTCTCTGTTGTCTGTAGAACCACCGTGACTCGAGACTGACCATCTTCGAGCAGGAGAACTTCCTCGGCAGGAAAGGCGAGCTGAGCGATGACTATCCCTCTCTGCAGGCCATGGGCTGGGACGGCACAGAAGTGGGCTCCTTCCATGTTCAATCTGGGGCGTAAGTGGACCTGCATGGCTCTGGCTGCCAGGACAAAAGAGAGGTGGGAAGGGCTGGGACACATTCTGTAGAGACTGTGTGCCCAGCATGCCGGAGAACATGGAGGCACAGAGGGCATCAGACAGAATGTATGGGGTTGCAAGTGACAGATGGGCACCCAGGGCAAGCTGGTTTAGGGACAAAGGATGTATGTGGGTCCCGGTGAACAGCTTCAGGCACAGCTGGATCCAGAAACTGCTGGAATCTGCCATCCTCCCCGTCTCACTCCACCTAGCTCTGTTCTTAAACCAGCTCTTCCCCAATGTAAAGCCAAAGATGGAGACTTTGGCGTTACACTCTGCCCACAGCAGGAGAGACGATGCCTGACTCCATCTAAGTTTCCAGGGAAAGATCGTATAGGTCCAGCTTGGGTCATGTGCTCCCCTCTGAACCAATCAGCATGTCCAAATGAATGGGATACTCTGATTGGCTGGATAGGGTCACATGCTTTTTGAGACTCTGGCTTCAGTTTTCCCCGCCTTGACTGGGATCCGGAGGGAGATCGGGTGTGTGAGCCCAAGTCTCCTTCTCCAGGGCTCTTGGCTCCTACAAGCCAGGATGAAGGTACGAAGTGGGGCTTTTGTTTAGACGGTGACGAACCCGATTCAGGATGTGTCTCAATATGGGTGACACTGTTCTCTGCGAGAGAGGAAGGTGGGGGCTCAGGAAACCCAAGTCAAGAATCCCTGTCGTGAATAACGCAAGGGGTCCATGTCCTGGGACAACTGTGAGGGAGGGCTGGACAGAGAAAGACTTCCTGTCCATCCCCTCATTCCTGCTTTCCTCATGAGCCATTCACTGACTCCTCTGGTGCACAGTGTCTGTGCAGGGAGACTGAGGGATGAGCTCCAGGCGTCCTGCGCCAGGGCTTACTCTAGGGAAGGCAGACAACTCAAAAAATAATCTTAAAATTATCCAGTTTTGGGCTAGAGAGATGGATCAGAGGTTAAGCGCACTGGGTATTCTTTCAGAGATCCTGAGTTCAATTCCCAGCACCCACATGGTGGCTCACAACCATCTGTAATGAGATCTGGCGCCCTCTTCTGGCCTGCAGGCATACATGCAGACAGAATGCTGTACACATAATAAATAAATAAATAAATAAATAAATAAATAAATAAATAAATAAATAAATAAATAAATCTTTAAAAAAAAATTATCCAGTTTTATCCCCGTTATGAAGGGACAACCAGGGGCCTGGTGGAGACAGGTGGATGGACAGTCTTGAGAGAGACCGTACACTGTGGCCCTGAAGAGTGGCTGGAAGGGTGTCTCTGCCCCGGGGAACAGCAGCAGTGAAGGCCTTGTGGGGGGAGACAGCTCCTGCACACACACGTGTGGGGTACCAGGGCCACGAAACCCACCTGGCTGGTTGGGCTTTTCGGGGCATCTCTGCCTGACTTGGTTTGGGCCTCAGAGCCTCTGCGTGGTAACCGTCTCTTCCATTTTCCAGGTGGGTTTGTTCCCAGTTTCCCGGCTACCGAGGTTTTCAGTATGTACTGGAGAGCGATCACCACTCGGGTGACTACAAGCACTTTAGGGAGTGGGGCTCCCATGCCCACACCTTCCAGGTGCAGAGTGTGCGCAGGATCCAGCAGTGAGCAGGCGCAGGCGCACTGGGGTGCCTCCGTGAACGACTGAGTGACTGGCTGGAGATGTGGCTGTTCTTGGTTCTGGCTACCCCTATGTCTCCTGGGAACCCCGCACCCCTGTCAGCCAGCCCATGCCCCGCCAGCTCACGAAGCTCAAAGGAATAAAATTAAAAACAAAAGGCTCAGTATCACTTGTGTTTTTCAATTTCACCTGCCTTCCTGATGAAGCGATTTGTAGCTTTATAAAATCTCTGTCATTTGTCTGGTTTTAAGGTTTATTTTTATACCCCACCCCACCCCGTGTGTGTGTGTGTGTGTGTGTGTGTGTGTGTGTGTGTGTGTCACATGCACCTATGTTTGTGAATGCCATATATGCAGAAGAAGGCTTGGAGCTGGGTTACAGGTGGTTGTGAGGGGCTGGGTGTGGGAAATCTGGTCCACATGCTAGAACAGCGAGCCCTTTCAAATGCTGAACCCTCTCTATCCCTATTCTCTCTCTCTCTCTCTCTCTCTCTCTCTCTCTCTCTCTCTCTCTCTCTCTCTCTCGGTTTTTTTTTTTTTTTTTTTTTTTTTTTGGTTTTTCGAGACAGGGTTTCTCTGTGTAGCTTTGCGCCTTTCCTGGAACTCACTTGGTAGCCCAGGCTGGCCTTGAACTCACAGAGATCCGCCTGGCTCTGCCTCCCGAGTGCTGGGATTAAAGGCGCGCGCCACCACCGCCCGGCTCTCTCTCGGTTTTTTGAGACAGGGGTTCTCTGTGTAGCTTTGGAGCCTTTCCTGGAACTCACTCTGTAGCCCAGTCTGGCCTCAAACTCACAGAGATCCACCTGGCTCTGCCTCCTGAGTGCTGGGATTAAAGGTGTGCACCACCACCGCCCAGCTCCTATTGTCTCTTTTACTGATTTATGCTTTAATTTTTTTCTTTTATTTCATGTGTCTGGGTGTTTTGCCTGCATGTAGGTCTGTGCACCCAAAGAGGGCGTCAGATCCTCTGAGACCAGAGAAAGAGACAGATATGTGGTTCATATATTGTGCACCCCAATAAACTTATCTGGGGTTCAGAGAACAGAACAGCCATAATATTAAACATAGAGGTTAGGCAGTGGTAGCACACACCTTTAATCCTAGCATTCCAGAGGCAGAGATCCATCTGGATCTCTGTGAGTTCAAAGCCACACTGGAAACAGCCAGGCATGGTGACATGCCTTTAATCCCAGGAAGTAAATGGAGGAAGCAGAAAGGTATATAAGGTGTGAGGACCAGGAACTAGAGCTAGTTAAGCTTTTAAGCTTTTGAGCAGCACAGTTCAGCTGAGATTCATTCTGGATGAGGACTCAGAGGCTTCCAGTCTGAGGAAACAGAGTCAGCTGAGGAACTGGCCAGGTGAGGAAGCTGTGGCTTGTTCTGCTTCTCTGATCTTTCAGCATTCACCCCAATACCAGGCTCTGGGGTTGTTTTTATTAATACCATTTAAGATTCATGCTACACAGATGTGAGCCTCCATGTCCATGCTGGTAATTGAACCTGGGTCCTCTGGGAACAGCTTATTCAATGGCCACACACACACTCTGTCAGCCTTTGCACTCAGATCAGAGGAAGGCTTTGACACTGCCATGGTCTGAGGCGTTTGTTCTTGTCCACAATCCACACTCACCCAGGGCTTCCTCCGCTCCCTACAGGGGAGGGTCTCTCGGTGAAACCCAGAGCTCCCAGACAAAGCTAATCTTTGCTCCCTTGACTCGGCCTTCTCTTCTCACAGGCTACCAAACCCACGCAGCATTTACACAGGTTCTGGAGATCTGAACTTGCGTCCTCACACTTTGGTGGCAAACGGTTAGCCACCGAGTGCCCCCCTTTTTGAGAATGCCATTACATAGCCCAGGTTGCCCTCGGGCCACCATCCTCCTGGGTTTTTCTAGGGTTTAGTCGTGAAACACTCTGCTTGTTTTCTGTGTGTAAGTTATTGGTATTGGACTAAAGTCCCAGGCATGCTGGGTGAGTGGTTTGCCGCTGAGTTATAACCCAGCCCCATCTCGCCATTTTGTCTATTTATGCTACATCTTCCTACCCCAAGAATTTTGATAAACCAAGAATAGCGGCACATGCCCGTTGGGATCAGCACTCAAGAGACTGAGGCAAAAGGATTAATATGAGTTTGAGGCTAGCCTGGACTATGCAGTGAATGGAGGCTCAGAGAGGTCAAGGAATTTTCCTGAGGACACTCAGCCCATAGGATCATTTAGTCCACTGTGGGTCGTGCAAGATTTTGGGGGCATGATGAAGAGATAAGGGGGATCAAATGAGGCTTATAAACAGTAAGTTTGATGGGCTCATGCTTTGCCCTAAGAGTTAAGAAAGCAGTCCTTACAGTTTAGTACGAGTAAATGTGCATCCTCTTATATACAGGAGCAAGGCAGGGAATATTGGTGGAAGGGAAAAGAGAGGGTCAGAGAGGTCACAGATGTCTGATGGAGTCTGCTAAGAGCTCAAGCCAGAGCCAGGAGGGAGGCTGGCAACTGTATTAAAAAAAAAAAAAAAAGTCCCAGATGTGAGGCTGTGTTGGAGTGACAGAGAAGAAAACAGTTGACCCAGCAGGGCGATCTTGGGAGGGAAGCAGAAAGCATGAAATTATTCTTCAAATCTTCCCAGGAGGTCAATTTCCCAAGATCCTAAAAGAAAGGCAATTAAAGTGTTGACGCTCTTGGGACCAAAGCAACCAGCAGGCAGGGGGCACCTGTCACCTCAAACACTGCTTAACTGAGAAAGGACTGACCGCAGGGTTCAGGAGGGAGGAGCCACAAGCCGGTGAAATCCTGGCCCAGAGAGGACAAAGGACTGGCCCAGGGTGACGCAGTGAAATGCCTCTGTGCCTCTGCCCTTCGTGGCCTCCTTCCGGCTACTCACATCTCCCCAGGAAGTAGTCACATCCGGGTTGGATTAGACCCGGTGGCCTCTGGCAGCTGTTCTTCCTTGCCAAGCCTTGGGTTCCCTTCCCCGTGAAGGCACAGTATAGAGGTCCAGGGGATGGTAAATGAGGAAGAAAATGCTGTGAAAACAAGACAAGCCTGTGCCTTTGTGGTCTCCTCCTGGTCTCCTCTGGGTGGCTCCTCCCACTGCTGAACCAGTGCCCAGGAGTAGAGACCAGAGAGCAGGCGGCAATGGCACCAGAGGGCCAGGAAGGAACCTCCCTGTGACAGCTTGAGTGTGTGTGTGTGTGTGTGAGAGAGAGAGAGAGAGAGAGAGAGAGAGAGAGAGAGAGAGAGAGAGAGAGGACAGCTTTAGAAAGAGGAGACCGTTGTTTGACGCTGTTCCCAGGGAATCATGAACAAATGACACACACCCCAGCAGACAGGGAATCAAAAACAGACCGAAGTGCAGATACCATTAAAGTCAGACTTGGTGAACCAATCATTTTTATTGGAGTTACTTACAGGAGTATGGGTGAGGGGTCAGGGAGCAGAAATGGCTCCAAGGCAGCTGCATCACCAAAGCCCACCCCAGCCTGGGTGACAGCTCACAAAGCTGGGAACCTGGAGCACAGTGCACAGCCTGCGGGCGGCTCAATGGGTCAAGAGTGTCCTTTCCTGGTGCCTCAGTTGGTCTGAGTCTCTTCCAGGGAGCTCGGC
Source organism: Peromyscus eremicus (assembly GCF_949786415.1). NCBI lineage: Eukaryota > Metazoa > Chordata > Mammalia > Rodentia > Cricetidae > Peromyscus > Peromyscus eremicus. The sequence goes on along the minus strand of NC_081438.1, from coordinate 2,071,553 downwards.
TCCTCAGAGTGACTCTTAGCAGTCTTTATCACTTATATCCTCTTGGGGAGGGAGGGGCCTAGTGAATCTGCTCAGTTTCAGGGACTTCCTGGAGCTGTTTTGAGTTGCTTCCTTCCTGAGCCTAAGGAGCTTCTCTGCAGGATGGAGTGTTTCACTGTAAACACCCTGAGGCTTAAAGAGCTGCCCTCCTCCGAGATGGAGGGTTCAAATGTCAGAGGGAACTGCTGCACAGTAGAAAGAGTGGGAGGGGAGAGGAAGATAAGGAAGTGGAAGGCAAAGAGGAGAAGGAGGAGGAAGAGGAGAAGGAGGAGGAGGATGGGGAGGAGGAAGAGGGGGAGGAGGATGGGGAGGAGGAGGAAGAGAAGGAGGAGGAGGGGGAGGAGGAGGAGGAAGAGAAGGAGGAGGGGAAGGAGGAGGAGGAAGAGGAGAAGGAGGAGGAGGGGGAGGAGGAGGAGGAAGAGGAGAAGGAGGAGGAGAAGGAGGAGGAGGGGGAGGAGAAGGAGGAGGAGAAGGAGGAGGAGAAGGAGGAGAAAGAGGAGGAAGAGGAGAAGGAGGAGGAGGGGGAGGAGGAGGAGGAGGAAGAGGAGAAGGAGGAGGAGAAGGAGGAGGGGGAGGAGGAGGAGGAGGGGGAGTCAGCCTTCCTTTCCACCCCTTGTGCTGCTGTCAACCGTCCTCCCCAAGAAGGAGCTGTGTGTTGCTGCTCCTCAGCCTGTGGGTGGGGATTCTGCCTACCCTCCTTCCAGGCCCATAATTACCAGATTAATGGATGGGGAAACCACAGGTGGGCGGTGCCTCCCTTTCCTGCCCACCCCTGGCTCTGCTCCAAGTCTTCCCTGAACTTGCCAACATAGAGGCTGTTTTGGTCCACACATTAGGGAGGGGCATCAGGGGAGCAGCAGAGGGCTATAGACACCTGTGTTCCAGAGGAGAAGCTCTGTCCTTGCACACTGTAGACTGAATCAGTCTCTCCCTCCCGCCCCCCCTTCTGCCCTGAGCTCACAGTCTCAGCCAGAGAGACCACAATCCTTTGCCACCCTGTCCTCTTGTCCCTTGAGCAGATGGAAAGATTGAGGCCAACAAAAGCACACTGGTGTGCTCAAACCCACACAGAGGACCCAGCAAAGCTGCAGCACAAAGCTCCCCACTCTCTCCAAGTACCCCTTCCCCATCATGAGTATGCCGGGCACCTTGAGCCAGCCAGGTGGGGTGGTTTTTCGAGACAGGGTTTCTTATGTAGTTTTGGTGCTTGTCCTGGATCTTGCTCTATAGACCATGATGGCCTCACAGAGATCTGCCTGGCTCTGCCTCCCGAGTGCTGGGATTAAAGGCGTGCGCCACCACCACCTGGCTGGGGACTAACTTTTTAAAAATGATCATTTCACCTAAAAATGTATTATTATTATTATTATTATTATTATTATTATTATTATTATTATTATTATTGTGTGTGTGTGTGTGTGTGTTTATGCAGTAAGCGGAGATCGGAGGGCAACTTTTGGAGTTGATTGTCTCCTTCCACCACATAGAACTCAGTGTCCAAACTCAGGTCATCAGGCTTGGCAGCAAGTGCTTTTATCTGTAAGCCAGTGGTGGGGGGCAGGTCTGAAGGGAGTGGGGAGGAAGAGAGTTAGGATGGGAAGGGGAGGCAGATTTTAGCTTAGGCTGGACACGAGCTCAAGCTGATCTTCCAGATGACAGGCTGAACCCCAACACACCCTACCTCCACTTACCCCAGCTCCCATTCAGGCCCCCTCTCCACCACTGACACCTCCCTTCCCCATGGTACTGGCTTCTTTACTGAGGCCCTGGCAACTCCCAGGCTCCCCAGCATCTGTTTCTCTCTTGTGCTCGGGGATCAGGGCCTGCGCAGCCCTGACCCCTGGTGGTGAAATGTGAAAACCCACCCACCCCGCCGATGCTGAAGACTCCTGCCCCGGGGTGGGTGTGGGGTGCTGGAGCAGAGGGGGCTGGACCAACCGGAGGGAAGAGTTGATGCCAAGGAGAGGGGGCTTCCTGGTGAGGTTGGGGCCTGAGCTTCTTCCTGTTTTCAAAGCAGCCATAGAAGAATCTCTGCATCTGCGTGTTTTCTGGGCCACAGTGGACATGTGTGAAATTGCATTCCCCTTTTCTCACTGGCTTCCAGGTTGCTCAGAACCAACACCGACCAGTCGGTTCCCAGCAACTGTTCAGAGCAGAGTGATTGGTGTCTAGAATAATTACATCTCTGTTGATTCGGTCTTTTCCAAATTCCATTCTTCTTATTTGGTTTCTTATTTTGTCTGTGTAGCCCAGGCTGGATGGGAGCTGATTTTCTGCCTCAGCCACTGAAGTGCTGGGGTTACAGACATGTGCCGCCAACCCTAGGCTCCCTATCTTACTTTATGTAACATGGTATATGTAATATTTTATTACTGGTATGTATAATGTGGGTGTGGGTGTTGAGTGCATGTGTGTGCCTGTGCCTACGAAGGCTGGAGAGGTGGGACATGGCCATAGTGTCATCCTCAGGGAAACCTCCTTTGAGGCAGGGTCTCTCTCTCACTGGTCTAGAGCTCTCTGATTAGATGAGGCTGTGTGACTAGTGAGCCCTGAGGATCAGTTTGTCTCTGTTTCCCCAGGGCTGGGATTACAGCCAAGTGTCACAGTGCCAGGGCACTGGAAGATCAGACACAGTCCTACTGCCGTGCAGCAAGCACCTTACCAACTGAGTCTCCACAGACCTTATTTTGTATTCAGTTGTCTGGTTATGCTAAAACTGACCCCCCCTCTCTCTGTGTGTGTGTGTGTGTGTGTGTGTGTGTGTGTGTGTGATGCTGGGGGTCAAATCCAGACATCTGTGTGCGTTAGATTAGAACTTCTCCACTGGTCCATGCCCAGGCCTGTTAGCACCTTAAAGGCCATCTTAAGTCTCCTCTTTGTGGGGAGAGTGGGACAAAGTCCAACATTGGTTAGGAAAGAGCATGCCTACACCCTGCACACCCACCCCCTGCACACCCACTCCCTGCACACCCACCCCCTGCACACCCACCCCCTGCACAAACACACCCTGCACACCCACACCCTGCACACCCACACCCTGCACACCCACACCCTGCACACCCACACCCTGCACACCCACACCCTGCGTGACTGGCTTTCCTCTCCTGTGCCTGGACCACTGAGCATCTCAGTCACTCTTCTGCTCACCCAGCCCCCTCCTGGGCTCTCCGCAAATGCCTCGGACAAGCCAGAGAACAAAGATTACTAGAAGCACCCACATGTTTCCACCCTTACTCTGCTTCACAGGCCCAGCAGAAACCAGACTAGAGCCTCAGCCCAGCCCAGCCCCCTTCTACTGGGGCACGCTGGCTGCAGAGCCCCCGCCTCCCTCCTCCAAGCATACAGGCCGGGCTTGGCTGGTCCAGAGAGAGCCAGAGGCATCTCGTAAATACAGAATGCACTGTGTGCAGAGTGGCTGTGTTGGGACAGCAGGAGGGTGCGTGCAGCTGAGCTGAGAGGATCTCCCTAGGACTGCTGGGCCGATGGTGGGAGTCGGGTCTGGGCTGGACTTGGATGAAGAATGCCAGGGCTGTATCTTGGCTCAGACCTGTTGTTCAGCTTCAGTTTCCTGGTCTGTAAAGTGGGTCTGGTGCCGATCCCTGGTACCACACCAGCTGGCTGTGTCTCTAGCAGCTGCAGTACCAGTCCCAGAATGGAACTCAGCAGGCCCTGAGTGTGCAGGTCCTCCCCCCAACCCCCCCGCCCCCCGTGGCCATCCAACCTGAGGGTCTCCTGAGGAGCCTGTGGTATTGGTGCTATGAGCACAGTGACCCTGCCTGTGTGCAAGTGTAGGTCAGGCACATGCAATCTAAGAGGAGGAAGACACTGTCACCGACCCAGATAAGCCAGGTGCGCCCTGAGAGGGTCTGCAATTCTGTCACCCTTGAGCAGGGTGCTTGAGGGCTGGGTCGCCTTCTATAGGAGAGGGTCGTCTTTTGGAGACAGTTGGAGCCCAGGGCTGCTGGAGACCTGGACTGCTCTGTCTCAGGCCACGTGGGAGCAGACCCGGGCCCATACTCTTCTCTTACAGGTTGGCTTACACAGCTGTATAATGTCCAAAAGGCTTTCCAGACCACAGCCTGTTCAGCTGTTCTGTCTGCACGAGGACACAGAGGGCCTCCACCAGGTCAGACCCTTTGTCAAGCTGTGAAGTGAGAGAGGGAACAGGGCAAACGTCTTCCCTGAGGAGTTTCACAGGCTAGTATGTGTGTGCCAATGTGTGTAGGCATGTGTGTGTGTGTGTGTATGTGTGTGTGTGTGTGTATGTGGATATACATGTGTGTGTCTATTCATGTATGCGTGCATGAGTGAGAGTGTATGTAGATGTGTGTGCATATATGTGTGAATATGTGTTGTGTGGGCATGTATGTGTGTAGGCATGTATATGCATGGACTCATAAACAAAAGGACTTATAATCTCATGCTCAAATCAGTCCCAGAGTAGAGGCTGTATCTATCCAGGGGTCATGAACCTCCGAACACTGGCTTTATCTGGAAATGAGCAGGACCCCCAGAGAACACAAGGCTGGGCTGGACACGCCCATTTGGTAATGCCGGAGCTAGGTAGGGGATCACGGAGCCAGCAGGCAGCCAAGGCCGGGGCAGGACTTTGGAGGGCAGTATAAAGCTTGCTGCTCCTGGTGAGGCAGGCCAGAGGGCCTGCGGCAGAGGAGCGATGAGGTCAGCCTGCATTTTCAGAGACTCCTGGAAGCAGCAAAGGGGACACGTTGGGGCGCTTGGCCGGGGTAGCAGGAGCAGGCAACATGTTTAGTGATTCAGTGTGGGGGTGGGGGTGGGGATGACACAGTGGGGTGCTGGAGAGGATCCAGGGAAGGGCCTGGGTGGGGGCAGGGAAGGTGTGCTGTGAGTGTGGTATCTGTGAGGTCTTCCACAGGCCCACCTCCCCCAACCCCAGTTCCTTCTGCCCCCTCTCTGGCCCCCACAGCATCTGTTGCATGGGTGGTGAAAAGCCGAAAGACTTTGTCCCTGCTTCTGGGAGGCAGAGGGAGCAGCTGGAGGCCTGGCCGGTGCCTTTCTCTCCGCAGCAGCTCTGCGATTGGCTGGGCAGCACCTGCTGGGCGCTTGGGAGCCCAGGAGCAGGTGCAGGGCGTCTGCAGGACTGTTTGCAGACGGATAATGAGGCGGGATGGAGGAGGCGAGCGTGCCCTGCCCTTCTCCGTGGTCCAGACACAAAGGGCCAGACAAAGAGGCTGAGTGAGCAAGGGTGGAGGGGAGACGGGGCGGGGGCAAGGGGACAAGGGGACAGAGGGACAGGGGCCTGTGTGCAGCCCTAGGCACACAAGAGCGAAGGGGCAGAGATGACCCAACAAGGAGTCTGGGGGCGGGAGGCTCCAGAGCTGTCCTTGGGAGCAGTGTCCTGGCCCCTGAGCCCTGCTGGGGGGTGAGTCCTGGATGCCCTGGACTTTATTCCGTGAGCTCAAATCCTGCTGATGAGGCCTGATGAGTGACCACGAGCTTGGTGCAGGGAAGACATGGACACACACACACACACACACACGTGTGAACAAGGCTCAGCGCTTGTGCTACTGTGCAGGAGTGCATTTGTGTCTAAGGCCCTTTACAATAACTGCCTGAGAATGGGGATGTAGGGTCTCCCGAGCTGGGGAGGGAGAGACCTAAGCCAGCTGTGGGATAACGATAGGGAGAAAATTGAGTTATGTTTGAGAACGTGTGTGTGTGTGTGTGTGTGTGTGTGTGTGTGTGTGTGTGTGTGAGAGAGAGAGAGAGAGAGAGAGAGAGAGAGAGCAAACTAAGTCTCTGATGTCTCTCCTGCTTCCACGTGTGACACGATGGTACCCATGTGATGTGTCGAGCAGGCCACCAAGGCAGAGCCAGCGCAGGCAGCTTGGATCTGGATGTTTCCACCAGCAGAACTGCCGTCCACCTCAGGGGTTCTCAAGCTTCTCCCATTCATGACCCTTTCACCTGAGAAATGTTCACCCGATCCTGCGTGGAAAGATGGGAAATAGGTATACAAAGGAAGCAATCACCAAAGACACATCACAGATAAATTAATGTCCAGGCTGGGGAGATAGCCCAGTGGTTACAGAGCTCGCTGTGCACAGGTGAGGACTGAAGTTTGGATCGCTGGAACCCAGGAAATGCTGGGTGGTGGACATTGCACCTGGCCTATAATTCCAGCCACAGAAGGGATGCCCGGGACAAGCTGTCCAGCCATATTGGTGAACTCTGGGTTTGATTGAGAGTCCTTGTCTCAATGAATAAGTAGGAAAAGCAATTGAGGATGGTTCCCAATCAACCTTGGGGCCTCTGCACACATATGAACACACAGTCATACACGTGGACCCCCCCCAGACATGCACCCTCACGGTGAGCCTACATGTATGCAAAACACCAGTATACGTATTACACACACAAAAATGAAAAAATATTTTTTAAAGATTTTAATTATTTACTTTAAATTAGGTAAATGTGTGCATGTGTTTGTGTTTGTGTTTGTGTGTGTGTGTGTGTGTGTGTGTGTGTGTGTGTGTGTGTCCACATGAGTGCAGGTGCCAGAGGAGGCCAGGCACCGGATCCACTGGAGCTGGAGTTAGAGGGGGTTGTGAGCCACCTGACGTGGGTGCTGTAACAGAACTCGGGGTCTCTGTAGGAGCAACACTTCTTCGTAACCACGGAGCCTTCTCTCCAGCCCCGGATGTTTTACTTTAAAACACTTCTTTTCCCGGAAAGCTCACCTTTTATTGGAGGCAGAAGGTCGCACGCTCAAGAGGAGAGTTTTTACCAAATGTCTGATCCTGCAGGACCCAGGGCATCTCCAGCTTTTCAGAGTCGATTAATAGTTTGATTTCATAACTGTCAAATCTGAGAATGCTGTTTCACAGACAGTACACACAGGAGAAACATTCAGACTAACACACAAAGTTCTGGAAATTCTGTCCAAGCCCAAAATTATTTATTTATTTTTTTGAAATGAAACCCAGGTCAGCCACTCAAACTACAGTTTTTAAAATCATTCTCACAATTCAGCCACTGTGTTTGAAAGACAGCAAACAACTGTGTGTACAGGTTGTTCCGCAGATGTAGAACCGTCATAGGCCCCGACCTGGGCACCGCAGGCGCTGAGAAGCGTGTGTGTGTGTGTGTGTGTGTGTGTGTGTGTGTGTGTGTGTGTGTGTGTACGTCGTGTGTTCAGCGCCAAGCTGATGAGATGCAACACGGGGCGCTGCTAGAAGCATCTTGGAGTCTTACATGTTTGATTTTGGATCCATTTTTAACCTTTGCACTTCAGAAACCTCTTACTGGTGCCAGTTTCTTGTGTGAATTCACATTCGGTTACATGACCCAATTCGAGGCGTGACCCTCTGTTTAAGCAGCTAGGATCAGGGTTGGAGGGATGCCCCTGTGGGTAAGAGTGCTCAATGCTGCACAAGTGTGAGGATCTCTTCCCTCCTAGGGAGATCTGTGTGTCCCAACGTGACAGCGAGTGACTTTTCACGTGGAGCTGTGAACCAAGATTTACCCACCCCAGAGAGGGCATGAAGTAGTGAGCAGATCATGGAAACCGCTTGCTGCTCTGGCGACCACCCTGAGCGGGTGTTCTCTCTGAAGGGAGGCAGAGGTTAACTTCAGGACGGTGCCTGCACCTGGGAAGGACTGCAGCACAGCCATGCGTGCATGCCTAGCTGGGTGTGGCTCTTTGCTTCCCAGGGGACAATGGGCTGAGCATGGGCGCAGATGCTCTCAGAGAGCCATGTTCCCCTCACAGCCTTACCACTCACTTCCTGGCTGGCTCGCCCCAGGTGAGCTGTTTGCTCTCTCGGAGTCTTCCAGACTTTATGTGTCTAGCAGAGATGATACCAGCAGTTTCTCAGAGGGTTGGAGGAGGGAACGAGGGTAAAGCACTCAGAACGGTGCCCTACAAGGGTGTGGACATAAACTGGAGTTCACTGCTTCTGAAGGGGGTGGTGGGACCTGGAATTAGCCGCAGGGACTTGAGAGGCACAGTCCTCTGGACATCTCTTTGGGGTTGAAGAAAGAATACACTCTTCTATTTCTTCTTTCTCAGACACATCGTCATGGTCAGAGTCCCCCTGGAATCACGGGTTGCTTCCTTGTAGCCATAGCGTCTCATGTGAAGGGGTGGGCACCAGGTCCAGATTAGGGTGCCTGTTTTGTTCTCAAGGGCATCCTCTGAAGTCTGATGGTGCCTCCTCCTGTTGCCCTGACAACCAGCCCCCAACAAGAGTTGGCTGGGGTCACTTTAAAGAAAGGTAGACCGGGGGTATGGGCTAGTGTCTTGGGGAGTGGGTCTGCTCAGGGACCCTTAGGGCTCAAGGTAGCTGCATCTGTAAACCTCTCCCGTAAGTCAGGATCTCTGGCTAGCAATGGCGATGTTGGTTGTGTTCACTCACCGTCTCTACTTAGGCAATGAGCCGCGGGGTCAGAGCTACACAAGTGGGGAGGTGGGCTGGATTCCATCTCTTGCTGCCAGGCTGTCCGGGAATTCCACAGAACCATGCGGGGTAGAGGGCGGGGAGTACAGCGTGCCGCACTCCATTTGGTTTTCAGCAGATGAACAAAGGGAGGTCAAAGGTTCAAGTGCATCCGCAGGAGGACTAGATGAAGAATGACACCATGATGGAGGACCAGGGGCAGAGGACATCCGGCCTGCCCAGGCTGACTTGGGGGTCTGCTGGACATGGGGTATATCCCCTCCTAACACCTCTCGGTTTGCTTCTCACCTAGAGTCTGTTAGTGCTAACCACAATCTCCTTCACACAGAGCCCACAGCATCCCCTAGCGGTGTGCTCTGCTGCCCTCCACCCTGCCCACTTGTGAAGACGCTGGCAAGCAGGACCACAGACACACCGCTGATTTTTGAAAGAACTAAGACGGGGGGGGGGGGTAGGGGGGCAGGAGAAGTAAGGCAGCGGTAGGCAGGTGCCTCTAGTCTTCCCCAGATGGATATTGGAGACTGGGCTGGGAGAGGATTCAAGAACACGGTATGAGAAAGACAGTTGACAGTTCATCTTCAGCATGGTCAGCGTGTCTGGATTTGGAGTCACCTGGGAGATACACACATCCCTGGGAGTGCCTGTGAGGATGCGTCCAGAGAGGTTTGACCCACCCTGGATGTAGGCTGCTGCATCTCATGGGCTGGATTCTGGGGACTGAATAAGAAGGAGAAAGGGAGTTGAGCGGTGGCCTTCACCCCTCTTTGCTTCCTGACGGCAGATGAAGTGTGACCAGTCGTCTCACACTCCTGCAGCCGCGCCCTCTCGAGACACCGTGCTGGACTGTACCCTCAAACCAGGAGCCGAAACAAACCCTCCTTCCTTAGGTTGGTCTGTCAGGTCATTGACTACAGCAACAAGGCCTCAGCGAAGAAAGAGGCCGCCTGTGTGCATCCTCCCTGTTCACTGCCAACCTTTCGGCTTGTACCATGGCGGGTCAGGAGGGGAAGCCAAGGTCAGGTGCTCTGCTCTAGGAATCATGACCAAGCACATTTGATTTGCTAATTGGCCCATGTGAGCGCTTCGTCCCTGGCAGGGGGGTGTCCGAGGCCACGCTGGTGCCATCGGTTATCCAGTGTTGACCTCCAGCTGTGCACTTGGGACACGTGCTTGCGGGTCTGCTGAAGGGCAGGCTGGGGGCTCTCAGGGAGAGATGTGCATGACGATGACAGAACCTGGAAGCATGAGTTCGAATCTCTCGTAGGTCTCTCACGGAGGCTGTGTGCAGCCACCATCACCTCTCACGGCCTCTGGATGTGAGCAGTGATGCTCAATAGATACCCAAGTGTGAAAATAAAAGGTGGGGGCCAGCCAGGGAGACAGCTCAGAGGGTCACTGGCTGCTAAGCCTGACCCCAGCTGGATTCCATCCCCTGGATCTACCAGGTGGGAGAAGAGATCACACTCTGTTGTCCTCTGAGCCCCACAGGCACACTGTGTGAGCTGTGCCCACCCAACCCTACTAAAAGAAGTTTTAAAAAATTTAAGAAGAAAATGAAAGATGAGCTAGCTTAATCAGAAGAATGGCTTGCCCCCCACCCCACCCCCCAGTGCCATCTTGCGCTGGGTGCCCCTCCCCTGTTTAGCGCCTCCCCAGACTGGAAAGGGATAGAGACCCAGTTTGAGGAGACACTCATGCACATCTGGTCACATCTGGTCAAGGGCATGGTCAGAACTGGAATTTAAGCTGAGGACCAGTGCCGGTTCTAGAGGTCGGTGGAATGTTCTAGCACGACAGTTGCTCATCTGGAAGGGGCCTTAGAATTGCCCAGTGGTTCCATTTCGTAAGCTTCGGTTCAGTGGCACTACAGTGGGGCCTAGGAGGTGACAGTTACGTCATGGTCTCAAGGGTGTGGATGGCGCTGGCCGGGGAGCATCACAGAACCAAAAAGCTCCTGGCGACTCTTTAGCACCCCTGTGGAGATGATAATGGTGCCAAGGAGTGCAGGCCAAACAGATGCCAAAACTATAGACGTCTGCCACAGATTCGGGTTCGAATCTTGCCGCCGCCCTTACCATGGGTCTGCTTAGTAGTTCCCTGGGAGCCACGCCCCAGCCCCGCGGGCCTAAGGTCCCCTTCTGGGATCCAAGGCTGGGCTTCTCTTGCTTCAGCACCAGGTCCGTGGCTGCCCCTCCGACCGACCGTCGTGCGCCTCTCCACTGGCCAGCGTTGCTATGGCAGCGCTGCAGGCAGGGATGCTGAGGCTGAGGCTCGCAGTAGCCCCTTTGTGAAGCGGAGGTGGGGAGGTGGGAGGGGGGGGGAGAGATGCACACCCCACGTCTCGCTGCCCCGAGCCCCGGACCGCAAGCTGGGTGTTTGTCGGGGGCGCCCCCACCCCCATCCCCGAGGCCGGGTGCGGCACCTCTCTCTGCCCGCCAGCCGCTCCTGCATTAAAATTTCATGGGCGCTGCAGTAAATGCGAAGACGACGCCGGCTGCGCTGGGGGGCCGTAGGGAGGGAGGCTGCGGACCAGTGCGGGGAGGAGTTTACGAGGGGAGGCGCTTGCAGGGGCTCCCCCAGTTCTGTTGAGAGCCAGGCACAAAGAGCCCTCTGCACTCCAGCCGCAGGAGCGAGGAGCCGAGGTAAGCCGGGGTCGCCATTCCCCGCCCGGCGCACCTGATTCCTAGGAGGGCGACCGGGGTCTCACGGTCCCAGGGCAGTGGTGGCCCGCGCTGGGTGGGTGACACGACCCCCAACCCGCAATGGCCCCATGTGAGGCTCCAGTGGATGGGTCGTGGGGATGGAGACACGGAGGGTGCTCGGGGGTCTCGCAGTTATGGTCTGAGGGGGAACAAAGACCCTTCCCTTCCCCCAGAGCTAGATGCACATGGGCGTGGGGACCCCAGTACACACCAACCCACAAGGTTAGCAGGTAACTGCCCAGGCTGAGGACTGCGCCCCGGAGGTCTCAGCATGGACGGTGGGTTAGCGGATGGTGGCCCTGACTCTCCTTCCCTCACGCCCAGCCCTTACCCTTCCTCCACTTCTGGGACTCATCCCAGACCTGGGGAGTCCAGTGCAGCTTCAAACCGAATGCATCTCCGCACCCTCATTGCGACATCGCTCTCGATGGTGACTACACATCCTCGGGGAGCCACCGCTTTGGCACTACAGCCCCGCCAGGTGGTAAGAACCCATTTTAGAGATGAGGAAAAGGAAGTCCAGACAGAGAGGGGCAGCAGCCTGTCCAAGGTCACACAGCCAGTGATTTTTGAGTCCAGACACGACGGACTCTGAAGCTCATGTGGTATCTCCAAAACGGTCTGGGGCAACCCCAAGAGCTTGGTTCCCCAGCCCTCCTAGGCTCTGAGACCTTCTCTGCAGAGGCTGGGGATTTGAGAGGGAAAGGTCCAGACCTCTCTCATCCCCGGCACGAGCGAGATTATTTCTTGGACGGAGGGATTCCGGGGAGCCCGGCCTCCCCACTCTCATCCCAGGCTCCCAGCACAGACCTCCAGCCGCCTGGGATTGCTGGCGCGCACACCCCACTGCGGAGCGGAGTCGCGCCAGGAAAACGCCCCCACCTGCTGGAGGGAGGGGCGCGGGGAGCGAGCACAGAGCGAGAACTTGCTGGAAGCAGGTTTGTTTTTCTCTCCGCGCTGAGCTGGGCGCAACCTCGCTGCCTCCCCAGAGCGCTCTTCCCAGGAGAGCCTCGGGCAGGGATGAGTAACCCCACTCCGCAGACAGGGGCCCACACTCCGGGGGCTCCCCGCAAGTGAACCGGTGTCCCGCCACGTGGCCCCACGCTGCGTCAGCGCATCTGGGGCGGGGCTGCGCATCTGGAGGTGCTCAGAATGTCTCCTGCTCTCGGAGGGGGATCCCCTGGGACCTCCCCAACCAAGCAGCAGTTGCGGCAAACAGGTTCCTGGGGCCGCTCCATCTGCTCCCTGCTTTGGGAAGACACTGAACTCACCCCACCCCGAGTTTGGTTGATTTCCCATCGAAAGAATTCTGTTAGCAACTTTATCTCCTGCCCGCCCCACATCGTGTCCTTTTATGTCCATTGCGGTTGAGAATGTCTCTGAAGTCTGCCCTATGCTGACCTTGCAGAAAATTTAGCCCCTCCACTCCCCAATAAGGGCGCTCTCGCGCTCGGAGGGGGAGAGGGGTGCATCTGACATCTTCAGGATGTCTTCCCCAAAGAAGTACCCGGAATCCTTCCCAGCAGGGTGAAGGCAACCTCTTTTACCTTGCATAAAAAATGAGTATTAGCCAGGCATGGTCCTTGCAGTCTCAGAGCTTGGTGGCTTGAGGCAGGAGGATGCCAAATTGGAGAACAGCCTAGGTTACAAAGCGAGTTTGAGCCAGTCAGGGTTAGTAAGATCCTGTGTAAGGAAGAAAAAGGAAGGAGGGGGGGAGGAGGGGGAGAGACAGAGACAGAGAGGATGGGATGAAAGAAAAAAGAAGGGAGGGAGGGAGGGAGGGAGAGAGGGAGGGAGGGAAGGAGAGAGGGAAAGACCATGTAAAAGTCGGGATGGCAGCTCACTCCTGCCGTCTCAACACTTGGGAGGCTGAGGCGGGAGGATCACTTTTTTTTTCTTTTTTCCTGAGACAGGGTCCCACTCTGTTGACCAGGATGGCCTGGAGCTCACAGAGGTCCATCTGCTTCTGTCTCCCAAGAGCTGGGATTAAAGGCATGCTCCTGCACCACCATACCTGGGTAAGGATCATACATTTAAGCTAACCTGGGTTACATCACGACATCCTGCCTCAATTTATTATTTTTTAATTTATAATTTGGGTACTTTTTTTTCTTGAAATCTGCCTTCCTAGATTTAAGAAAGCAAACAGTAATTGTTAAGTATCGGAAAAGACAGACATAAGAGAAAATTTCATTTTCACTGAAACTCGCCGCACGAAGTGACGGGAATTGCTGTGGAGTCGGGGCTTCCGGAGAAGCCTGCCTGGCTCACAGACGCTCTCCCTTCTTCCAGCCCTCCCCAGGTCGGTCCATCTTGTAGTAGATGGCTTTCCCCAGGCCCCCAGGCCCAGTTCACACCACCCCCAAGGGTACTCATTGGAGTTTTGGAGAGAGAGAAAGGGCTGAGAGCGGGGTCTGTGTGTGAATCCTCCCCACACGTGTCCGAGTCAGGAAGGAGTTTCCCAGCTCAGTCTCTTCAGCTGTCGTGTGGGGTCATATTCTTGGGTGTGGGGGGCGGTTGGCTGTGAACCAGTGTCAGGCACCTGTACTGAGGACAGACTCCATTATGCACCTGCTGGGCCAGCTCACTCCTGCGGCACCTGTATGGCCGTGCTGCCCTTCAGGATGACCTTCTGCTGTTGAAAAGTACACTTCAGGGCATTGGGCCTTTTGTGCAGGTTCAATGGGGCAGTGAATAGCTTGAGGCTCAGCCCTCTGTTCCCAGGGGACCCCCCACCCCCCGCTTTTGAGGCCTGGCTCACATGTCAATCTGCGAAACAATAGTCAAGATGTTTAGAGGCACCGGCAGGCTGAGGGTGACATCTGTCTCTCATCCCTTTCTGCGTTGATGAGCTCAGATGAGGCAGGTGTCCCCTCTCCCTCTGGGTGCCAGGTGGTCCCTCTGGAGGGTCTTGGCCATTGTGTCCCTCTGAGGGCGCGGAGTAGGAGACAGATGAAAAGGAACCCTAGCTATCCTGGTACAGCCACTCTGTGGACATCTGAAGATAAGCTGCTTAGCGCTGGGATGTGGCATGTGTTTGTGACCTCAGCACTTGGGGGGGGGGAGAGTGGAGGCAGGAGGATGAGGAGTTCACAGTTATCTTTGGATACATAGCAAAGTCAGGCTAGCCTGGGCTACATGGGATTCCCCCCCCCAACCCCCGCCACCCCGCCCAAATAATAATCTTGTGCTTAGATATTGTGTGTGTGTGTGTGTGTGTGTGTGTGTGTGTGTGTGAGTGAGAGAGAGAGAGAGAGAGAGAGAGAGAGAGAGAGAGAGAGAGAGAGAAAGAAAATAGAAGCTCAGAGAGTTAAAGTGACCCGTTAAAGGTCGCACAGCAATTTAGTTTGGAGCCAGATTTCAAACCTGGATCTAGCATGTGTGTGATTGATGTGGTGCCACCTGTCCCTGAAAAGGGGGACTTAATGAGTTACCCTGGGACCATGAAAGCAGCTGCGGTAAACTGACCCCAGATGGACGTTAGACGTGAGGATGTCTGTGGGTCTCTCTCATTCATCCCGTCTGTATTCAGAGCCCAGGAGGTCGCACTACCTCCTGAGGTGGGAGCCAGGCACTCCGGTCTCCTCAGGTAGAACGGGGATCACAATCCAGGTCAGTTTGGTCTTAGCTCAGCTCCCTCCTGGCTTTTGCTTTTTTCCCCCTACTCCTCTGACTCTAGGCACTCCCTTTTGTGCTCTGTCCCCTGCTCAAGTCACCGCCTGCAGATCTTTGGAAGGCTCTACTCAGTCTTACGTTCCCAGGGGCTGTGGGAGCTCAGGGCACCTGAGCCTCCACGGCAGTTTGGCCAGCGGCTCTGGCTCTCGTCTGAGAGAGCAGCACAGGGAGAGAGCAGCACAGGGAGAGAGCAGCACAGGGAGAGAGCAGCACAGGGAGAGAGCAGCACAGGGAGAGAGAGAGCAGCACAGGGAGAGAGAGAGCAGCACAGGGACCTCAGCTGCAGCCCTCGGCCGCAGCCCTGGCAGCTTGTCACTGTTACAGGAACCGTGTGCATTGCTCGGGCGGCATGAGTGTGCCATGTTGTCGTCGAGTGCCACACCACCAAGAAGGTGGTGGTGGGAGGGCTGGTGGCCAGTCCTGTCCCCTCACGTGGTAGCCATAGTGACGTTGCTCTCACCCTCATTCTGTGGACAAGGAGACTGAGAAAGGAAGACCTCAAGTTGGAGGGGAGAGTGGGTTGGATGCCAGCCTGGGCTACATGAGACATACATACATACATACATACATACATACATACAGGCATACATACAGACAGACAGACAGACACACACACACACACACACACACACACACGCAGAGGGAGAAGGAGGAGAGACACAAATCCAAAGCACAAAATAATGATAGATTTGCTCTGGGTTCTGTGGTTCTGGCATGGAAGTTTTGGTGTAATGTCCATGCTCTTCCCCCTCTCTCTGGGGGTTGTGGTGGTGTGGCCGGCGCTGGTATGGCTCTCCAGTGTGTCCAGCGTATACCCACTCTTCATTCCTGTCTGTCTGTCTGTCTCTGTGTACGATAGCTGTGAGGCCCGTCTGTTCACATGCACATGGCTGCCGGGTCTCAGTGGCACCTGGGGACAAAGCAAGTTTTCATCTGCGTGGATGCGGGTGGCAGAGGCCAAAAGCTTCATCAACTTGGCTCTGTCTTGACAATCACGGGGACTGAGCCTTCCGAACCTCAAGGTAGGAGGGACGTATGTCTTCTGGGTACTAGTCCTTTGTCAAACCTTCCATAGGGGGCTCCTCATCTTGGTTTTTGGTGTGTGAGGGGCAGAGCCACGAGCCAGGTCCACAGTCCACGCAACCTTTGACCATGAACTTCTCAGCTCCAATCCTTCTGTAATGCATGAATATCTTTTGTAGAAAATAATGCCATAGAGGTGCAATTAGCTTTTTTTTTTTTTTTTTTTTTTTTTAAATTGGCGTACAAAATAATGGGTTTGGGGCAGGTAGAGTGCTTAGCTACCATTCATGAAGCCCTGGATTTGAGCCCCGGCACAGCGTGAACCAGATGTGGTAGCACAGGCCTATAATCGCAGCACTTGGGGAGTGGGCACAGGAAGATCAGATGTTCAGAGTTAACTGTGGCTGCACAGTGAGTCTGAAGCCAGCCTGGGCTATTTGAGAGTCTAAGAAATTAAAAACAGGGGCCGGAGAGATGGCTTAGTGGTTAAGAGCACTGGCCACTCCGGCAGAGGACCCGGGTTTGATTTGCAGCCCAAATAGTAGCTCACAGTTGTGTATAACTCCAGTTTCAGGGCATCTGACCCCCTCTTCCAACCTTCTCAGATACTGCACACACATGGTACACAGACATGCATGCAGGCAAAACACTCAAACACAAAAATTTTAAGAAGCTAAAAATAAAAAACAAAAGAAATAAAAAGCAAAAGAAACTTCTGCGTGTCCCTTGCCTACGCGTCTGCTCCTAGGCTCAGCCTTCAGAGGGCCGGTGGCTGTGACCCCCTTGCACATCAGGCTTCTGCTGCTAAGTACCCCCCATCCCCCCCAACTCAGTAGCTCAGCCCTTTTTTGTACAGCTTTATCACAGTTCAGCACTTTCTGTTTCAGGGATGCACCCCAGAAATTTTTTTTTTTGAGACAGGGTTTCTCTGTGTATCCCTAGCTATCCTGGAATTCATTCTATAGACCAGGCTGGCCTCAGACTCACAGAGATCCACCTGCCTCTGCCTCCCAAGTATTAAGATTAAAGGTGTGTGCCACCACCACCCAGCCAGCCCAGAGATCTTGATCACAGTTACCAAGTCCTGCAGCTGTGATTAATGACATCATCACACGTCCATTGCCCTAGTCAGATCCCCGAAACCTGGGAACCCATTCCTGTTCCATACCGGGCCATGAAGAGCAATAACCTACGTTCCGTCACCCCCATTTCCCTTCTATGGGCATTTTGTATAAATTTGGCTACCTCCACTGCCCATCTTCTTAGTTTTTATTTTTAATTTTTGAGAGAGAGAGAGAGAGAGAGAGAGAGAGAGAGAGAGAGAGAGAGAGAATCAGGCTCATTATTCAGCCCAGGCTGGCTTTGAACTCATGACCCTCCTGTCTCAGCCTCTCAAATGCTGGGATTCCAGGAGGGTACTACCACATACAGCTTGGACCTGTCTTTTCTTAGCAGGGCCTGTGTGGTTTGTCCAGGGTGTGTCAATAACCAACTCTTTTTTACTGCCTGGTGGGTGTCACTGTGTGTTTCTGCATTTATTCTCAAGGCTGAGGGGCCATGCTCTGTATTTCTGAATGTAAGTCACTGATTGGTAATAATCCTGGCTAAGCTTACTGAATAACAGCTCAGAGTCACACATTGTGAACGTGGGATTGGAGAGCCATAGCCTCATCCTGTTTTTCTCTAGCTTCCAAACCTATAGCTTCCTTTCTATGCTATGAGACCCAGTCACCCCAGTCATAGCTGGGGTTCCCTGGAAGACTCCACTGTCCCCACAATGACTGGGATTCTGGGTCTGCACCCTGTGACAGGGTCGCTGTGGGTTTATTTGCAGA
Organism: Peromyscus eremicus; assembly: GCF_949786415.1. Lineage (NCBI taxonomy): Eukaryota > Metazoa > Chordata > Mammalia > Rodentia > Cricetidae > Peromyscus > Peromyscus eremicus. The sequence continues at coordinate 2,053,841 of NC_081438.1, read as the reverse complement.
GTTCCTGCTGGTTCCCAGGTCGCAGAAGAGAGTAGGGAATTGGGAAGGGTCCCAGGCACCCTGCGAAGCAACCTTACAGATAAGTATCCCTTCACCAGCCCCCTCTGCACCAGCCTGCTTTCTGCTGGTGCATCTGTGAAGGAGGGTTGGCTCTGGAACCCCCAAGAGGGAGGGTGGATATCCTGTGTATGACTCTGGCTCTTGAGGATGGCATTTGTAAACTTGGACAGACTCCTTGGTCTTGCAGACACATGGAGACCTCTGCAGGGTTTCCCACGGGATGCATTGTCTCCACTCAGCTCTAGGCTCCTGAGCGTGCTACGAGATGCCTCCCCGTCCCTGACTCAGGCTCTGGAGGACAGATGTAGTATAATTGTCAGGAAAGAACAAATCTGAGTGCTGGGTTGAGATTCAGGGCATCTCTTCCATCCTGGTGACTTACAGTGGCCTGGCTGAGCCCTGTACCACCCTCTGGCTCCAGACATGTTCTCTGCTGTGGCAGTCACGAAGGGGTGGGGACTGTGGGAGTCATGAAAGGGTGGGGACTGAGGTGGGCAGAAGGGCTGCTTTCATTTCCTGGCCACTGCCCTGAATGGCCCTTGTGTGACAGGGCAGGATGTGTCCCTGGGTCCAGACAGAGGCATAGGCTTCCAGTGACCGCAGCAGTACTGAGGTCAGAGTTCCAGACCCCTACTCTGTCAGGACTCCCTCTCTGCTGTCCCTAAGCTGCCCAGCTTGCTCTGAGTTTTCCTGGGTCACGAAGGAAACCACCATGTGCTCATGTTTGTGAAGGATGCTCTGGGTAGCAGGGAAGGAGGAGGAGGCAGGGTGGCTCTTGGGCCAAAGCAGGGCTTGGGTGTGGTCCTCTCCTGTGCCGGGGTTGGCTCTTCTGTCTTCCAGAGTCATCCTGTGATGTCCGTGTGGGAGGAGCTAGGAGCTAGGCCTGCGATGATGTCAGGTAAGAGTGAGAGGCTTGCTTCCTTTTAGGAGGCTGGGTGGTCCTCTCTCTCACATCCCATGACCAGAGCCTTTCCACCTCTGAGGAGGCCTGGGAGCCAGAAGCAGAAGGCTTGCTGTGCATGGCCTCAGTGGGGAGGAGAGGAGTGATCTGAACCCCACAGGCTCTGGGCCGGGGGCAGGGGGGTCATCATCTCACGTAGATACGAACCTGACCCTCTTTAAGGAGATGCTGGGTGTCCAGAGGTGAATGACAGAGACATGGTCCTATCCACTGAGGTCTTCAAGTAAGAAACCGCATCACCACAGCTCAGAGAGGGGGTGAGTTTTCTGTCCTGTGGAGTGTATGTGTCCGTCTAGGGTGGGGTGTACATAGGGTCTCATCTCAGACCACTGGGGACTCTGGGGTCTCTCTCCTCCTGCACTTGGCCGATTCTCGGCCCCTGGCCTTCGGGAGTCACTCTGGGCCACCTGCCATTGGCTTTCTGCTGGTCCTTTGAGTGAACCCCACCTTCCTCTCTAAGTTTATTGGAAAAGATTTGTGTCTCAAGCTTTCTGTTCTGCCGCACGTGTGTGTCGGGAGCACAGGTCGCAGAGTGGGGTATCTGGGGTGCCTCACCGTCTTTCATTGTGTCTCCCTCAGATAGCTCTGCGTGTCTCCAGACCTTGGTCTGCTTTGGAGCCCTGGGGATCCCCTGGATTCTGACCTCATGGAACTGGGGAACAACCTGTCTCCCTGAAGATCCTGTCCTTGCCAGTGCCAGAGATGGAGCCCCCTGGAGAAGAGCCATACCTAGAAGATACACTGCTTAGCATCCACCCTGTTTTTGATGGACAGATCCAGGGTGGGAGAGGCTGCAGTGTAGAGTCCTGGGGCACTGGAGGCCCCTCCTGATCCCATGTGGACTGGAATCCTCCTCCAGTGTCTGGAGGTGGGGTGGAGCCCCCCCTGAGCCCCCCCTAAGGACCTGTGGTAGGGCAGGGACTCCATGGGCATGGAGGAGGAGCTGCTGGGGAGGAGCCCGATGTCTGTCTTTTGTCTGTTTTTCTTCTTTTGGTCTGTTTGCTGCTTGAGTGATGGTTCTGTTTGGGTGCTTCCTGGGTGAGGCTTAGCCCTGGTTGGTTGTGGTGGACAGCCAATCCTGGTCTGGGAGGAGCCTGGCTAGCCTTTGTGTAGTCCAACACAGCAGGGGACCATGGGAAGAGAAAGGGGGAGTCCTGAGATAAGGAGACCCAGTCGGAAGGCTTACTGGCAGACTCACAGCTCCAACTTCCTCAGTCACTAGAGAGTGGGCTGCCCCCAGTCCGCAGGGGCTGCAGAGCCTTTGCCCAGGACATGGGGCTACTCAGCCAGCACCCCCATCTGTGTTGAGTAGCTGTGGAGGGGCTGAGACTGCAGACATCTGCACCCTTGCTCAGGGTGAAGTGCCCCAGTATGACCCCCCCCCCCGCCCCTGTCCATTGTCCACCTCTGGTCACAATCCCTCCTGGAGGAGATGGTTTTGCAGTGTGTGGCCTTCTAGCCTAGGAAGCACTTTCCCTGGGGCGGGAAGGATTGTGTATTTATCAGCTCAGGCTGTGGGGCTCAGCACCAGAGACTCACGCCCCGCCTTCCCCTCCCCTGGGCTTGAGGCCAGCAGAGCAAGATCAAGGTGCTAGAAGTAGCTTTATGTTGTGTGGCCTTTCTCTGAATCCAGAGTAAGTGGGCTCCAGGGATTTGTCCCACAAGGGCACAGTCTTGTCATTTGAGAACCTAGGCTTATGACCTCATCTGGGCTTAAGTATACCCTTGATGGTCTTGTCTCTCCATACCTTCCCATAGCGGCTAGGGAGTTCAGCCTGTGCCTCTTGGGGGACACAATTTGGACTCTTTAACAGGGTGGTCCCACAAACGTGAATAGCTAGCGCCATCTGTCCTCCAGAATTCCCCACATAGGGAGGAGCAGGTGAATGTAAAATGGATACAGAGTTGCAGGTGCTGTGCCAGGGAACTTGGGAACATGGTGGCTGCAGCCAGTGCAGAACCAGCTCAAGCCCCGGGGCACCCTCTGCTGTACAAGTCGTCTTGATTTCTACTTTGTCATGGGGGCCGGCTGCTCTCCTGGTGGGCCCGCCAGCTTACACAGGGCTCCTGTGCCTGGCTCCGTCCTGGGCTCTTAGTCCACGTGGGAATTTAGGGAGGTTAGGTAGAGGGTGCATCTAGGTAGGGTGCTTACTGATCCAGAGGCATTCCTGGCTGGGCCACCCCGCCTGGCTTCCCGACAAGCCAGGGGCTGCGGCCGCCATTGGTCTCTGTGGTAACTTGCCATGTTTTCGGAAAGGGAAGGAGTCATGTTTCCTGCTGCCAATATGGAGTCCACTCTGGCTCTTGGCTGTGAGCCAGTTTGGGAACCTGGTGCTGTCCAGCCGTCCTTCAGACACTTGGGAGGGAAAGAGTACCTAGGAATCAGTACACAACGGGCAGTCAGCGGAGGCCCCGGGGTGCGAGGGAGACCCCAGTTCTGGCTCTCCGGAGGGGCTTCCTCGTCAGGCTGACCCAACCAGGGCCTTGGGGGATGAGAAAGGTACAGTTTAACTGAGTGCTTTGGGGAGGAAATTAAAGCAAAAAGCAGGACTTTTTCAGAGCCCCGACAATGCCAGTGAGCATACTTCAGATACTCAGGGAGGGATAGAAGGAGGAACTGTTTCCCTGTCTTTGCTGGCTGCAGAATTATTTTCTTACTGAACACTGTCTAGAATGCTGGGAGACCCAGGTTGGTCCTTAGGCGCGCCAGGAGTGATAGGTGGTACAGCCAGGGCATCCTCGGGCGGCTTGGGGTACCTGGGGAGGAAGGGAAATGGGGGGATGGGGGTGGGGAGGCGTCTAAGCTTCATTTTAGGACTCAGGCCGGTTCCCTGCAGTGTTTGTGGAGGAAGGCAGGCCAGGCCAGTGGTGGGAGCAGAACCCTGGGAGTTGGTGATAGAAGAGATGTATTTTCAAGCATGGCAGCTCTGGGGTGGATGGGTTAGATGTTTGGTGGAAAGATGCTGATGTGTGGGTGTGCATACGTGTGCGTGTGCTTGTGTGTGTTTGTGTACGTGTGTGTGTGTGTGTGTGTGTGTGTGTGAAGCTCCTTCTGGGAAGGGTCTGGCCACAACCAGGCAGGGGGTTTGCACTGAGAACACATTTTCAGCAGTGCTGGAGTGTTTGTGGGGCTCTGAGATCCACAACAGAGAAACGGAAGCTCTGGGCTTCCACCGGGGGTCATTGAGGTCAGGCTTGATTCCCTGGGAGGGCGTTGAGGGGTGCAGAGGCAGACCCCCTGCCGTGGTCAGGCCCTCATGCCCAAGCTGGTGGGGACGGGACTGTGTGGTAGGTGGGGGGGGATGAAAGGGGAGGGCTGCATGGTGTGATTAACCTACTAACCAACCCAGGGCTCGGCCAGGACGCTGTGGCACGCGACGAGATGCCTGGCCTTCTGTCAGATGACTAATCCACTAACCTGGCCCGAGCATGTCCTACTAACCCTGCGGCAGCCCAAACCCCACTAACTCCCAGAGGCCAGGGCGGACGAGGCTCCGGAAGGCCCTGCCTGGGGCCTGGGATCTATGTGCAGACCCATCCTGCAGGGCAAGGGCGTGCTGGGAGACTTACCAACTCTGCCACTTGCTGCTGGAGACTGTGTGCCAGTCACCCGCCCTCTCTCTCCCAGCTGCTCTCCCACCCCTCCCAGGGGTGGGATGGGATCCCTTCTCCTCCCCTGGATGCCTGTGGTGGGGCAACCAAGGCTTTGCTGCGCTGCAGGGACCTCAAAATGGAGAAAGACAGGGTGAGGGCAGGCTGTGGGGAACTCCACGTGATACGTCCATCCCCTGACCGCGGGTGTTCTGCACACAGACCCTTCTGCCTGGGGCAGACATGTGCTTTGAACCCTTAACCGTCTCTTCCGGTTCTCCCCGCCTCTTGCCAGCTTTCTCTCCCATAGGCAAGCTCTTTTGATTACTAATTGTCTAACCCCGGGGCACCCCCCACCCACACCCTGCCGCCCCTTAACTAACTCACGGCCCCGCTGCCTTCTTCTCTCCTAGTGGCTCCTGTTTGTGTTCGCTGAGGTACCCCGTCTGCTGGTGCTGTGCGCTGACCTACTAACCCGGCCCTACTAACCGGTTTCTCTAACTAATCCAGCCCTGCCGAGCTCTGGGCCTCCCGGGGGCTGGTCCCTCCTTCTGGCAAACAGATGTCCCCCAGGCTGACCAGGCCAGGTCTGAGGCAGGGGGCAGCCATGTTAATGATGCCCAGAGGAGGAGGAAGAGGAGGCTGTCCTGTAGCTGTGGGACACCGGACTCCGAGCATGACCTCTCTCCTCTGTGCATGGGTCTGGTTGCCACCAGGAGTGGATGGGACCAGGGGATCTTGTGGGAGCCAGTGTGGGGCCTGGGGGTCTAGAGTGAGCAATTCTGGGCCTTCATTAGCTTAGACCCTCTGTAATTTAGGCCAGGGAGAAAGGGGTAGGGATCCCAGGGGCTGGCCATCTTGGACAGGAGCTCAAGGGTGTGTGTGTTTGAACCTGAAGCCAACAGAGTCTCATGCCCTACTTGGAAGCTGTACGTGAGTTTCCTAAGTAGGAAGTATGTGAGGGGACCTTTCCCCGGAAAACCGCAGAACAGAGTCAGGCATTCCCCAAGTGAAGGCCGAGGAAACAGCACCTGGACACTGTGAGAAGAGACCAGGGAGAAGGGTCTTCACACAGGCAGTTAGCTAGAGCGGCCCTTCCCACGGAGAGGGGTGGAAATCTCAGTCTGTGAGGATATTTTCCCTCAGGAAGTGTTTAGAAAGACTGGTTGGCTTCACACTTAGAAAGGACAGACAGCCAGTCACCATGGTGTACAGATTGGGGAAGTGTCCCTACAGGCCGTTGGGGGCTTACTGAAAGGGGGACTAGGTGCTGGGATATGAATCCTAGGGGCTCAAAGGCCACTGGGGGGAGTCATACCAGCTGTTTATGTTTTGTCCAGTGGACGCCCATGCCTCTGCCCCAGCCAGCCTCCCCCAGAGCCCGCCAGCTGCTAAAGCCAGGGCCACACCTGGGGGTGATTTCATGCCTCACCTCCAGTAGGCTCAAGGCCTCTCTGGGCTAACCTCTAGCTTCTTCGCACTAACTCTAGCTTTTACCCAGCTAATCCCTGCCTCTCCACGGCTGCCCAGGGGCTGACCACTAACAACCAGCCCTGCCCATTGTGTGTGGGGGGGAGGTACGGGCGGGCGGGAAGGGGAGGGTCCAGGTTCCTGGCCTGGCTTTGGCCGGCTCCCTTGAACTACCCTTTCCTTTGGACTAATCCGTGCCTTTCTGGTCTGTTCCTTCCGGCAGAAATGAATGGCTGTGGCTTTCTCTCTAACAGGTCTCATCTTCTCACTGTCACCACTAATGGCTTGGATGGCGGCATGGCCGGGAAGGGGGCTGACACAGGTTCTGAGCTTGGTTGATATGGGGAGAGCGTCACTGAGCATCTTGGTGGGGTCAGATGTACAGTCGTCCGGCTGTTATAGGTGTGGCCGCTGGCCCAATCCCATAGTCTTAGGATTTGCAGTGGCTCTTAACTCCTGGAGACTACAGCCTCAGTCCTCACAAGCAGAGGCAGCGGCATACAAGAACCTCAGACAGGTACCTGTCTGGTTTCTTGAAAGGATTTGTTATTTATGGAATCATTGGACACAAGGCCAGGGCCCTGCCCTGAGTCCTTGTTTGAGAGACTGACAGAGTTTTGTCCCTGTAACATCAAGATCCAGATAGAAATAATCCAGAAGGGCTGTAGATTCTCCAACCACTCACACCCTAGAGTAAAATAGCTCAACCTCTCCTTCTAACGCCTCTACTGTGGCCCTTTTACACAGGGTAGGTGCATGGAGAGAAAAGGGGTGTGGCTGGCAAGGAGTGGGGGGCCTCTTAAGTCAAGGGGAAGCCCTTGGGCAGCAGAGACAGAAAGCCATGAGCCCAGGGGACCCTTGTGGAGCAGGGGGTGACACCAGGTTGAGGTGGGCGAGTGAGTCTTGTTTCTCTGAGTTGGTCTGGAGGTCAGAGCCTGGAATACTGGAGGCTCAGCGACATTGGTGGGCCTGTGGGTGACTCCAGGGACAGGTTGCCTGGGTCAGTGGGTGCTGTGCGAACCGCTTCCCCACGGGCTTAGGGCTGACTGTGTTGAGCCACCAGGGAGCCTGTAGGAGGCCCTTGGGGGCCTGAGCTGCAGTGGAAATGGAGGAGACGCCCCTTAGGGAGGTGGGTGGGTTGGCACACCAGAAGGGTAGGATGCACCCGCTGCGGCCCTCCCATGGACACTGTGCTTCATTTTACCCCCAATGCCCAGTAACTCCCACAGCAGAGGCTGCCCTGCTGAGGCCCTAGCAGCACCAGGCTCTGCTCCAGATGCTGAGACTGGACCGCAGCCTTCTCATCGAAGGCATGACAGGGTTCTGATACGGACGCTAGCTGCTCCTCAGTGGCTGCAATTCTGTGCGGTGTGGGGGATCCAGGACAGAGTGGGGGATCAGGAGAACTAGGGTGAGGCAGGTAGGGGGAGGGCTCTCAGAAGAAGGGTCACATCAGCTAAACCTTGGTAAGCAGGGCATGGCTGGGTACAAGCCCTGGCAACTCAAGATCAGAGAGGATCCAAACAGATCCTGGGGGAGTGTATTGAGGGGCTCAGGATGTGGTCAGTCCCTGGCCTTGCTGCCAGGAATCATGGGCTTCATCCCTTGGGATGCCAGATGTGGTCTGCACCTGTAATTCCAGCTCTAGGGTGTTAGAGACAGATCTGTAGAGTCTGCTGGCCTGTCGCTCATCATGTGGTCTGAGCGGGTGGCAGGGCTGGAGTTTCAGGCTTCCTCGTTCACTTCAGCCCAGCAAAGAGGAGCTTGCAACGCCTGCCAGCCATGTTCTAGGCAGCGCCAGAGCTTCTGGTCACTAGGAAGACCCTTTGGTCCAACTGGAGAGGAGCAGGGTTCATAGTGCTCGCCCTCAGCCCTCACTGGGGTTCGTGGGAGATACCTGGGAAGCAAGGGACAGAGGGAACAGTAAGGAACTTAGAATTTAACAGAGGTCCTCATGATGTATGTCTCCTCCAGAAGATCTGGAGGTAGGTGGTGGTGATGGTGATGGTGATGGTGATGGTGATGGTGATGGTGATGGTGATGGTGATGGTGATGTTGTGTGTGTGTGTGTGTGTGTGTGTGTGTGTGTGCGCGCGCGCGCGCACGTGCATGCATGAGAAGGGTGAGGGAGAAAAGAGAGGGTATAATTAGAGGAAGCTGAGCCACAAAAGGTACATTCATTTGTCCCTGGGCTGCTCTTGCTCCTCCCCTCCCCCCATTCCACTGAACTTTAGGCTTGTTTTGAGCAGGACCCTATGGGCGGCAGATTGGCCTCCCGTCTGAAGGTGTCAGTACCTCTTCACAGCCTGCCTGGAGGGAGGAGCCACTGAGACCCTGGCCCAGGGCCGGGCTGTAGTGAGGACAGCCTGGGGGTGCTCAGGTTGGGAGCCCTGTTCCAGCCACTCAGGGTCCCCCAAGAGCCTCTCTGGAATCTGTCCAGGGGCCTGTTGTTTTATAACCAGCTCAGCAAAGATGTCTGTTCCGTGTTGTTCCTGCCGGGGGATGCTGCGTGTGGGTCCTGAAAGCCCGATGTTGCTTAAAGACTAGCTCTTTCTGTGGGTTCAGCCATGGTTACTGGGTGTTTTGATTTTTATGCTTGTAGCTGCTTCTGTGTAAGTCATCATTTTGATATTAAACCCGGCACACACTGGAACGTGACTGGTTTATGAGGTGGAGGGATGTGTTGTCCCGGGGAAGGGGCAATCAGTGGGGCTTCTAGGGCAGGGTGAGCGGAGTTGCCGAGTTAGCAGAATGAAAGAAGCACTCATTTTATTTGATTAAAACATTTGGAGCCGGGTGTGGTGGCACATTCCTTTAATCCCAGCACTCGGGAGGCAGAGCCAGGTGGGTCTCTGTGAGTTCGAGGCCAGCCTGGTCTACAGAATGAGTTTCAGGAAAGGCTCCAAAGCTACACAGAGAAACCCTGTTTCAAAAAAATCAACAAAACAAAAACAAACAAACAAACAACAAACCTTTGGAGCCGGGTGTGGTGGTTCACACTTTTAATCCCAGCACTTGGGAGGCAGAGGCAAGTGGAGCTCTCTGAATTTGAGGGCAGCCTGGTCTACAAATTGAGTAGCCAAGTCTATTACACAGAGAGACCCTGTCTCAAAAGACCCAAACCAAACCAAAACAAAAACTAACCAAGCAAACAAAACAAAAAAACAAAACCCCCAACAAACAACCAAGTGACAGAACTGACCAACTAAACACAGCTGTCTGGGTAACACAGCTGAGCAGGCGGAAGGGCTATGCAAGCCTGGTGGTGAGTTTAATTACTAAAATCCACAGCAGAAGGAGAAAATGGGTTCCTGAGAGGTTGTCCTCTGAACTCTGCACATCCTGGGGTACCATCCACCCCCCTCCCCCTGCCTCTCTCAGGATATAAAATAGAACCGTGAGGACCTGAGTTCGGATCTCAGCACCCACATGAAGAAGCTGGCTGTGCTGTGTGCCTGTCATCCCAGCACAGGGGAGGCAGAGACTGCTGGACCTCACTGACCAGCCAGCATGGACTAGTCGGTGAGCTTCAGCCGGCGAGAAGCTCTGTCTCAGAACATGAGATGGAGGCGTGATATCTGAGGTTGAATGTGTGTGTGCACCCTACCCATGTACACACCCCAAACACCGCCCCCCCCCAGACACACACACACACACACACACACACACACACACACAGACACACACCTCAAACACACCACACACACACACACACAGACACACACCTCAAACACACCACACACACATACACACACATATACACACACACACATACACACACACACACACCACACAGACACACAGACATACCACACACATACACACACCTCAAACATACCACACACACACATACACACACACATAGACACACACCTCAAACACACCACACACACACACACACAGACACACAGACACACACACACACACACACACACACACACACACACACACGTGTTTTGGAGATAGTCTCACCAGAGAGGCTTCAAACCTAACTTCCTGCCTCAGGTTCTGCAGTGGCCGATTACAGGTGAGCGCTCTACCACAGCCAGAGCGTTTGTGTGGTTGACTGTGAAGTACACACATGAGTTTGACCATCTTCACCATTTTAAGTGGAGAACTTCGTGGTATTAAATGTGCTGCCTTCACCACTATTGGAAATTGGTAATTTTCTTTCTCTCTCTCTCTCTCTCTCTCTCTCTCTCTCTCTCTCTCTCTCTCTTTCTTTCTTTCTTTCTTTCTTTCTTTCTTTCTTATAGCTCCTTCTGTGTCCAGAATGGGGCTTTCCAGAGATTCAACTCTCTCTCTCTCTCTCTCTCTCTCTCTCTCTCTCTCTCTCTCTCTCTCTCTCTTTCCCCCTGTAATCTTGTGACATGTAACCTCCTTCATGGAAGAGGAAAAAGGTGCTCAGTGTATGGCTGTGAAGGATGATGAATATCTGACACACAGTACTGTTTCTCTCTCGGCAGCACCAGTGACAGACATTACTAGTTGATCACCTATTTCTCTCTGGGAACTTAGATGTCTCTTTAGGTTCTTTTTCAGAACAATGTTCTAGGCAACTAGAGTGAGTCTTCTTATGTGTTTTGTTTTTTTTAGAACTTTGGAATCAGAGTTTGGGTGGATTCTCCAGAGGAACCAGTATGAATCTGGGCATGGCCAGTTCCGTGCTGTGACTGGAGGAAAGTTGACTCTTTCTGAGCTGCCATTTGCTTTGTGCAATGGGGACCACACTCTCACCAGTATGGGTGATGTGAAGGTCTCCCAGGGTTCTTGCTGAGCTGAGCTGAGCTCCTACTGTGACCCACCAGGTGGTAGAGTGGACGGAACAGGAAGCAGGGCTTCCTGGAAGAGGCTGAGAGGAAGCAGCTGCCACAGATCCCAGCATTTAGGGTGGTTCCTTCAAGATGCATCGTGAAGTCCTGGGGAGACAGGGAATATGTGGATGTAGATAGGGCTGGGGGCACCAGAAGAAGTCTAGCCTGTACTGAGATCGGAGGGCTGATCCATGCATCGGTGCTCGAGGCATGATTAGGAGTGCTGGGGTTCTCAGGGTTGGTGATGCCGAGAGTCAGGGAGCGTGGCATACACTTGGTGAGCATAGAGAAGGGAGAGAGGCCAGTGGTTTTGGGGAACTCCATCTGCAGTGTTGGCAGAGTCTGAGTACCACAGCCAGATGCACACATGGGTGTATGATCATCTACACGGCACGCCCAGCACCTCCTGAAACTTCCTCGGCCCAGAACGTGGGTCCCATGTGTGGTTCTAATCTGCCACGAACCTGCCAGGTGATCCCAGGAGCCTTCTCCTGTCTCCATTCCTGGGCTTCCGGGCCTTCTGCCAAGCTGTATGTCCCTTGAGGGAATCTCTGAAGCCTCGTGCTCTTGGTTTTCCCAGAGACACCTGGATAGACCGTGGCTTCTTCTGCTCCACTCGTGACTCTCCACGGACATCTCACCGCCTCTCTCTGTCCACGCAGGAGCTGTGCACGGAGTGCTTCTGTGACCTGGACACTGACCTGTAGTGGGTAGCCATTCCAGCATTGGTCTGGAAGTTCCAACTCCCATTGAGGCTTCAGTAACTGTCATGCCTACAAGGCGGGGCCGAGAGAGGACCCTGAAGACCTGAGATTGGGATGTGCCACCTTCTCTTGATTCCCAGACCCTGAACGCTGGAGGTAGACCGAGCAGAGTTCTCCAGAGAACACCGCCGGACTGTGCTATGTCTTCCCCAGAACCTGTAGTCTATCCCTTCATTTGTGAGTTACCCCACAAAATAAACCTCCCTTTTAACTACGTGGAGTGGCCTTAATAATTTCGCCAATACTGACTGACTGCTGGGGTCTCAAGGTGACCTTTCTGGGACCCTCCAGCACCTGCCTGTTTTCTCTGAAGGCCTTTCTTTGCCGGACTAAGGCTCTCTTCCACCTGGCCCACAAGGCTCTCAGCTCACCACCGAAGACAGTCTGCTTGGGAGACCCACCTGTGGCCATTGCTCTTTTCCCTCATGGTGACAAGATGCCCGGCAGAAACCACAGGGAGGACGGAGGCACTGGTTTGGCTCATGTTTCAGAGGCTTCACTATGTTACCCGTTGGCTGCTTGGGTAGACCATCCTGGCGGCCAGCATGCGTGGTGAGGTCTTCACCTCACGGTGGACAGGAAGCAGAGCAGGGCAGCTACAGGAAGAGGCAAGGCTGGCGCAGTTCCAGGTCACCCACCAGGGCAGGAGTGAAGTCCCAGCCTTCCGACAGTGTGTTCACGCCATGTGTTCACACCATGTGTTCACACCACACACTTCACACCATGTGTTCACACCATGTGTTCACACCACACATTCACACCATGAGTCCAGTGGGTCCCTCAGGTAACAGACACACCCAGTGCCCCCACAGCTCTCCGTCTGGTCAGGTGGGATCCCTCTCGCTGGGTCTCTGATGTGAAGGTCAGCTTTGTCAGTGAGACACCGTGCAGGGTCACCTGGGAAGAGAGTCTCACCGAGGGGTTGTCTAGATCAGGCTGGCCTGTGGGTGAGCCTGGGGTGACGGTCCCGATCCCATTAACTGACGTGGGAAGGTCCAGCCTCAAAGCGGGCGGCACGACGCTCTGTGTTTGGAGCCTGAATTGAGTGAGAGCGGAGACGTGATAGAACAGTAGTGCATGCATTGACCTCTCTCTGCTTGCGACCGTGGGTCACGTGACCCGTTCCTTCTCACTTCTTCCTCTCGGTGATGGGCTGTAACCGTAGGAGGAACCACCCTTTTCTCACTCAGGTTGTTTTCTGTCGGGGTATTTTGTCAGAACGACACTAAGACAGATGTTTGGGTCCCACACCCCCTTCCTACTCAGCACTATCACGTGCCCAGGGCTCAACCGGCCACCTTCTCACAGACCTCACCCGTGTGGCTGACTGCTGGCCTGTATTAACCGGGGTGATGGGCTCACAGGACACAGGCAGCACCTTTGTGGGGCTCACAGTCCCGAGTGAGATGCTTTAAACGAGATGTAGATGGGAAAGTGACATGGGGTGACAGTAATAAAAGGCTTCTCACAAGTTATCATAAAGCCATGCTTCACGAAAGCCACTGTTTTCCAAAGCAGAGCATGATCAGTGTGGAGATGGTGAATGTTTCTGTGGGCCTCTTCACTGAGTGACCTGCTGGGGAGTCTCTGGTCTCCGACCCTGCTCAGTCCCTTCCAGTGTCAAACGCTGGGTACACCTGGCCCAGCGGAGACCGCAGTTGTAGAAATGACCAGCATGGGGCTGGAGGGATGGCTCAGAGGTTAAGAGCACTGGGTGCTCTTCCAGAGGTCCTGAGTTCAATTCCCAGCAACCACATGGTGGCTCACAACCATCTGTAATGAGATCTGGTGCCCTCTTCTGGCCTGCAGGCGTACATGCAGGCAGAACACTGCATGCCTAATAAATAAATAAATCTTTTTAAAAAAGTGGCCAGCAGATGGCAGCATCACACCAAATCCTCTGCCCCCTTTCCCACTGGGTTTGGACTGGATCCTCTCCCAGTGGCCTTTGGGGCTGCTCTAATGGGGGCAGGTGTGGGGTCCTGGGATGTGAGGGATTTGAGTGGAGTCTGGCATGGCTGAGGGAGCCAGAGGCTAGAGTATGTGCAGCTGAAGACAGAAACAGAAGAATCTAAAGCTGGCAACTGCCCTCCATGAACCTCAGGTTTTTCCTCTGCAAAATGGGCACAGTGTTTCTAGGCTCCGTGCTGACAGACTGCTCTTGGCAGGGGTCCTTCTACTTTAATAACACTGGTTTCCCCCGACCTTTTCCCCGGATGCTCAAAGTCTCCCACGACCCCACCGACGCTGGGGCTGTGCCTGCAGCCAAGACTCTCTCTCCCCATCCCCAGGCCTGTGGCCATCTCCCACTGGGTTGACAAGTGGTCAGTACTCATAGCTAGTGCTTCGTGGATGCCAGGCTCAGGCTCAATGGTTGGGGCTTCCTGATTGAAGAGCACACTGCCTTCAGACTTTCCCTGGCCCTATTGCCTAGGGTGTGTGTGTGTGTGAGGGGGCAATACTGCTGATGTTCAGAGAAGGCAAGAAACTTACCCAGCGGCACACAGCAGGAGGATTGGAAAGCGCCTTCAAGATGGCTGCCACACACATGGGGTGAATGCAACCCAAATGCGGAGCCTGTGTTCTCATTGAGTTTGAGGCTGCACTGGGGCTGTGCTTCTGTAGTAGAGGGCTTCACACACACACACACACACACACACACACACACACACGCGCGCGCGCGCACACACACCCCAACACACACACATTCCCACACATACACCAACACACACACACATGCACACACACACACACACACACACACACGCACATGCGCGCGCGCACACACACGCACACACATGCACACACATACCACACCCACACACCAACACACACATTCCCACACATACACCACCACACACCACACACACACACATTCCCACAATACACCACACACACACACACACACACACACACACACGCACGCATGCGCACACACACACACACACCAACACACACACATTCCCACACATACACCACCACCACACACACACACACACATTCCCACACATACACCACCACACACACACACACACACATTCCCACACATACACCACACACACACACACACACACACACACACACACACGCGCACACACGCACACACCCCAACACATACCCATTCCCACACAAACACCAACACACACACACATGCACACACACCACACACACACACACACCAACACACACACATTCCCACACATACACCACACACACACACACACACACACACACACGCATGCACGCATGCATGCGTGCACGCGCGCGCGCGCGCACGCACACCCCCAACACACACACACGCACACACACACACACACACACGCACACACATGCACACACATACCACACCCACACCCACACACACACATTCCCACACATACACCACCACACACACACACACCAACACACACACATTCCCACACATACACCACCACACACACACACACACACACACAGCAACACACACACATTCCCACACATACACCACCACACACACACACACACACACACACACCCCACCCTCCTAGACCAACGGCCATGAAGATGAGCCCGGTGGCCGCTGTGCTGCCCCTATCTCCTCTCTTCCTTCTCTGGGAAGGTGCTTCGCCCTGGGACCAATCCAAGCTGGTTGCTTGGGTCTTTGATTTCAGCCTCTCACCCTGTGCCAGGGCCCTGTCGTCACAGGCCAGTCCTGCCCTGGTCACCACAGTATAGCAGAAAAGGATGCCGAGCCCTGCCTGAGATCCCTGGAGACCTGCAGGATGCTTGTCCTGGGTTTAGGTTCTGTGCCACCCTGGACAAGCCACGTCACCTGGCTGAGCCTCTGAGGAAGGACTGTGGCGTCTCCTTCACGGGGTGGTCCTGATGGAATGGAGTGCGGGTGACTGGAGAGTCCTGGACTCAGGGAGTTCTGCACACAGCGGGGGCCCAGACACAGGGACATCTCAAGCTGTGGGACTGAGTCATCTATAAAATGGGAACAAAGCGTGTCCCTGTCAGAGGACACGAGGGTCAGAGGGTGTCTGCGGCTCGCAGGCAGGGAATTGCCAGGCCTTAGTTTTCTTTTGGCCCTGGGCAGATTTTTTTCTTGGCAACAGAACCGAGCAGGATGGTGGGAGGGCCTGAGGATCAGATGGGTGCCAGGACTACATCACCGATCAAGCCAGCGTGCCATCTTGGGTTGTCCGTCTCTGAGCCTGTCCGGCTGGGATCACCTGTGAAGCCACAGTTAGGTGGCCTGTTAGTGACCCAGTCCCTAGTGGTGCCCATCAGCAGGTGAACAGACCCACCTGCCCAGGGGACAAGGACGCTGGTGGGTACCAGAGCACAGACCCAGCTTCCTTATCTTCACATAAGAGATCTCGTCGTGGGAAATCTTCCTTCGCAGAAACCTTGGAATCTGTGGAATGTACTGGAGGCAGCAGGCCCAGGACATCAGGCCTTGGATGTGCAGGATGGCTGGGACACTTTCCCAGAAACACAGGCTGCTTGATTCATACCAGACGTCACCTTCTAGCTCAGGGGTCAGGCCTCGAGCGCCTCAAAGCTTTCCCAGGTTCTCAGTCCCCGGCAGATTCTCACAGGCTAGTCTGATTTCACGCTCTCTCTCCTGTGCACCAGCTCCCTGGAGGGGGGCCTGGAGCCAGTTCTGTGCCGGGCACCAAGGTGTTGGGAAAACTGCCTGAGACTCCCAGAGGCCAGCAAGATGCAGGGTCCAGCCTGGGCTCAGGTGCTGTGCCGCCCCGGACAAGCCACTTCTCTTGGCTGAGACTCCGAGTCTCTGGTGTAAAATGGTGTGTGACAGTGGCATTTCTTCATGGGATGGGTGTGAGGGGAAGGGCGCAGGGGTGAAGTTCCTGGTGTGATGGGCAAGCTGTTTCCGTCACTCTGCACATTGTCTTTTCTGAAGAATGCTACAGCAGTTTTCCCCTTCTCACAGGACCTTGATACTCTCTTTGATTTTTAAAATTACATTTATCTGTTTATGTAGGTATGCGCACGTGCGTTCAGGTTGTTAGGTGTACGTGGTGTCCAGTGGACTTAACCGATAAAACACCTCTCTTGACTATGTGGCTATTTTTTGAGGCAGAGTTTCAACTCTAACGGCTCAGGCTGTCCTAGAACACACAACCTCCTGGGATGACAGGTGTGTGCCATCGCACCTGGATAGGCATGTGACCGGCAGAGGTGACATTCTGTGGCTTCCAAGTTAAGGTCATAAAACTTACGCACTTGCTCAGAGCACAGCCACCATGCTGTGGGGAGCCGAAACCGCTGTGAAGAGGCCACGTGGAGAGGAGACCTCACCCCTAAGCAGAGCTCCCAGCTGGTGGCCAGCCCCAACTCGGCAATCACAGGAGCCATTTGTCCTCAGCTCCAGGAAAGCCACCCCAGCCGATGCTGCCGGGGACGGAGTGAACTGTCCCCACTGAGTCCGGCCCAAGCTGCCGGTCCTTGAACAAAACAAGTGATGGTTGCTTCCAACTTCTGGGCCTTACATTCTCAGATGGTGAAGTGGCCTGTGGGAAGCTCTTTTTACTGCTGGGTTTGGGGGTCTCCCCTCAGTCCAGTGCCACCTTCTCTGTGGTGAGGTTGACCTTCCCTGTCGCTCCCCAAGTGACCACGACAGGGTTGTGTCATTTCACTCCCTGATTCTGGTTTTCCTTACCTCCTGTCCAGGGTCCCCGGCTAACTCAGCAACTCCTCTGGGTGGCTGTGTGGCATCCTCACCGGCTGGAATCCTGGCACATAAAAGATTTGGTTGATAAGAACACCACGTATCTTTTCATCTGCCATGAGAAGCTGGAGACCTTTGCTTCTCCTGCACACTATCCCCTTTGTCCCCTGAGGAGCCTGGGAGAAGACTGAGGGACCCTGTCCTGTGTCTAGCATCCCTTGGACTGACCCATCCGGTCCATTCTCTGCTTTGGTTTCTGGAGATGCAGGTCCCACCCTCCCTGTATTCAACAGTGACCCCATGTGGACGGAGTGCTAACCATGCTGGCCATGTGGAGGCCCCCAGGACACTGTAGCGTGAGGAGAAGAGCTGTGTGCTGCACGGTTTTATGTCAACTTGACATGAGCTAAAGTCATCTGAGAGGAGGGAGCCTCAGTTAAGAAAATGTCTCTATAAAATATGTCTGTACACAAGCCTGTAGGGTCATTTTTTCATCAGTGATTGATGGTTAAGGGCCCAGCCTATGGTGGGTGGGGCCATCCCTGGGCTGGTGGTCCTGGGTTCTGTAAGAAAGCAGGCTGAGCAAGCCATGGGGAGCAAGCCAGTAAGCAGCACCCGTCCATGGCCTCTGTATCAGCTCCTGTCTCCAGGTTCCTGCCCTGTTGGAGTTTCTGTCCTGACTTCCTTCAGTGATGAACAGTGATGTGGAAGTGTGAGCCAAACACACCCTTTCCTCTTGAGTTGCTCCAGTCATATAACTAAGACACACCCTCTGTGCTCCGGGGACTCCTGGGCCAGTGGACAGTCTGGGGTTCTGGGCACAGACCCTCGGGAGCAATCAAACCAAATCAGTGACTGAGCGCCATGTAGCTCAGGCCAGTGAGACCCATGGATGGAAGGAGGGTCAGTCACGCTGTAAGAACATGGGAGCTGGGGGTGGGCTGGGGCTTCTCAGAGCAGACGGCATGTGACTGTGGAGGGCCATCAGCCATGTGACCCTGGAGCTTGGCTCTGGAGCGAAGTAGAGTTGGGTGGATAGGAAGATAAAGGCTCTTGCTGTCAGGCCCCGAATACCTGGGGTCAGTTCCCAGCAGGAGGAGGGGACCAAGTCCAGCAAGTTGTCCCTAACATTCTCATGTCCTCTGTGGCATACGTGCCTCCTCTCAGAAAAAATGAATACAATTTAAAAAAGGTTCAAGTGTTGACGGTTCAATCCTTAGCTTGGGAGGAACCATGGGGAGTTGGAAGAACCTTGAAGAGAAGGTCTTCTGAGAAGTTCTTAGGCCTCTGGGCAGGGGCATAGCCTGGGATGCTGGGCCCTTGTTCCATCAAGAACCTGTCCTGAGGCATCTCCTCGCCACAGTCCCAAAGCCCTAAGGACAGTTGTCTCTTACTGAAGCACCCCCAGTCTGGGAGCCACATAGACCTTCCTCCCCCCTTAAACTGGCTAGCTCGAGCATTGTGTTACAGTCATAGAAAGCTGAGGAACACAGACTTTAGGGGGTAGAGGACATGGATAGAGGGAACATCCAGGCCAAGTCCCACTGTGGGAATGGATCTGGTGAGACAGAGCATAGAGGCTTTGGATGTGAGGGTTGCGGGGAGGGGTAAGTGAGGCTGGGTCCTGCAGAGCCTACTCAGGCTTTGTGAGGGTGGTTTTGACCCGAAGTGTGTCTGGAAGCCACAGAGCATTTTCAGACAACACAGCCGATGTGTGCATCGTGCATTGGGCCTCCAGCCCTGGGCTGCACAATGGGAGTACGTCCAGGAGCCTGGAAGAAGCCTGCAGGGGACTCAGTGGGAGACCATGACAGGTACCACTGGGACAGTCCTTCCTCACAGGTACCACTGTGCTGAGACTCCTCCACAGTGGCCCTGCTGCTCTGACCTGGCTGTCTGTCACCTCTGTTTTTCTTTCGGACTTGTCCAGCTTTCGGCCTGCAGGCCACATGCCCTCACGAATCGCTACCGATGCAGCCAAACACCAACACCAAAACTTACACTAAATGTGAGATCATCTTACGTTATTTTGGTAACTCAATTGTACATTTCTTGAGAGTGAATTTTGTGGATGACAATGTCAGTGTCACAGAGTCGAAAGGTTGGACCCACCTGCCTCTCTCTCTCCTCTCTCTCTCTCTTGTTTTTTTTGTAACAGCCCTGGCTTATCCTGGAACTCACTCTGTAGACCAGGCTGGCCTCGAATTCATAGAGATCCGCCTGCCTCTGCCTCCCGAGTGCTGGGATTAAAGGTGTGCGCCCCCGCTGGCTGGCTCCCCCATCTCTTTTGAGACAGGGTTTTGCAATGATAACCTCCTCTCCTGAGTGTAGGGGTCATGGGCTTGTGCCGCCATGCCCATCAACCTTGTCTCACTTCATGCTCCCTGTCCCCGTCCACTTTGAAGGGCTACGTCCTTCCATGAGGTCCCCACGGCCTTGTCGATGGTGAACACTGGATTTGCTTTCTCACTGAGATGCTCTGGCTGTGTGAGCTTGGCAAGTCTCTTCCTCACAGCCTCAGTTTCCCCATGTTCATGGAATCACTGTTAGCTCAAGAAGACGGGGACCAGTGAAGGACGTCTGCCTGTGCTGCGAGGGCCTGTTTGAGTTGAGGAAGGTTCTCCAGACGACTTATGCGTCGGTGTTTCCAGAAGGCTTGAGGAGTAGAGACAGACCCTCACTGCCATCCCGGTGGTCCGGAAATGCTATAGGCACATAACCAGCACCCATTGAAGTGGGTATTGTCAAACATCAAGGTCACCTTGTACGTGATGACCAGACTTCACCTATCTCTTTTTTTTGATGGACCCGGGACAAGAGTATGGGGTTGTCATGTCCTCGAATGTTTTGGCTCTTCCCTCCTAGTCAGACCTGTGTGTCCCAACAAGACAGCATGTGACTTTTCACACGGAGCTGTGGACAAGGATCTACTCACTCCAGACAGCATCAATGACAGACCACAGAGACCGCTGTGTGCAAGTCCAGCTTAGGGGGCCAGCGAGTTTACTGGGGTCACTTACAGGGGCGGTGACACTGAAAAGCCAGCACAGGTAGAATTTCATGACAACCGCTTCCTGGGAGTTACAGCAGGTGGTAGCAGAGTCTGCTCCTCAGCGGCTGTTTCTGCTTCTCTACCTGGTTCAGGGCTTGGGAACCTGATGGATGTGGCGCTTCCTGGGGCTTGTGGGTTTGTTTACCTCCTGAGGCTCCCTCAGGAGCTGCTGTGCAAGCCCAGAGTCCAAAGAAATCCTTTTGCCCCTGAGTCGATCCCTGTGAGGTATTTGGTAACAGCAATAAAATAGAGCCATAAATATAAGGGCTTGTTAATGCCCCTAAAACACACACACACACACACACACACACACACACACACACACACACACACTCATGCACGCAGGCACGCATGCACCCTAGGACTCACACAGCATGGAGAGGAGGCAAGGCTCCACCTCTTTATAGGGCACTTGCCAGGAATTCTGAGGCTCAGGTGTTCGGTGCCACTGCATTCTTAGAGAGAGGTGTGTGAGCTGTCCCTGGATGCCCTGCTGGAAGCCCATGCCAGCAGATGTGTGTTGAAGAAATAAACAAGATTTGAGTCAGGGATGTGGGGCCTGGGCTTTATCCCTTACAGTTCTCAGTCCTTATGGAGACTCCCCACACGGACACCAGATCTCACTGTATTTCTGTGCTCCAGGGGAACGTCTCCACCTCCATGGGCATTAGCTGCTCATTAATACACAGCGCTGTAAGAGTCATCTGTAATCAGATGCTAACCGAGTTTAGGAGTGGGCGGGCCGGGTCATGGACGAAAGCCGAGCCAGCTGATGGTTATGATCGATCGATAACCTATTTATTTCCCACAGTTTCTATTAACCTCTGCGAGCTGATCGCGGTTTCAATTTGGAAGGCTGGGGCCCGCTTTGCTGACTGGACGAGTCTGATTGAGAGCCGGCCCCTGATGTGACCCCAAGGGCGAAATCCAATTAAAATGATTTTCACTTGTAGATTAATATTTTTAGCATGTTCTACATCCTGGGATTTATCTTCCCTGGCAGTAAGTAATGTCTTGTGACAGGAGCAGGTGGATTGGCGCTGACATCAATAGTAGTAGTGATTTGTTAGCTCGCCAGGACCCGGGACAGCTTTGGGGTGGCAGCCAGAGCAGTTTCTGGAGGTGCCCTCTCTGGCCCACGTCCCTGCCAGCCCTTTTCTGGGAGGCGGTTGGGTTTATCTGTGTCTGAGTAAGCCATTCTTGGGACCCTGGGCTCCTGGAGGGCCAGTGTGGTGTCACATGCATTCTGTAATCTGCTTACGGTTTGTTGTGCCTTTGCCTGGAGATGGACTCCGCTGTCCTCATCCACACGGTGACAGTAGGGGCCGCCATATTGATGCAGTATGGCTCTGACACGGGAGCCTGTTGATCGGAACAGAAGCCGGGACCATTCCAAGCTGGGCCAATGGAAGTTTTGTGGGTCCACTCATTGGAGGAAGAAGGCTTTGCTCAAACTGGGCCATTCATTGTCTTCACTGGGAAGTGGAAATGAAGCAGGAGGGACAGGGTCCCACCGGGCCAGTTCAGGGGCCTGGGTGAGCTCCCTCTGCTCTGAACTCCCATGATAGTGACCCTGGGAGAGGATGATGAGGCCATAGAGGAAGGGACATGGCCTGACTGAGCCTGCTCCTTTCAACCCAAAGTGGTCCAGATATTTAGAGTCCAAGGGTTGCCCAGAACACGCTGGATGCTGGAGACTGAGTTAAATTCAGTATCCACAAGCCATTCATGATGGTGCCTATATCATTGGAGCCCCACTGACAAGATGGCTGGCCAGAGCCCCAACATCTCTTTCTCCAGAGAGAACACAGAGCACCTGTGTGGTGGTGAACCTGCAGAGCTTGGCCCTGAGAGGTCAGTAATGCACGCTGCTGGGGCCCAGCACCACATCCACACCCAGGCAAGCCAGTCTCCAACTGAGAAGCACTCTGCTCTAGGAGTGTGTGTGTGAGTGTGTGTGTGTGTGTGTGTGTGTGTGTGTGTGTGTGTGTGCGCACATGCTCTGGGCCTCTCCACGCTGTCCCCTGGCTCTGTCTGGAGGCCACCATCCAGGCATGGTCATTTCATATTGCAGGTCATTTCATGTGACAGCTTAGGGACAGGGCACAGAACAGAGTGTTTGCCTGGCGTGCACGAGCCCCGAGTTTGAGCCTTAGGACCTCCAATAAAATTTAAATACAATAATAAAATAAAAATTTAGCAGTCTGTCCCACTGTGTTCCACGGTACTGTCTTGACCATGGGTGTCCTGAGGATATGCCCACTTCACAGTCTTGCTTCACCTCCTGATGTCTTTGTTCTCTGGGGACCTGTGTGTCCCCTTGGCACATATCAGCATCCTGTATGACTCTGGGGGCTGTAGGTTCCATGTTGTATGTCCGCCTTCTAGAATATGTTTGCCTGGTATGGTGGGAACGGTGTGCCCTTTGACCTTTGATCCTCACCTATGGCACCTGTTATAGTTTGAATAAGAAATATCCCCCATAGTCTTGGGCCCTTGAACCCTTGCTCTCCAGTTGGTGGCACTGGTTGGGGGATGTTTAGATGGTGTGGGCCTGCTGGAGGAAGTATGTCACTGTGGGGGCGGTGGACTTTGAATGAGAAAGCCTCACCTACTTCCTGTTTTCTTGCTCTGCTTCACGCTTGCGGTTCATGATGTGAGAGCCCAGCTTCCTGTTCCTGTACGATGCCTGTCACTTGCTTACACGCTTCCGGCCCTGATGGACTCTCACTCTCTGGAACTATAAGCAAAAATAAACCCTTTCTTCTGTAAGTTGCCTTGGTCATGGTGTTTTGAAAAAGCAACAAAAAACTAAGATGGTGCCTGTCCAGTCACACTGCATCTGTGCCCAAGAGCACCTCGGCATCTGTGCCCACGACCACCTTGGCATCTGTGCCCATGAGCACCTTGGCATCTGTGCCCATGACACCTTGGTATCTGTGCCCAAGAGCACCTTGGTATCTGTGCCCATGACCACCTTGGTATCTGTGCCCATGACCACCTTGGCATCTGAGCCCATGACCACCTTGGCATCTGTGCCCATGACCACCTTGATTTCATACACAGTGAGTAAGAGTTCAGCATTTGTCTTTCTATGTTGGCCAGATTTTTTGGAAAAAGAAATCAGGGTGGGCCTCTGTGAGGAGGTAAACTTTGGACAGAGGCCTGTGTATTAGTCATCCACTCCAGGTAACAGATAACCTAGTACCTGGAGCAATGTGTGAGGATTATCTCACAATGTCTGTGGGTCAGGACTCTTTGGCTGGGGAATTTGTCGTGGAAGATGTGGGCAGGGTCCCTCCTGGACTTCAGGCTCAGATGGGGCAGAAAGCTTCCAAGCCAGAGGCAGGTGGATCTCTGTGAGTTCGAGGCCAGCCTGGGCTACACAGTGAGTTCCAGGACAGCCAGAGTTACATATGAGACTGTGCCTAGAAAAAAGTGGATAGGTCAGTGTCTTTGGTACGGCTTCATTTCCATGGAGGTCAGAGGTCAGACTGAAGCTAGAGGACTTACCTCTGCCAGCACCTGAGTTGGTGCTTGCAGCCTGTCTGCTTCCTTCCGTCCCCTCCATCCCCTCCGTGGCATTTGATGAACAGCGGCACCACTGAGCTGATTTTCCCTGGGCTCTGAGTGAGTGGGGAGACCAACTGCAAATCTGAACGGCCGAGTGTAATTTCTGCCTCCCAGCACCTGTGTCTCCGAGGCTGGAGAGAGTGGACAGATTTAGCTGCGGGGATGTGTGCCTGCCGATCGGGCTCTGTCTCCCTGCTTTATAGTGGTGAGATCCGAGGCTTGAGTTGATTCCCAGAGCCCATGCTCCCCCATTGATTGCAACTTGTGTGGCATCTGCCCATCGGAACGAATCTTTTTCTCAGTGTTTCTTCTCTTTTAATTATTAAAAAGCGCGTGCTTGTTCTTTGGAGGGTGGATGTTGATTCGAAGCGTGTTGAGCAGAATGTGATTTTTTTTTTCCTCACTGCACTCAAAACCAACAGCCCAGGGCACCATGTAGACTGTGTCCAGAGGACCACGAGCTGTCTCTGTGACCCATAAATGTCACTGCGATGTTATGGCAGACAATAGCAACAGCGGGACAGTCACCAGTCCCCATGGATGGGTGTGCTGGGGGAAAAGACACTGTGCTCGAGGCTGCTGGTGGAATTTGATGAGTGACTCCCCCCCACCCCCCAGCTGGTGGGATGGCTGTGAGACCTGGCACATTCTTAGTGCCCTGTCCCAGGTCATCTAGTAAGCTGTGAGTCAGGATGCTTGTCCAGTTGGGGATGCAGCTTGCTGGCAGAATGCTTGTCTGGCGCACACAAGACCCAGAGTTCCATCCCCAGCACCACCGGCTCAGTTTCTTTTTTTTCATGGCTGTGATGAAATACCCTGACAAAGGCAGTGTGAGGGAGAACAGGCTTATTTTGGCGCATCACGGCGGCAGCAGGAGCTTGGAGCAGTTAGTCACATGACATCCATTACCAAGAAGCAGAGATTCGTGAGTGCACGCTGCTCAGCTCCCTTGATCCACTCACTCCTCCAGGTCAGGATCCCAGCTGGGGGTCAGAGGGAATGGCACCACCACTGTGGGCGGGCCTTCATGCCTCAATCCACACGATCAAGACAGCCCCCGACAGGTGTGTCCAGAGGCCCATCTTCTGGGTGATTCTAGAGCCTGTCAAATGGAAAACACTAACATCCCACCCAGTACCACGAAACAAAAGCACACGGGGTCCCCAAACCCAAAGGGCACAGGGAGGCTTCCACACTGGTCAGGTGGTGTTTTGGGTTTGGGAACTTTCATTTGGTTGGTAATGCCCTGTGGGTGTGTGTCAGGCAAGGGCTGTGAAATGCACTTTGCTCTCTTAGTGTTTTAACACTTGGAACATGTTCCAGAGTGTGCACAGCTGAAGTCCATGTGGCACACGTCCCTGGGAAAACACCAACGCCTCTGGGAAAACACTTTGGCCTCAAAAATCTTGCCGCGGTGACCCTTGACCTCAGATGCCTTTCACACATTAAAGAATTGCAATGTGCACACAGTGTACATTTGAGCGGACAGTCCCTAAGGTCTGTCTCCTGGTTCCCTGGACAAAAAAAAGTCACCACCAGCAGCAGCAGCAGACCTGGGAACTTTCCAGAGTGTATGCCTTCAGGGAGGTGTGTGCACATAGTTGTACAAATGTGTGTGTGGAATGTACACACTTATCACCGGGGGATGTGTGGCAAAGTTTGGTTGAGGGAAGAAGGGTTTGTTCTGGCTTGTAGATGGAGGGTGCAGTCCGTCGCTGTGGGGATGCCATGACAGCGGGAGGCAGCTGTCACGTCATGCCTATAGTCAGGAAGCAGAGAGAGGCGGGTCCTGGGGTTCAGCTTGCTTTCTCCTTTGTATGCAGTCTCAGACCCCAGCTTATGGGATGGTGCCCCCTCCCCCAGTTATGGTCTGTTTTCCCACTCAGTCCTTCAAGTTGAAAAATTTAACCATCACACATAACAGACATTAAAAAAAAACATTCTGGGGTAAAACTCAGGGTCTCCTATGCACTAGATGAGCGCTGTGGGACTGAGGTGCATCCCTTGTCAACACTTCTTGAAGCTATGCAACCGAAAGCTGGGCACGGTGGCCACTTGAATACCAGCAGTCCGGGAACAGACACAGTAACCTTGTGAGTTCAGGCCAGCCAGGCCTACACACCGAGACCCTGTCTCAAACGTGAGCATGCAAATGGTACCGTGCCTGCACATTATTATTTTCTCGGTAACAATATAAATGAGAAGTTGCAACACAGGAGAACAGAATGATTGCCTGAGTTGGTATTTATGTGTTTTTTTTGAGAGAATGATTTATTCATTATTCATATACATAGCTAAATATGTTTAATGCATTTTCATATAATATGTATGAATATATTTGAAGGGTTACAGAGAAAAATCTTGCACGTCTATGGGGACTCCAAGTAAATATGATTGTCTGTGCCTGTTAGTGTTGATACATTCTTCACACAAGAGCTACCCACAGTGTAATGACATATTTGTATCCTTATTTTATATCCTTTTAAAAGACTTATTTGTATTATTTTTAAGTATATGCATGTGTGAGAAGGTGCACATGGGCGCAGGCGCCTGCTTGAGGAGGGCAGAGGTATTGGATGCCCGGAGCTGGAGTCACAGCTGGTTCTGAGGAGACCCGACTGGGTGCTGGGAACTGAACTCGGGTCCTCTGCCAGAGCAGGACACACTCTAAACCATTAACCATCCCCCCAGCCCTCAAAGGAGGTTTCCTTCATTTCTGTATCCAGATCCTTTTGCTTTCTACCGGGAGGCCACATTGTTTCTGGTGTCTCTCTCTGTAGATGGTGCCAGGCTCCCCCAGAGCCCACAGCCCTGCCTTTCTCTCTGGTAGTGATGCCCACAACAGATTCCACTTCTGGGCAGAGGTGGTCCCGCCTGGGCGCTCTGTGGGGTGTCGGTGCCACCCAACCCAAGAAACAGTTTGCGGGCCTGCGGAGCAACATGCCTAAGTTTTATTGTGACTGCTGTGATACGTATCTGACCCATGATTCTCCATCTGTGAGAAAAGAGACACTACAGTGGTCGGAAACACAAAGACTACTACCAGAAATGGATGGAAGAGCAGGCCCAGAGCCTGACTGACAGAACAACGGCTGCATTTCAACAAGGAAACATACCTCCAGCTCCATTCTCTGCTCCTCCTCCTGCAGGGGCCATGATCCCACCTCCCCCCAGTCTCCCGGGTCCTCCTCGCCCTGGCATGTCTGCACCCCACATGGGAGGCCGTCCCATGATGCCAATGATGGGCCCTCCTCCTCCTGGGATGATGCCCGTGGGACCTGCTCCTGGAGTGAGGCCACCCATGGGAGGCCACATGCCTATGATGCCCGGGTCTCCAATGATAAGACCTCCTGCTCGGCCCATGATGGTGCCCACTCGGCCTGGCATGACTCGGCCAGACAGGTAAGAGCAGAAAGGCTCTTTATCAGTTTTGTACTTCTTGTTCTGTTTCACCAGGAGATGACGGTGCTGAGCCTGAGTGTTTTCTAGCTGCATGACAGGAAGGCTTCCCCTTCCAAACAGAGAGAAGTGGGGCAAAAAAAGTGCGGCTTTCACTGATATTGTGAAATGTGGAAATAAAATTGTCAGCGGTTTTAGTTAAAAAAAAAGAAAGAAAGAAAGAAACAGTGTGCTTAGCTTGTGCAAACGGACACACCGGAGCTAGACGCTCTGTCACTGAGTTCAAGGGTACAACCGTTGGATGGACATGGTTGGGGTTGGCTCTGCAGGGTGGGATGGTAAGTTGGATTCAGGTTTCTGTGCCCCTTGGATCCTTCCTTCCTACAACTCCTGACCAGCCTTCTCTGGATAGTGTGTGCTTGTTTCTGAAGCCCCATCAAGCTGGGGCCCCACAGAAATGCATTCCTGTAGGTAACCGATGGAGGATAACAGTTGTTCTCAGTCAAATGCTGAGGCTGGTTTTTTTTTTTTTTTTTCAGGGCTTCTCAGAGCCTTTAGTTTGTGAATACACACATGCATCCTATGATTATGAATCTTTAAATCTACCCTATGTAGGGTGTGTAGGAGTCATAACTGTGTGGAGTACAGGGTCAGGAAGGCTGATATGATTTCTCTCCTCTTCACTTTACTGCAGGGGACTCTGAAGCTCAGAGAGGGACAGTAACCTGTCCAGGCCACACAGCATGGTGGAAATCTGTACTCACAGTCTCACTATCGGGGTGACAGCAGGGAAGCACGCAACCCCCTTCCTTGTCCCAGTGGTTCTCACAGGAAGAGCTTGTAAAGGATACCCAGGATTCATTATATTACACGTAACTGCACACTGACGTTTCAAAGGGTCAAGAGTGCCGAAACCGGAAGGTGAGAGGTGCCACTGATGGGGGAGAGAAGGTGATGCCTCGTGCATGCTCCCACTGGGGTCCACTGTTGAGAAAGCAAATTGGTGAATTAAAAGATAAAACAAGAAAAAAAATCGGCAGATTTGTGGCTAACATGGAGCAAGTTTCCTCCTCAGCTTTGCGGCTTGCACTCCAGAACCGGGATACTTATGCTGGGGTGAAGGGGTCACCGGGGACTCAGCCAGATCTGTGCAGCCTTCTGTGAATCTGGGTTGATTTATAAATAAAAAGCTAAAACAAAAAACAAAACCCAATATATGTAGTTTATACCAAGCCAAACATCACTACATGCCAGCGCCATAAATAAATGGGCCAAAATATTTCAGGCCGCCATTCTGGTTAGCTTTGTCACCTTGACACAGTGTTGTCTTGATTGTTCAATGATGCCCACATTTTGCATTAGCCTGGAAGACTTTTCTTTCTGCTTCTGTTAGACCATGAGTATTAGATTACCGGAGGAAAGCCGAAGGTTTCATGGACACCTAAAAACAAATCCGTCTGTGCTGATGGACACAAGACTTGTGCTTGTGAATGGGCAAACTGCGGAAGGTAAAGCTGTCACCGGTGGACACCAATCCTTGACTGATCCAAACAGGCTGGGCTTCGTTAGTCTGTGTGTGGGAAGTTCACACCCCAGTAGAAGCCTGTCATGGGTGCCTGTCCATCTCCTCCCTACCTGCTCCATCCTTGTAGATCCCAGTGGGCTCTGGTGTACTAAGTGCTGCTCAGTCCTGCCTCAGGGCCTTTGCCTCAGGTTCCTCCTTCTTGTGTTGCTGAGGCTTCTAACCACTGGTGTGGTTACACACACACACACCCACACACACACACACACACACACATGGATATGCACACACATCATTTCCCATTCTCCCTTCTCTTGTCTCTAGTAACCATTTGGCCATGCCATTGTTGCATGGGCTTCCGTCCCTCAGCATCTAGGACTCCTGGTTCTGAGAGAATCACCTTTTGTTTCTCTTTTGTTCCTCAGTGACAGCTCAGCCACAGGAATGTTCTGAAAAGGACCAGGTGACTTTCCCAAAGGAAAGCTTGGGAGGTCTGGGGTCCCAGTGGGCCCTGTTCTTGCTCAGTTTCCCTGGGAGAAAGACACCGCCCACACCGTGAGCCTGTCCCTGGTGACTTCCTTCTAAGAGTTCATCCACAGAAGGATCACTAAGGGGTGGGGGTGGCTCCCAGAGAGGGGTCGGAACACATGTGCCGTGACATTGGAGATGAAGCCAGCAGGGTAATCTTGTCACCTGAGTGTCCGCTGATGGTTGGAAGGTCACATGAGGCTGGGCAGCCTTCCCCAGACTCCAGCTGTTGCTGGCCCTCGTGGGGAGGAGGCAGCTTTGTGGGTGGAGGTGAAGGTCACCCCTCCTTACCTGGTCTTTTGAATTTCTCTCTTGACTTTTTGATGGTTTAATCTCGATTGTCAACTTGATGGGATTTAAATCACCATGGAAACCGACCTCTGGGCCCGTCTATGAGGGAGTTTCTAGATGAGGTTAATTGAAGTAGGAAGACCCACCTGAATGTGGGCTGTGCCGTGGGTTGGGGTCTTTGACCGAGTGAAAAGGAGAGAGCGAGCTGAGCATCAGCCTTCATCTGCCTGCTTCCTGACTGCGGCACAGCGTCACCCTTGAGCCCGGATAAACAGGGTATCTATGTTGGGCCTTTGAAGCAGCCATGGTCCTTGTTAACCTGACACTCCACAGGGGGAAACTGAGGTTCAGAGAAAGCTGAGCACCTTGCCCAGTGCTTCTCAGCCTGTACGTGGCCAGAGTGCTTTTAACTGCTTCTCATCACTGCCTTGGTTTCCTCCCAATTTGTCCGAATTCACAGGCTTCATGTTGGGTGCCACTGTTGCCTCCAGTGAAGAGGAAGGAAAGCCCAGGACTCTGCGTTTGTTTCTGTTGCTATGATAAAACATCCCGACAAAAGCAACAGAATGGGGAGAAAGGCTTTATTTGCGCTCCGTCAGAAAGACATGCATGCATGCCTACGGCTCAGCCCACTTCCTTCACTCTGGGAGAAGACCAGGGAATGCTGCTACCCACAGTGGGCAGGATTTCCCACCTCAATTAATGCAATCAAGAGAGTCCCCCACAGGGGTGCTCACAGGCCAATCTTATCTAGACAACCCCTCATTCAGACTCTTCCCAGGTGACTCTGCTTTGTGCCAAGTTGACAATGAAAACTCAGTCTCTCCAGCTACTAAAAATGTGGGCTGTGACTTCCAGTTTCCAGAAGCTGGTTAGAAATGTGTGGGGGGACCAGCCCCCACCTTTACCTGGGTACTCTTGAGGAGTGAGGGATAAGAGATTTAGATAGAAATATAGAGGGGAGAGAGAAAGACAGAAACACAGGATAGCCTCGGGAGGGCCTGGATCCTTATCCACCAGTCCAGAACTTTATTCAAAAGGTCTTTTTATAACAATGCCAAGGGGCGAGGCAAAAGACCTCTGCCTGCTAGATACAACCAAGTGTAGACCCTTCCAAACACCTGGTACCCAGGCCCGTGATCCAGTGATCCTCTTATGCAGCCCTGCTGGGTAAAGCAAGCTCAGATCTCACTAGGAAACCTCTGTGGGCTCCTGCAGAAATGCAGACTACTAGCCAGTGTCTCAGACTTCCAGAATTAGATAAAGTAGGGAAGCCCTGTGCTAAAGAGAAAGGAAACCCTGAGGCACATGGCCACACACTTGGTACTGACTTTGTAATTATCATTTGGGGTGTTCACATATGAAGGTGTGAAGGGGATGGCCAAGCCGAAGCCTTTGGGGGTGGCTAGCTGAAAGCCTTAGAACATGGGGACCTGTAGCTGGGCCTAGGCTACATCAAGAGCCCCTGTCTCTGTGCAGTCACCAGAGCCTGCAAGGGTAAGATCAAGGTCACCCTCCTGGGCATGCTCTGGAGGACAGACAGGGATAGGGGAGGTAGACACAGGAATGAGAGGAAGAAGGACGTGGTAGCCAGTGTTCACCACCATGTAATGAGTGGGAGGCTGTAGCATGAATCTTAACAGGTCTTATTAATAAAACAAACCTGGAGCCAGGTATTGGGGTGAATGCTGGAAGATCAGAGAAGCAGAACAAACCATAGCCACCTCACCTCACCAATTCCTCAGCTGATCCTGTTTCCTCAGACTGGAAGCCTTTGAGTCCTCATCCGAATGGATCTCAGCTGAACTGTGCTGCTCAAAGCCTAAAAGCTTAACCAGCCAAAAGCTTCTAGTTTCTGGCCCTGACACCTTATATACCTTTCTGCTTTCTGTCATCACTTCCTGGGATTAAAGGCATGAGTCACCATGCCTGGCTGTTTCCAGTGTGGCTTTAAATTCAGGGATCTGGATGGATCTCTGCCTCCCAAGTGATAGGATTAAAGGCGTGTGTGCCACCATTTTCTGGCCTCTGTATCTAGTGGCTGTTCTGTTCTCTGACCCCAGATAAGTTTATTAGGGTGCACAATATTTTAGGAACACAATACCACCACAGGAGGTGGGGCAGGTAGGCAGAGGTCAGCTGCAGGGAGCCCAGGAAGGCCAGGAGTGTGACAGAGATCCAGGGGGAACTGGTGGCTGGGGGAGTGGGGTGATGTCTTGCTTTGAAGTTCACTGGAATCCATCCATTGGAATCTGCAGCTCACAGAAGTCAGGCTGCCATCTTCATGGTCAGCCCAAGTCACCAGTGATGGGCAATGCTTCCAGGGGAGCACTGAGTGGGTACTGATGTGGGTCAAAGTTCCCACTTCCCAGGTGAGGGATAAGCCAGGACATCAGGAGAAGTCCCCCTCTAACCCCTCTTTCTCTTTGCTTAGCTCCTCCAAGATTGCTGTGGTCCGATCTTTTTTTTTTTTTTTTTAAGATTTTATTTATTATGTATACAGTGTTCTGCCTGCATGTGTGTCTGCAGGCCAGAAGAGGGCGCCAAATCTCATTACAGATGGTTGTGAGCCACCGTGTGGTTGCTGGGAACCTTAGCTTACTTTAGGCTGCCAAGAGCAAAGCCAGAGTTGGAAGGACTTGGATGGTAGAAGCAGAGGAAGGGGGAAGAGGGAGAGCAAGGAGCGGTAGGAAGGGAGTGTGGTATTGTGTTCCCCCAAATATTGTGCATGCTAATAAACTTATCTGGGGTCAGAGACAGAGCAGCCACAATATTAAACATAGAAGTTAGGCAGTGGTAGCACACGCCTTTAATCCTAGCATTCCAGAGGCAGAAATCCATGTGTTCAAGGATACAGACATGGTGACTCATCACGCCTTTAATCCCAGGGAGTGGTGGTAGAAAGCAGAAGGTATATAAGGCGTGGAGACCAGAAACTAGAAGTATTTGGCTGGTTAAACATTCAGGCTTTTGAGCAGCAGTTCAGCTGAGACCCATTCTGGATGAGGACTCAGAGGCCTCCAGTCTGAGGAAACAAGACCAGCTGAGGATCTGGCGAGGTGAGGTAGCTGTGGCTTGTTCTGTCTCTCTGATCTACCAGCATTGACTCCAATAACTGGCCTCCGGTTTGATTTTATTAATAAGAACTTTTAAGATTCATGCTACAAGGGAGAGAAGAGGGAGGGATGGCAGGCTCTCTTAAGATCCTGTGGAGCTGGTAATCGCAGGGGGAAAATGTTTTTTCTTTTCATTATTGTTGAGCCCAGGCTGGCCTAGAACTCAAAATCTTCCTTCATCAGACTCCCAGACACACCCGGTTATCCTGAGTGAAACAGGTTTGAGTGTTCACGAGGTCCTCAGAGGTTCTCAGCTGAATGAGCCTCTGCTGTAGTTTGAATGTGTCCCCAGGGCTCACGGATTGAACGCAGAGTTTCCAGGTGGTAGTACTCTAGGGGAAGGAGGCTCTTGGGAGGTAGCTGTTTCCAGGGCTGCAGCCCCATCCGTGGACTGAGGCTGTGGTCTTTCTTGCTCGTTTCCTAATGGGAGCTCTGCCATGGTTCCCCACGTGTATCCTCTTGATCATGGAGTTCTCAGACTCCAAAACTGGAGTCAAGGTAAGTTTGTTATAAACAATGGGGGAGGTGGCATTGAATGACACCTGGGGAAGGTGGCAGTTCATCTCGGGCAATCTTTCCCAAACAGAGAGGTGCCCTGGTGGGCAAGCTCATCTGCTTTCCCAGCTTGGAGTCCACATCTACAATTTGAGGGTACCCAAAGCTGAGAGGGTGGGAGATCTTGTCTCTGTCTCAAGAGGAGATGCTTCAAGTGTGTGAAACTGTCAATAGGCTGAGTGAGGGCTGGGCATCACCAGAACTCAGAATGCCGGTGGGCCGAGCTGAGGCCAAGGGCTGGACCAGGGTGGAGCCAGGTGGCCTGGGCTTGGATTCCAGCCTTGGCTTGTGGTGTAGAAGCAGCTCCTCAACCTCCCCAGCCTCAGTTTCCTTACCTGTAGGATGGGAGCACCAAGGTGTCTTTGTCCCAGAGTGGATACGGTTGGAGTCATTTGGGAAGCTCTAGTACTTGCCAGGCCGCACAAAGTTCTCAGGACATGTTCTCTGCTGTCCTGAGGCTTTGAGGTCCCCTGGGGGAGAGGGGTCAGGTGTGGCGGTCTGGTGTTCAGAGTGGCTAGAAATGGGGAGGGTGAAGGGACCACACCCAAATGGATCAGGATGGCTGGGGGTGGGGGCACACCCAAACCAGGAAGGCCTGGCATGTTGAGGGTACTTCTGCTTCCTGATCCTGAGCCTTCTGGGTACCTCTCTCTCCTCCCCAAGTGTTTACCATTCTCCGCCTTAGCCCAGTGTCCCAGCCCATCCCTCACTCACCATAAACACAAATCCTCTTATCTACCCGCTCTCACACACTTGGTCTCTGATTTACAGCACATTCACAATCCTCTTCCCCGGTCCCGGCCCTTCCTGCCATAGATCTTCCAGGTATCTGCTTCCTGTGCCCCTCACTTTGCAGCCAGATCGATCCCCACTGGGGAGACAGGGCAGTTCCCAGCAACTCTTCCTCCAGGGAGCCTGGCCGTATTTCTTGCTAAGCTTCTGCAGGGCCCGTTGGGTTTCTCATTAGCTTTCTGCCCTGCTGTGGTGGTATTTCTTGTGCCTCAGTCACAAGCCCAGAGCTGCCTAGTAATTCTTAACCAGCAGGCATCCCAGGCATCCTTTCAGTGCCCTGCTCCCAGCTCCTTTGAGGAGGCTGGGGTGGGTGTGGGGACTCTGGCTCCCACATGCAAGTCCTGGGATGCGGAGGGTCCCTTGGCCATGTGGGACTCAGCTCAGCTCAGTGTTTGGCTCCACCACCATGAGTCATGTGGTCCCTTAGTCTGAGTCATGAATACCTGGGCTCCCTGCTGTCCGGCTCCCTCTCTACTTCTGTCACTCAGAAGGCCAGGGCTGGCTCTGCCACAAACTTAGATGTAAGCCTGACTCAGTTTCCTCACCTCTGTCTGTCGTCTGTCTGTCTCTCCATTCACGAAGCGTATAAACCTCAATGCACATCACGTGTATTCTGAATCCGTGGCAAGCCCAAACACTTTCAACTCCTCTACCCACTGTGTGCTGAAGAAACCACCCACCACAGTTTCACAGCTAGGAAGAAGAATCAGGCTTTGGACTCAGGGAGTTCTAGTCCAGCATGGATAGTTTAAGCGATGGCTAATTGGTTCTCTGGATGGTCACGTGGTCGCCCTACAGTCCCCAAAAGCTGGTGTGATCAGTTTATCCTTGTCCAAGGTCAGTACGACCTACAGAGATGCAGCAGAGCCTGAAGGGATGGGAGGTGACTGTGCTCCCAGTGGAGTGTGGCTTAGGACGGACTGGTACATATTCTTGTATGTATGTTCTATGTAAGGATCCCTTAGAATGACCTCCTACCATTCACTTTGTCCCCTGTGCCACCCTGATTCATAGTCACATCCAAGTCCTTTGTGTGGCTTTCTCCATTCTGTCCAGACACCATCAACTAAAGTAACTGTTTAGACACCTCTGTGATTCTCCCTAAAGCTTTCTACATGTGGGACTCTCCCACAAACCTGGTTTTGATGACGCCCTCTCCGAAGAGGAGACATCTGAGTGTCAGTGGCCATGCTTGGATTCCAACACTGGCAGGGCTAGGGCTGACACAAAGTGGCAGCCAGAGCTAGTACGGTATCAGGAAGTGAGATCTGCCTGGAACCAGAAACCACACCATGTCTCCTTAAGAACCACAAGATGAGGAGGAGGATGCATGGAGTGTGCAGGAGGGCATTTTCCACAGTCTTGGGCCAGCTGGCCACACACCTGGGGATGGGATACAGGGGTCGGGGACTGTGTTGGATAGGGACTGGGCAGCATGGGAGGGTCAGGACTTCCTTCTTTCTGAGACCCAGTTTAGCCCAATGACAACCACCCGGTGCCAGTCAGGGAACATGGAGCCTAGCAGAAGTTGGCTGCAGCCACAGTCCAGTAGGGGCCTGTTGCATGGCACCGTCCTCTGAGCAGAACAAGTGACATTGCCTAAGGCCAGGTGTGGGAGGAGGGTCAGGGAGGTCATTGGACCCTCACCTGAGTATCCAGTCACCCCTCCCAGCCACTTGTGTACACTTCCGCCATAACTACATGTGGTCTCCAGGTCTTGGGAGGGCCTAGTGAGAATAGGCTCCATCTGCACAGCCATGAGGGAATTATTGTCCATGTTGGGTGCTGACCTTTGTGTGCACTGCTTTAGGGCCACCCACGCTCTATCGGGAACTTAACAAACTCATCAGTTCCCCAGGGTGAACTTCGCTTTGTCCCTGGGACTGTAGAAGGAAGCAGTTGACACTGTCTAGTCTCCAAAGGGTGATGTAGTTGTTGATTTTTTTTGTTTTTAAACTCTTTGCTCTTTGGGAGCCTGACACCCAGCTCCCAAATAAAAACTCAGAGTCTTATTCTTTCTCATGAAGGCCAGGCCTTTGCTTGGCTTGTTTCCAGCCAGCTTTCCTAAACTTAAGTTATCCCCTCTACCATTTGCCTCCATGCTTTTACGTTTTCTATTCTGTATATCTCTCTTTACTTCTTACTCCATGGCTTGCTGTGTAGCTGGGAGGCTGTCCCCTGGAGTCCTCCTCCTTCTCCTTCTTTTGCTCTTCGATCTTCTCTTCTCAGATTTCTCCTCCTATTTATTCTCTCTGCCCACCAGCCCCGCCCATCCTTTCTTCTGCCTCGATATTGGCCGTTCAGCTCTTTATTAGACCAATCAGGTATTTTAGACAGGAAAAATAACACAGCTTCACAGAGTTAAACAAATGCAACATAAAAGAGTGCAACGTATCTTTGCATCATTAAACAAACACTCCACAGCATAAACAAATGTAACACATCTTCAACTAATATTCCACAACAGGGTGATAATTCTTGCAACAGACCCCTTACCTGTTTCCACCTATTCGTCTTGAGGGGCACACCTGCCCTCAGTACTCTGCCTGGGACATTGGTAAAGGGTCAGATGGGGTGGACAGTGGGTGCCATTTCCTCTGCTCCCTTCCTTCTTAGCCATGTACATATGTCTTTTGTTGCTAGTTCAGGTGGCTCCTGCATCAGGTGACTTAGGCCTATACTCTGTGTTCCTCTGAGGGGTGTGTGTCTAAGTGACACTGAGGGTGACATTTCAGGGCTTCTGCAGGACCTTAAGATGCTAGTAGAGATGTCTGAGGCTGGGGTGCACGCCATTCCTGAGCCCACCACGGGGACCAGCCTGATCCTGCATCAGCTGAGACAGTTCTGAGTCAGAGCCGGTACCTAGGTGCCAAGGAGGTCCAGTACCCAATCTCATCTTTCCCCAGGAATGACCACAAGATGATGAAAAGCCCCACCCCCACAGCCAGTGTTAGGGTTTCAGTGTGAACTGTTCCCAAGGGCACATGCTTTTTGGTTCTCAGCAGGTGTTTTGGGAGCATGGGGGAAACCTTTGGGAGGTGGGACCTGTTTGGCACAAGTAGTTAACCAGGGCCAGCCTGTGCAGGTTATACCCGCTTCTGCCTCCTCTGCTTCCTGGTTGGCCACCACATGAGGAGCCTCTGCCACCATGAAGTGAGCTCGGCCCTCCTCGACATGATGGATGGGTTCCACTGAAAGTGTGAACTTGTGAACCAAAGGCTCTTCCATCCCTAAGATGAACCTGACCACGGTCCTCAGGCCTTTGGGACTGGTGTGTGGGAGGAATGTGGAGAGTCTGGAGTCATGGGTTAAAGGGGCCAACTATCTCCGATAGCTCAGCAGAGCAACAGGGCACCCTGCAGAAGCCCGCAGAAGCCCCAAAGCCCACAGAAACACTGGGAGAAGTGCGGGTAGCAAAGACTGTGTTCATGAGGCTTCAAAGGGACACAAGGACTCTAACAGGAAAGGCCAGAAGCCACTCATGCCACATTCTAGAAAAGCCCGGCTATATTCTGTCCATGTCCTGAACAATTTCAATGCAGTTGAACTTAAAAAAGTCAAGGACCAGATTCTCTGGTAGAGGGAATTTCACAGCATCAGATGTTCTGGTGGTGGCACGGTTACTACTCACTGCTTTAGTCAGATTGACAGTGGGGTCTAGAGCAAAGAGTAAAGGACGTGAAAAGTGGTGAAAACACAGTGTGGTGAGGAGAGGGGCATGAGTTACAGCGAAGCCTACAGACAAGGCAGGTGTGGACGAAGTGGTGATAATTATAATTAAAAGGATTACAGTGTTACAGAGGCACTATGTGCTGGGACAACAGGAAAAGTGACCTCAGCATGCAAACAAGGTTGGAAGGCTTTCCTTGACAAGTGAGAGTACCTGAGGTAATAGAGTTGGAGGGGCTTCCTGATCCAAATGGTCCATGAAGGGGAGTGTGTTCCATCTTCCAGGCATTCAAAGGCCACTGCAGCCGTGGTAAACGGGACCTGGCTACTTCTAAAGCTGGCTCTTGGTGTTGTCTGGGAGGCACTGGTTTTGGAGGCACGTTGAGTGGTGGAGTTACAGGGCCACGGATGCTTGCATTGAGGCTCTGTGAAAGAGCCACAAGGCTGGGAAATATTCAACAGAGTGGGGCTCCCTGCCAGGAGGCTGTAAAGGGCCATCTTGTGAGTCAGTCATTGTGAAGCCTCGATTTCACAGGAAACCCCAGGATATTGCAGGTGCCAGGAATGTGGGATGTTTGCTGAGGAAATGAGTGGAGTGGGTCCAAGAGAAAGCCCATGTGTATCACAGACTGTGAGACCTGAAGGACAGAGCTATGCTGGACTGCTAGATCTCACATGATGGATGTCTCACATGCCCTGGATGCTAGATATGGAACTGAAGGATTTCAAGCTTGCCTGCTGGGTTCTGGTCTTGCTTTAATTTGCCTTCCTTGTTACCTCACTCCCCTTTTGGAGTGGGGCTGTTTATTTTGTGCCAGTGTATATTGGAAATGAGCTATTTTTTGGGGGAGGGGGCTTCTTGCTGTATAGGGTATAGAGACTCACTGTCTGGAGGCTCAGTAGAGACCTTGGCCTTTTGAATAGTGTTGAGACTTTTAAAACTGGGGGGACTCCTGAGCTGGAATTAAATGAAGTTTGTATTATGGCCGTGCACCTGTGGGGGCCAGGGAAGAGTGAAAACCCTTGAATCTGGATCCCACAGTCTCATGCTTTGAACATTCAGGCCCAACTTGTGGCACTATTTTGAAGGTTATGGAACCTTTTGGGGTGGGGCCTGGCTGGCAGAAGCAGATTACTCAAGGCTAACCTTTGAGAGTCATCCCTGCATCTGGTTCTGGCCCATATTACCACTTAAGATGTCACCACTATGTACTCCATGGACAGAACTGTCCCATGTCCTCTCCATTGCAATGGACTGAAGTTTCTCCCAGAAACTATGAGCCAAACAGATCTTTTGTCCCTCAGGTCATTTCTGTTAGGTGTTTCGTCACAGTGACTGGCACATCCAGACAGTTCTCTGAAAGTATAGATGGATTTTTCTTTGGGATGCTGCCTCACACACAAAAAAGAACCCAACATGGAGACTTAATTATAAAAGATCGGCCTATAGCTTAGGCTTGTCCCACTAGCTCTTAGAACTTAAATTAACCCATTTCTATTCATCTGTGTGTTGCCACATGAATCATGGCTTTTACCTCTCCTCCATGTCTTGCTTCCTCTGCATCTGGCTGGTGATTCTGCCTTTCTTCTTCCCTGAGACCTCTCTGTTCCCAGAAGTCTCACCTAACCTCTTCCTGCCTAGCTATTAAATTCTCAGCTCTTTATTAAACCAAGCACAGTGACACATCTTCACACAGTGCAAAGGACTATTATGCAACATGAAGGTGCATTTTTTCCACCCTCTTCCATCTCCATGGCAGACAGGAGATGGAGAAGGCCAGAGACTTAGCCATTGACCCCAGATCTAGCCCAGCTCAGGTTCTCATTTGCTGGCTCACAAACCTCTCTAGGCCTTGTGTTTAACTCAGTGATATTGTTGATCTCACCCTGGAGGGTGTTAGGGGTTAAATGATGGGTTGGATGCAGCCCAGGATCTGGCCTGATGGTACCTGCCACAGATGCTAGAACTGTAAGAGGAAGCAGGCAGAGTTCCCTTGAACAGTCAGCTCTCAGGGTGGAAGATGCCTTAGTCACTGGGCATGCCTCTTTTCTTTTCCATTTGCCTCTACTTCCCCATCTGGAAAATGGGGGCAGGTTGAGGGAACCAGGCCGTAGATATTGGCATTCTTTACCATCAGGGGTTCACAAAAGGTGCTGGGGACCAAGGAGCTCAGGCTACTGGTCCTATCTTACCATCAGGAAGAGGGTTCAGTCCAGCTAGCAAGGACCCCATGGCTCTTATTCCCAAGTTATCCTCAGCCCCCAGACCCTGGTTTCTGTGTGGCATAGGATGGGTGCTGATTAGACACCAGGTGGACACAGTAACTTCCTGTGATGCGTTTCACCTGGAGGGCTTCATGGGTGACCTGCACCTTCTATTCAGGTTGCAGTAAGAGCTGTATGACTTGTCTATACAGCATTGCCTTCACGGCCGAGCTGGGGATCAGACCCCGAGCCTTGTGCACGCTAAGCATGTGTTCTACTACTGAACTGCACCTTAGATCTTAAGTTGGGGTACATTTTTAATGGCTTAGTAAAGGAATTATGCACTTATTAGCTTTCTTGTCACTGTGACAAAACCCCTGAGAGAACACATTAAAAAGAAGGGTGGATTTTGGCTCATAGATTTAGAGGCTTCAGTCCGTGCTGCTTGGGTGTATGCACTTGGCCAGGGCCTCATGGCAGAGGAAGTGTGATCCCCGAGGACAGCTGCACGGAGAGAGACAGAACGGCCAAGGATAATATACTCCAAGTATCCACCTCCTGCGACCCACTTCCTCCACCTACATCTCATCTCTCAAAGTTTCCACAGCCTCCCAAACAGCATCACCTTCAGGGGACCAGGTGTTGAACACAGGAGCCTGTGGGGGGACATTTCACACTAAAAGTGTAAAATAAATGGTTTACCCGGTGCAGGAAGCCACGCAGAGTTCCTAGGACCAAGCACTAGGGGGCGCCATCTCCATCCTGCCCAGAGGGAGGGTTAAGAGTGCTGTGTGGACCTTCTGCGTGTGGGGAGTGAAGACTCCAGTGCATCTTACCTTCCCTCTGACTTCCTTCCAGGACAGAACCCAAGCGCGAGGCAGAGGGTAAAGCGGCTCACTGGCTCACCGTGGTCCGCAAGGGGCAGCATGGGTGAGGGAAGTGAGCGGCGTGGCTTCAGTTCTCCCTAACTTCCAACTTGGTGTCAGTGGATTTACAGATCTGATGTGCACGGATCCCCGCTCCCCGCCTCTCTCCCCCCTCGTTCCCCCTGCCCCTGTGGGATGCTGACAGCAGAAAAAGATAGACAGTATTTCTACCATGATCTAAGGGCTGCAAGCGCGGTTGTCTCCCAAGAAGGCGCCGCGGGGATGTAAGATTTCTCTCCGCACTGTCAACGCTGGTCTTTGTGGATGTTGGTTGTGGCTTTTACAGAAGTCCCCATGGAGCAATGATTTTCAAAGGAGGGCGATGTAGCCGCCTCCTCCCGGAGGACGTTTGTCATCATCTGGAGACAAGCTTGGTTGTCACCAGTTTGGGGGGAGGGGAACTGCTGGCATCCCTCCACTCCAGTATTTAGTGCCAAGCCCAGAGCCCTCCTGTAGAGGGAGTGGACTCTGGGCATTTGAATCCCCCTGTACCGTCAAACAGCTCAGACTCCTGAATACCTTCAGTGATGGGGACCCCACCACTGGTTCTCAAGCCAAGGATGTCTAGGATTAATCTGAGTTCCTCTTCCTGTGTGACTCTGGAGTCCCCAAGGTGGGATGGTCTTAACTGCTGTGGATCTCCATGTCCTCCATAGCCGTGGGATACCTGCCTGCTCAGGGTGCCAGCTCCCTGTGGTACTGGCCCCACCCCTCACCTGCTGTGTGAGCAGGTGCTGGGGTTAGCCTTGATGGTCCTCCAAGATGCAGCCACAAGCTGCTCTAGAAGACCTTCCCAGGCGGCCTTTGCCTTACCTTGGCCTTTGAGCTTGTTCCCCACACCCATGACATCGCATGGCATCTGGGTATTTCATCCCACATGCTTGCTTGCTTCTCTCTCTGAGACCAGAAGGACCTGGATAGCAATCTTGGCAGTTTATCTTTGTAAACCAGAGAGAGAGAGAGAGAGAGACAGAGAGACAGAGAGACAGAGAGACAGAGACAGAGAGACAGAGACAGAGAGACAGAGACAGAGAGACAGAGACAGAGACAGAGAGACAGAGACAGAGAGACAGAGACAGAGAGACAGAGACAGAGACAGAGAGACAGAGACAGAGAGACAGAGACAGAGAGAGAGAGAGAGAGAGAGAGAGAGAGAGAGAGAGAGAGAGAGAATGGGAATTGGGATCCAGTGCTATTCAATTGATTTCTGACCCTGCCACATATAAATGTTGATCTCAGGAAGACCATTAATGTCTCTGTGTTGGGACACAGTGGCCTCAATTCTTTACTCTCTTTTTACAAGGTCTTTGGCCATGTGACTTTGCAATTCATACCATTGAAGGACAGTTTACATTTCCCTGACCTGTGCTTTGAGGAAGAAGCAGTGTGGTTGTTCCAAATGATGTCTGGCATGCTTTTGCTCATTTCCCATCTGTCTCCAGACCACCCTCAGGGTGGGTGCTGAACCCCAGAGGGCTGAGAGGCACCTGAAGCCAAGTTACTTCAGATGAGCTACCCAGACAGAACCCAGCCTTGAGAAACCAGCCCTGAGCT
This sequence comes from Peromyscus eremicus, assembly GCF_949786415.1. Taxonomy (NCBI): domain Eukaryota; kingdom Metazoa; phylum Chordata; class Mammalia; order Rodentia; family Cricetidae; genus Peromyscus; species Peromyscus eremicus. Next base: position 2,011,322 of record NC_081438.1, on the reverse strand, counting down.
GATTTAAAGTTTCAGATAATTTGTTACTCAACAGTAGCTGATAAATACACTTCCTGAGAATTTCCACTAACATTCTTGGGGCTGTTTTGTGGATGAACGACAACCTCCGTGCCCGGTTTGCCTTAAATGTTAGAAACCGGCGGCTGCCGGTTCCCCAGAAAGTCCAGTGTAGATTTACCATAATCTTAAGCTCTTGTCTTGTTGTTGTGATGAAATGCCAGACAGAGGCATCTTAAGGAGGAAGGGTTTATTTCTGCTCACAGTCCATCATGGTGGAGAAGTCCTAAAGCAATGGCTCACGGTGTATCCGTAGTCAGAAGGAAGCGTGCAATGGATGACTGGGATCAGCTTGGTTTTCCCAGTTTACACAGCCCAGGGCCCAAGCCTGGGGAATGACGCCACCTGCTTTCAGGGTAGGTCTTCCTACCTCAGTTAACACAATCAGGATAATACTCCACAGGCTTGCTCAGAGGCTGGTCTCATAGGTGAGTCTGGGTCCTGTCATGTTGATAATCATTGCTAACCCTTGTCCTGGTTGGTTTCTGTCAGCTTGACATAAACCGAGTTATAGCTGGAAAGAGGGGATCTTAATGGAGAAAACACCTCCTTTAAGATTGGTGGGCAAGGGGGCTGGGGAGATGGCTCAGAGGTTAAGAGCACTAGCTGTTCTTCCAGAGGTCCTGAGTTCAATTCCCAGCAACCACATGGTGGCTCACAACCATCTGTAAAGAGATCTGGTGCCCTCTTCTGGCCTGCATGCATACATGCAGACAGAACACTATACATAATAAATAAATAAATCTTAAAAAAAAAGAGGCAAAAAAAGATTGGTGGACAAGCCACGGGGCATTTTCTTGGTTAATGATTGATGTGGGAGGGCCCAGCCCACTGGGGGTGGTGCCGCCCCTGGGCAGGTGGTCCTGGGTTGTATAAGAGAGCATGAGAAGCAACCAATGTCAGCATTCCTTCATGGCTTCAGCTTAAGTCTCTGACTTGAGTTCCTGCCCCGTGGGCCTGCCTGCAGCCATCAGTGCTGTGTTGGACAGCACAGGTCCTCCCGTAGGTCACAAGGCCACAGCCACACACAGCTTCCTGGACTGTGATGGCTGTGCAGGGAGAGATGCTGGGGTCCTCAGTCCATCTGTGGTCCATGGGCACGTGCACAGGGTCCCTGCCCATCCTTCAGCAGCCCACAGAAGTACAGCTGTTGAACTCTGGTGACGGTTTACTGCAGCGGAAAGGTTTGGTTAAAGCATGCCAAGGGAACAGGTGCCTCATGTGGAGTCCGGGAGAGAGCAGAGCAGGTTTGGGGGCATCCTGCCCTGGGTCACCCAATGGGTGTTCCCACCAGTGTGGAACAATGCATTCCAGCATTGAGGAGCACAGATTCTCACTGGGGCCATGGTGAGAGGGCCTCTTATTGGCAGTCAGTCGCCGATGTGGCAGTTAGATACTTGGTCCCCAGCTTTGGCAGAGGTTAGATAACACACAGTGATTCCCATCAGCTAAGCCTAGGCTTTTGAGTCTGAGGCAAGGGCTGTGTGTGCTCCAGCTCCCAGAGGTGACCGTGGGGGATAACATGCCTTCTGTGATTGTCATCTGAAGTCCAGGTGTGCTGTGGGATGTTCTGTATGGCAAATGTGTTGCTGATTGGTCAATAAATAAAATACTGATTGGCCATTGGCTAGGCAGGAAGTGTAGGCGGGACAAGGAGGAGAATAAAGCTGGGAAGTGGAAGGCTGAGTCAGAGAGACACTGTCAGCCGCCATGATGAGAAACAGCATGTGAAGATGCCGGTAAGCCACGAGCCATGTGGCAAGGTATAGATTAATGGAAATGGATTAATTTAAGCTATAAGAACAGTTAGCAAGAAGCCTGCCACGGCCATACAGTTTGTAACCAATATAAGTCTCTGTGTTTACTTGGTCGGGTCTGAGCTGCTGTGGGACTGGCAGGTGAGAGAGGTTTGTCCTGACTGTGGGTCAGGCAGGAAAACTCTAGCTAAACAGGTGGATCTGTGGGGTGTGCACACAGCAAGGTTGAGGCCTCTCCCCCCAGCACCCAGGTCCTTTTGATTGTGCTTGTCTCTCTGGAAATACCCCAGACAGATTCACCTAAAATACTGCATCCCCGGCCATCCCAGACATTCCCTCAGCTAGTGGAGCTCTGTAGTTAAACTTGGCTCTCTGGAAGATGAGGAGAGAGTGTGGCTGGCCCCGCCTCTGTCTCCATACCCCACCCCACCATTATCTCTGCAGCATTGAGACTCAGAGCGTTCATCTATCGCTTGCTTCTGTCTGATGTGTCTGTGATCTGTAGACGCCAAAATGTGACTGCGGCTGTCTTCAGTTTCCCCACAGTACCGGAGCTAGATGAGGTACCATCCTGGGTACAGCATCAAAGTGGGGGCTAACCCCTCAGTTCTCAATAATAAAAACAAATGATACTTCATTTTTAAAAGAGATGTATCTATTTATTTTATTTTTAATTAATTAATTTGTTTATTTACTCCCCCCCCTCTCTCTGTGTGTGTGTGTGTTCCTGCACAGATCCTCTGGAGTTGGAGTTACAGATGGTTGAGTCACCCAATGGATATGGGTCCTCTGCGGGAACAGTAAGCACCCCTAACCACGGAACCACCTTTCTAGCCCCAACACGTATTTTAGCGAAATAATATCGACGTGAATGCAAAAATTCACTAAAAGAAATAAAACAGTTAAATGAAGACTTCGTCGAAGCGATGGTTTCTCTCTTTATCCCCTGGGTTCAGTGCTGTTGGCTCTCGTCACCTGTGCTAGCTTTGTGTTTGTGTAGAACAGTGGTTCTCAACCCACGGGTCCGTGACCCCTTGGGGGTTTCGTATATCAGATATCCTGAATACCAGATATTTACATTATAATTCATAACAGCAGCAGAATGACAGTTATGAAGTACAACGAGAGTAATGTTATGGTTGGGGGTCACCACACCACGAGGAACTGTATCAAAGGGTCACAGCGTTAGGAAGGTTGAGAACCACCGTTGTAGAAGATTTCTGCATAACCTTCACCCTGTGGTGGTGCCCTTTCAGGTTCATCCCAAGGAAGCTGCCTTGAGCACCTCTCCCCACCCCGGGGCTCACTAGCAGATGCCCCTCCTAAAAACGTTCACTGGAGAGTTCTGTGAGATGTGAACACGAGTGTTTTGCAGAGGGGACACTTGAGTGGACATCTTGGAGACACAGCAGTGAGGCTGGGGTTTGCTCCCAGATTTTCTCTCTGCACAGCCTGGGCATCTGTGCCCTGCGTCCACCTTGCCTTTGAGCAGCTCATCCCAGACTGGACCATCTCAGGGGACTCTTCCAGGGGGTGACCCAGTCAGTGGAGGCCAGTGACGGAGAGAAAGGTTCAGAGCTGGAGACGGTGGAAGTTACTGAGCTGGAAAAATGAAAATGCACATTCTGGGCCAGACAAGCTCCTGCCTTTGTCACTCACTGTAAATTGTCCCCCAATCACGGGGCTGACAGAGACGGATACCCAACCTCGCAGCACAATTAAGCGTTCTCAGGCGTCTCGTGGGGGAAGGAGACTGTGGGTTTACTTAAAAATGCTTGGGGGTAATTTTCTAATGTCCCCTCCACCCTTATTGAGGCTCTGCTCCAGCTCCCATCATATGTAATTCCTAATGATTCTCTGTTATGTCCTGTTTTATTAAAGCGTCATTGAACTATACCCTATTGATTTAGATTTCACAGACAATTGAAATTTAAATTGACTCCAAATTGAATGTCTCCGTGTAATCTCTGTTCTGCAATAAAGATGGATAAAATGCTTCTATTTTTGATAACAAGCTATACTGGAGGCACATTTTAATTTTGGGAAGGGAAGAAAAAAAATGTGACAGCCTTAACTTCTTTGAAAAGTGGCTGACAGTTTGGGGCATACGAAGCTGTTTTCTTGTTTTTCTCTGGGACATGATGGCCAAGCTAGGGAATTCTGGGATGTCTAGCTGGCTCAGAGAAGGAAGGTGAAGAAGATGAATCTGGACCGTTCATAATTTTTTTTTCCTTGTTCTGAGAGTGTGGACACACTCCCCATCATGGTGCCCATAACTCCAGGCCCCTGTCACCTGGGTTGTGTCCTGAAAGCCACCATGCACACAAGAGAGAGACATCATGGCAGCCAGATAAAGGAGGCAGCCTCGTGAGTTACTCCTGCCCTCACCAAGTCAGAGGCTTCCTGGCCACGGTGACTCCTAGGGATGGCTGAGGGCCAACTTGACAGGATTGTGACCTGCCCAGGACGTGTGAACTGTACCTGTAGGCCCGTGGGGGGGGGGGCTGTTTCAGCATGGGGGACAGTGATGGGCCGGGAAAGACTCACTGGGATGTGAGCGGCACCTTCCGACAGACTCCTGCCCGGTTGGAACAGAACGGGTCCGAAGGCAGGCTGGTCCCTCAGCTCTGCTCTTCTCAACTGTGTCTGTCGCCAACGCCACTGCCTGCAGATATCATCCCCAATTCCTCCAGCCTTCCAGCCCGGAGTCACACCACCTCAGTCTCCAGAGAGTGTCTAGACCATCAGCTTCAGACTGACCAACCTCCCAGGTCCCCCTTGTGCAGGGGTTTCAGGCTGAGCAATCACAGCTTCTCTGGATCTCCAACCTGGAGACGCCCATTGTTGGACCACATTCCCTCCTACTGTGCGAGCCAATAATGCTGCAGTCACACACATTCTACCACTTCCGTGCTGGAGGACCCTAACAAGGCATACACCGCTCCTTTCTCTTCCCTCGGTTGGTGGGATTAGAGGCTGCGGCAGGGAAGAGGAAGAGAAAAACGGGTGTTGTCTGTGGCTTCTCCCAGAGAGGTAAATCGAGGCAATGTCTACCCTGCGCTGGGAGACCGAAACTGAGCTTCTGTCAGGGCTGTTCCTTGTGAGCAATCCTTTGTTTCCAGGAGGTTCTAGATCAGTGGTTCTCACTCTTCCTACTGCTGAGACCCTTTAACACAGCTCCTCATGTGGTGGTGACCCCCCAACCATAAAATTATTTTCGTTGCTACTTCAGAACTGTAATTTTGCTACTGTTATGAATCATAATGTAAATACCTGATATGTAACCTCAAAGGGGTCACGACTCACACAGGTTGAGAACAGCAGTTCTAGGGTCTGTCAAATCTGACCCCTCCTCAGGATCCAGGAGAGACCCTGGATGGCTCGTTTCCCATCTCTACTGCACTGACTGGAGCTTGCTGCCCTGAGCAGCATGGATTCAGAGTCTTGTGGGCGCTGCTGACAGACCAGCAGAGCCATGCTCCTCTGTTTTTCGAGACAGAGTTCCTCTGTGTGTATCCCTGGCTGTCCTGGAACTCACAGAGATCTGTCTGTCCTGGCCTCCTGAGTGCTGGGATTCAAGGCATGTGCCACCACTGCTCAGCTCCTCTGGGGTTTTGGAAGTTGATGTTCCCTTCCCTTCTCCAGCCACAGGGTCTCCGGCTTGTGGCTTGCTTCCTCCATCTTTAAGGCCAAGAGGAATCATCTCTCTCTGAGCTCGGTGTCGTCGCCATCTTCATACCTGACTTTTGCTGTCTCTTCTGTCCACAAATGAATAATAATCACACCAGCCCATCTCAGTGACTCTTGTCACCACAACAAAATGCCCTGACAGCAGCAACTGAAGGGAGGTGGGATCTATTCTGGTCACAGTTGGAGGGCACAGCCTGTCATGGAGGGTGGGGCAGTAGGAGCATCCACAAGCAGACAGGGATGAGTTCTTGTGTTCAGCTGATTTTGTTCTTTTCAAACCGTCCAGGATCCCAGCCCGGGGACTAGTGCCGCCCACAATGGGAAGGTCCTCCTACCTCAATTAACCTATTCAAGACAATCCCCCACAGGCATGGCCAGGCCTGACTCCCAGGTAGGTCTCATCTAGCTGATAATTGAGATCAACCATCACACAGCCCAAGGGCCCTAACTTGGAAGGCCTGGTGCCATTTTAGGTGACGGATGATGGAATCTAAGGATTAGGATGTGTACCTCTCCTAGGGGGATGTTTTTCAGTCGACAATGTTGCCACGACACAACACTTGACAGAAATGACTTAATCAGGGGGAGATTTGTCCTCGGTTATGGTTTCAGTATTGTGGCGGGAAAGGCATGACAGTACAGCTCTGGCTACTGTGATGGGAGTCTCAGCAGGAGGTTATTCACACCACAGAGGGCCAGGAAACAGACTTAAGAACTGGGGGGGCGGGTCCAACCTTCAGAGCTGGCCTCTGGGGACCTGCTTTCTGCACCATGGCTTTCCAAAGTAGTGGTGGGAATATAATCCTGTAGGGACATTCTATGGGGACTGTCTTAGGGTTTCTATTGCTGTGAAGAGACACCATGACCACAGCAACTCTTACGAAGGAAAACATTTATGGGGTGGCTTACAGCTCAGGTGTTTAATCCATTATCATCATGGCAGAAAACATGGCGGCAGGCAGGCATGGTGCTGGAGAAGGAGCTGAGAGTTTACAGCTTGATCAGCAGGCAGCAAGAAGTGAACTGTGTGTCATACTAAGCAAATCTTGAGCAAAGGAGACCTCAAAGCCCACCCCCACTGTGACACACTTCCTCAAACAAGGCCACACCTACTCCAACAAAGCCACGGCCCCTAATAATGCCACTCCCTATGAGCTCATGGGGCCAATTACATTCAAACCACAGCAGGGCCTTGGCTCACCTCACCTGCACCCCAGCTGTGGGCCTTGCCCTCTCACCCCCTGCAGCTCTGCCAATATGGCAGCCTCTAGTGGAGATGAGAATTTTGAGCTTCTGGTGTCCCCCAGGCAGTGGGGTCCAAGGGACCTTTGGACACCGAGGCAAATATGAGAAACCTAGACTCTGTCCAGATATCTCTCCCCCACCTGGTAGTCTAACAAAGGAAACAGAAAACCCACCCAGGCTGTACTTCTTATGGGTGCCATAACCTTCTGAAACAGCACCACCAGCTGGCAACCACGTATAAACCATGTGAGCCTGTCGGCGACCATTCCCGTTCAAACTCAGCGGCTTGTGACTCTGGATTCATAAAAATGTGGTGACACCACAGCACATTGCTAAAGGCGAGCACCAGCCAGTGTGTTCATAGTGTCTTGGGGTTAAACAAGGGGGTGTGTGTGTGTGTGTGTGTGTGTGTGTGTGTGTGTGTATGTGTTATGTGTGATATGTGTTGCGTGTGTGTGTGTGTATGTGTTGTGTGTGGGTGTGTGTGTGTATGTGTTATGTGTGATATGTGTTGCGTGTGTGTGTGTGTGTATGTGTGTGTGTGTATGTGTGTGTGTGTGTGTGTGTGTATCAGAGTTCAGACCCACACTGGGGACACCAGGCACGGCTTCCTGAAGGGAGTGATTGCTGAGCTGATGTCTGCGGGGTCAGGAGGAGTCACCCTGGAGAGGGTGATAGACTTGAAACTTTGGAGGAGAGGGAAGGGTAAATGCAAAGGTCCTGGGGAGGAGAGAGAGAGAGACAGACAGACAAACAGACACACACACACACAGAGACAGGCAGACAGACAGACAGACACACACACACACACAGAGTCAGAGATAGAGATAGAGACAGAGACAGAGACAGACAGACAGACACACACACAGAGTCAGAGATAGAGACAGAGACAGACAGACAGACAGACAGACAGACACACACACACATACACACACACACACAGCTTTGCACTTTACCAAGACTCCCTGCAGCTTTGCCCACTTCCCCACTCGGAGCTCTGACAGTTGAATCCCGGGACCCCACACGGTGTCAGCAGGAACGAACGAGGTTAGAGAGAGGTTTAAATACCACGGTGGGCTGTCCAGTCTGTGTCCAGGGCAGGTGACCCGTGGCTGGGCCAAGCTCTGTTTCAGACCGTGGAGGATCAAGTGGAGGCTAAGAGGCCACGCTGGACGCTAGAAGATCTCCTTAAGTGTCCCTTACCCTGGTAGTCCCGACCAGCTGGCTCCTGCCTGCCTTGGTGTTTTTGGGTTCTGGTCCCTCCCTGGCCAAAATGCTGGGCCCCAGACTGAACCCAAAGCTCTCTGTGCATCTTTCAGCCCGGATGGACAGCATGTTGGGAGCATAACCTGGGAGTGTCTTCTGATCTGTGAGCTGAATTAACCCCTTTGAAGACATCAAGGGTGCTATTCAGTTACAGCTGCGGCTACAGCCCTGGGGCGTCTCCCCCCCCCCCCCCATTCCTTTCTGCTCCCCTCCAGTTCCCACCTCTGTGTCCTCCCATCATGTCATCCCTCTGTGTCATCTCACACACTCTATCCTCTCCACTGTAGGTCACTCCCTCCCCCACCCATTTCCTGCTGTGTCTCACTGTCCCCTGGCCACATCCCATGTACCCCTCATGCCTGGCCACACTTTCATGGTGCCTCCAGGGTACTGCCAAGTCCTGAACTTTCCGTGACAAGACAGTTCCAGGTTCTCACTTCAGAGGTGGAAAACACATGTCCTGACTGACCAGGGTGTGCTCCCTCTCCCTGGGGCCTGAATTCGGGTCACAGGATTAGCAGTGACGGTGCTTCCCATCTGGAGAAGATCTGGGATGCACTGAAGGGACACTCGGCCCAAAGGAGAGGATGACCCTGCTCAACCTTCTGCTGGTGCCTATCCCTGGAGCTATGCCAGACCCTCCTCACTTACCCACACACTGGGGTAGCCTGGGTCTGAGGAGGGACCCTGAGAGACACTGGACTCTGTGGTCTCCATTTCCGGCTGTCCTTCTCCCATGTCTGCCGAGGACCTCAGCAACCTCCATCAGGTTTCCAGTCTCACAGAAACCTGGCCAAGCTCCAGGCCACTCAGCCTGGTTAAACATGAGATGTGTACCTAACCAGCTGCAGAGTCCCCAGGACGTCTGGAGGCTGGACCTCACATCCATCCCCGTGACCCCCTGTGAGGCTCTGCTCTCTGCTGTCCCTTGGCTAGCCCTCCTCCCCGGGCCGTGTCCTGCTCAACCTTGAATCTCCTGGGCTCAAGGAGTGGGAAGCACCTGGCACATAATTGCAGCTTAATAAACGAATCAATCCTCATTAGGGTTTGATTGGCCATTAGCCTCATTATCCTGAAAGCAGAAGCCCAGGGAGGCTTCCAGAATGCCGATACAGACAGAGAGACCCATGGGAGTGAGTCCTCCAGCCACCGCTTGTGACATCTAGAGGAGTGAGTCCTGACAGAGATGACCTTGACCAGCCATCCTCAGTTTGGGGCACACCTCAGATTTATTAGTAAGCCTGAGAAACATAGGGGGCCAGGAGCCATTGAGAATGGTTACACAATTGTGGTGTTGGGGTACCAGTGGTTGTGGGCTCCTCTGGGCTGGTGTGCAGCTTAGTGACAGAGTGCTCATCGAGCCCACGCAGGGTACTGGGTGCTATCTGAGTGGGCTGGGTACTTCCTTCTTAACCTCTCCTACAAAGGCAGAGCCAGAGGTTTGAGTATCAGAGCTTTGCCTTGTTTGGCAATCCGAGAGAACTTACATTTCTTTTTGGTACCCTTGAGGTAAGGCTGACACTGACATTGGGCATCCCAGAGCCAGCATCCAGAGCCTCTTTAACCCAGAGGATGGGTAGGCTCCTTTGTCTCTCCCATGTTGTGTAGCAATTGAGAGAAGACCATCCATCCTGCAGGGAAGCTCTCCAAGACACAGCATAGTACAAATGAGGTGGAACTCTCCAAAGGGCAGGAAAGTTCCTTCAGCTCAGGAAGAAAACAACTCAAAGGCATTAGGAAGTCCCTGAAACCTAGGAGATTCACTAGGCCCCTCCATCTCCAGATCGTACCACCTAAGAGCTGCCGAGAGGCACTCTCAGACTAGCTGAGCTGCCTGGAAAGGAGGGATGCCATCCCACCTGTTTGAGTTGCCTGCAGGCTGTGTGGTGTGCTCCAGGTTTCTAGCTTGATGATGCAGCCACCTTCGAGTCATTTCTGCTCATGTTAGCAACCCCTCATCCAGACTCCTGTAAGTAAACCCAGTAAAATCTCATTGGTTCACTACGCTGGACTTCGGTGGTATCCTTTTGTGATAGGTTTCCTATCTGGGGTGAGTAGATTTTTTTTCCTCATTTCTTCAGTAATAGTACCCTCTATGGACCACACACCGCCTTTCTATCCCTGTGGGTACAGGACACCCCCATAACTTCATAACCCCTCAGCCATATTTATGGGCTGCTGGGTGCTTCCCTGCATACTTTCTTTGAACTGAGTTCTAACTCACTTCCCTTATCCTGTGTTTGTTATGAAATCCTAGCTCATGACTTTGTGGGTTTTGTAATCTACCCACGTTCAGCGCACAGAAGTGGGAGAGAAAAGCATTCCCATCCGTGCTGACACATGCCTGTGATCACAGCTACTCCAGAGGACTGGGAGTCGGAGGCAAGCCTGGCTACATAGCAAGACACTGTCTCAACACAAAACAACCACAAAATGTGTGCTCATGTCTCTGTTGTTGAAGTCACAAAGCTCAGTGACTGACTTCAGTCCTCAGAACTAGTGTGAAAAAAAGCCAGAAGTGTGTGCTTGTACCACCTCCCCTGCACGAGGGAGGTGATCCCTAGGGCCTACGGGCTGTCATGCACACACACACACACACACACACACACACACACACGCCCATGAACAAATACACATACTCATGAACACACACACACACACACACACACACACGCCCATGAACAAATACACATACTCATGAACACACACACACACACACACACACACACACACACACACACGCACACCTTAAAGACAAACAAACATGAATCTTTTGGAGCCATGCCTCATACCTGGAGGTGCCATCAAGACCTGGTTCCTAACAACCGTGATGGCTGACACATGGGACCGCCCGCGGCAACCAGTGTTAAGAACCGATTGTCCAGCCTGACGGCCTGTAGGAAGGGAACAGCCTGGTGTGCTTTGCCCGGAAGAGACCATTCCTCTAAGGTCTTCAACTTCACGTTTGTGCCGTGTAGCACAGTGCTACCGGGTAGCGGGATCCTCAAACGACCTGTTAGCGGGTGAAAGCTCAGGAGACCAGTGCTGGACTGAGGCTCAGCTCAGGGATGGAGAGCTGCTCACTCGGTGTGGGCAGGGCCTGGGCTTCATCGGCACGAATCAGCAGTTACGGGATGCGAAGCAACATGGAAAGCTCTTACGAAGGGGAACCCAGAGGCTCTGCCACATTAAAATGAGGGGCTCAGGCTGCAGCCCGAAGCCCAGCCACCAAGATGATGCCTGTAAGTGACATCTGGGAGGCTGAGGGATGTTTACAGAGTCCTTTAGCCCAAATCCAGCAGCGGCCTGGGGCTGTGCTCGGTGGTGGGTGCTTGTCTCTGGAGACCAAAGTCCTGGGCTCCATCCTCAGCACCCAAAACAACAACAAATGCTGTGCAAGGTGTGATAATCATATGCACGTAATTCCCACTCATTTATGCATACAGGATAGGCGTATGTTTGTTTTATGTTATTAAATAATGTACATTTATATATTTTATTATAAGCTTAATGTTAAATATATTTGTTTATTGTCTATATTTATTCGTATATTATTATGTGGTTTATATGTAAATACATACATACACTGTGTGTATGTGAACACACACACACATATTGATATCTAACGAACACACAGTCATGAGGAAATCTTGCAGAATGTCCACGGTGTCTCTGGCAGATCTGGAATACTTTCTTCTTCCTTCTGAGCTTTTTTTTTTTTTTTTGCCACTTTACACATTTTCTCCCTCAGTGAGCATGTGTTTCTCTTACTATCAGGACATAAGAATGACGTTTACTGAAGTGGGCATGTTCTAGACAGGGTGCGTGGAGAGACAGAGAGTTTGCAGCCTGGAGGGAGGCTGAGGCTGGGGCCGGTCACATCGCATCAGCCCGCGTGCATGATGTGACCTGTGTCCAGGGCCTTCTTGGTGGGAAGCCCCCCACTCTTGGGTGGCTGCACTTGGGTGGCTTTGGGGCTGGTATGAGCCGCAGCAGCTGCCTGGAGCCCCACTCAACTCTTGCAGAGCGGAGCCTTGCGGCCTTCCCCTCCCTTGCAGGGATTGATTGACAGTAATTAAAACTAAGCTAATGCCCTCCTCACTCTTGCCATTTCTATGGGGTTTTTGTTCGCCATTATCTACATATAGATTAAAAATTGTAATTGGGCAGGCGATCGGGTTAGGAGAATCCACCACCTACCCACCTGTCGTTGGCCGGGGACTGACACTTTGAAATTTTATTTAATCTAAGAAAATTGAGTTGAACTCTGGCACCCTGGGAGGGGGATAAAAAAAAACAACATTTATCCTTCAGGGCTGAGGCTAGAAAATCTTTGCAGGGCTGGTGGGAGGTAGGAGGGACTCCGTACATACAGGGTGGAGGGGTCCTGGGGGCTGGGCTCTGTCAGCAGCCATCAGGGACAGGAGGGGAAGGGATGGTTCTTAGTGTGTGTGTGTGTGTGTGTGTGTGTGTGTGTGTGTGTGTGTGTGTGTGCATATGCATATGCGCTGGCTTACACATGTGCCCATGGACCTGTGGGTCTGGATACCAGTGTGTGGCAGGTGGGTGCCCACTGACATGCATGTACAGGTCAGAGCACAACCTCAGGTGTGTCGTCCTCAGGGACACTGTTCACCTTCTTTGAGATGAGGTTTTTCAATGGCCTGGAGCTCGCCTGTTTAGGCTGTCTGTCTGTCCAGTGAGCCCCAGGGATCCACCTGTCTCTACCTGCCCAGTGATGGGGTTGCAGCACGCATCACCACGCCTGACATTCTTGTGTGGGACCTGGGGATTGAACTCAGGTCCTCATGGTTTTGTGGCCAGCAACCTACCGACTGAGCTGTCACCCCAGCTCTGCCAAGACAGTCTCCTTTTGTTTGTTTGTCGTTTTTATTCTGAGACAGGGTCGCTCTCCTGGCCGTCCTGGAACTCACTATAGATCAGGCTGGCCTTGAACACACAGAGATCTGCTTCCTGAGTACTGGGGTTAAAGGCGTGCGACACCATGCCTGGCCCAAGACACTCTTGGGTCTTGCTGTAAGCTAGGCTACCCAAGCCCACCTCGCTGGTGCTGTGGTGAGGCTGATCCCTGTGCAGAGGATGCCCATGTCTGCCACTGCACCGTGTACTCTGGGGTAACTGGTCTGCTGTGGGATGTATGGCAAATGTGTTGCTAATTAATCAATAAAACACTGATTGGCCGTTGGCTAGGCAGGAAGTATAGGCGGGGCAAGGAGGAGAATAAAGCTGGGAAGTGGAAGGCTGAGTCAGAGAGACACTGCCAGCTGCCACGATGAGAAACAGCTTGTGAAGATGCCGGTAAGCCACGAGCCATGTGGCAAGGTATAGATTAAAGGAAATGGATTAATTTAAGCTGTAAGAACAGTTAGCAAGAAGCCTGCCACGGCCATACAGTTTGAAAGCAACATAAGTCTCTGTGTTTACTTGGTCGGGTCTGAGAGGCTGTGGGACTGGCAGGTGAAAGAGATTTGCCCTGACTGTGGGCCAGGCAGGAAAACTCCAGCTACACTGGTCCACAGGCTTCCAGACAGTTCTGTCGCCACCTCCCACCTGGCTGCAGAGATGGCAGAGCACGTCACCACCTCCAGCTGTCACCTTGGTTCTGGTGATTGAACTGAAGACTTCTGCTACAAAATGTGGTGGTGGCAGGGCGTGCATGCTTCGCGAATGACACCGGAGTCTCAGGTCCTTGTTTGCACCAAGTCCACCCCCTTCTAATGGCGTCAGAGCTGCTCCGGGCCTTTCCAGGGTACCTGTGATGTTCCCACAGGAACCAGCTTACTCTATCAGTCAACTTCCTGTCTGAGTAAGAAATTCAGGAGAGAAACAGGCTCACCAGAGCAAAGGTTTGTTCGGGCTCAGAGTGTTGCAGGGCCTGGTCCATATCCAATTGGTCCTGTTGCTTTTCAGGCTACGGTGCAGTGGTGCATGTGATATAAATGCCTGTCAAAAACAAACACCCCCCCACCCCCATCTACCTTCACAGTCTGGGGATGAGAGAAGAAAGGAACTAGAGCCTACAGTCCTCTTCAAGGGCAGACCCTCAATGTCCTGACCAGGCTCCACTGTCACCTCTTGAAGGTCCCACAGACTGTGTTGGTTACTTTGTCCATGGCCAAAACAGCTGGCAGAGAATTTAGGGGAGAGCAGATTTGACTCATGCTTTGGAGGATGTTCCAGTGGGCAGGAGAGCAGAGCTGGGCACTTCCTGTTATGTTGGGACAGGAAAGGAAGCATGAACCAGGAAGTAGCTGTGGACAAGGGTCCGTCTCTGTAATCTGGCTCCTCCAGCCAGGCTTCAGCCCCTGCTCCTAAAACCTTTCAGAATCGTGATACTGTTTGGGGACCAAGCATTCAAACTATCAGCCCGAGGGGGACGTGTCAGATTCAGCGTTATGCTCCTGTTCCCCAAAGGCTCCTGGTAGCTCACAATACAAAACGCATTCGGTCTGACCCCGAGTTGTCACAGTTGCAGTGCAGTTCAAAAGCGTGAGGTGGAAGCCCTTACGGAGAGGCCATCTCGGAGCCGTGAGCTCCTGTGAAATAGAAAAGACAGTCACATCTCCCCGTACACAATGCTGCAGAGTAAACATGCTCATTCCAAAAAGGAAGACTTGGGGCTCAGAAAGGGGGATGGGACCAGAGACTATCAGGACCAACATCCTGATGTGACTTGGGCAGCCCTGCCCCCGTGGCCTGGCCACTTTCAGCCCACGTGGCTTCTTCTCCAGGCTGACTCTGTATTGCCTGCCGCTCTCCTTGGTGATTTCCTTGGAGAGACTCTGGCATCTTTCCATCCTGGAGTTTCTGCTCTGATAGCCCATGCCTGGCCACCAAATCAGGGTGGAGCTGTCATAACACCACAAGTCTGTGAGCCACAAAGTCAGCATCATTGGAAGATGCCTGCCATCAGATTGGCGAGTGGTAGCCAGGCCCACTTGGATGGCGCAGTGGCCTCTGAGGGGCCTGCACAGCTGGCCCTGAGAAAACTCCCCCAGGTAGCCTCGTGCACCAAGGCTCCCTGATGTGACCTGCTCTCTGAAATGCACTTACAATTTGACATCCTGAACCCACCATGGCTGGAGTCTGGCCAATTCTCGTGAATACCTCATGACCTCTCTTCTCTTAATCCAGACCAAAGCTATTCACTTCTTTATAATTCTGTAAATCTCATTAACAACCACATTTTGCTTGTCCACAACTGGTCAGACAATACATTGTCCCCCAAATTCAACCCTGCAGCTGCCTGTCTGTGTAACTAAAAGCAGCCAGCTGTAACCACACCACAGCCCGGAATGTTACACTGCCTTGAAATGTCATCTGTCTAATTAACTAGCCCCTCCCCTTAAACTCAGCCTTCCACAAAGTCTCAGGGCATGGACAAAACAGAGACTTTTTTTGGGGGGGGGGGCTAGAAGGTAACACAAGTTACTGCTTTCATGGGAAGCCTCATGCACAGTTCCCACTATCCGCTTTTCCGTTTGCGTTCTGCACGTCTGAGCTCACACTCGAGTGACCCACCAGCTCTGTTTACAGAGCTCGAGAGCCCACAGCCTGCTTCTCTGTATACTCTTCCTAAGTCCTCATGAACCATTTCCAAAGGCCCGAGAGCCAAATGGCGAGTGTTAGTCACAGCTGAAACTGGATGCCGATTCTTTTCTGTTTTGGTGAGCTCCGTCGTCACCGTGACCAAACACAGGACAGAAGCAGCTGAACTGAAAAAGGATTTATCTTGGCTCCTGGTGGCAGAGGTGGTGCTCCACCATGGCAGGGAGGGCGTAGCAGAGACCGTGGCAGCCGGGAAGAGAGAGCGGGAGAGCACAGGGGGCCCTGCTGGCTTTTTCCTTCCCACTTCCTTCTGTCCAGGTCCCCAGCCTGTGGGGTGGGTTTCTCTTCTTAATCCTTTGGAAGCAGCCATCATGCCCACAGATGTGCCTCACCCGCGTCCTGGTGAGTTTGAATCCCATTGAAGATCGGTTATCACTCTACACAGGTACGCTAGATGTAGGTAACCTTCAGGGCGTTAAAAAAAAAAAATAGTAAATGTGGTCAAAAGTAACCAGGAAGCATTGCCTTTTGAGTGGCTATCATAGCTTTATGAACTTACCTGCTTGAGTTCACAGGAAACTCAGAACATTCCTGTAAGCGAGTCACCGGCCGTGACAAGGTTAGGTAAGCCTCACCCAGCATGTGAACCATTTGTCTGAATCTGCTTTTCTTTGCTGTGACATGATTCCTGGGCTGGGATATTCTAAAACGGTAAGGCTTGTTTAGCTCACAGCTCTGCAGGCAGCAAGTGCAGGCTGCACCAGGCTACGCTGATGACATCGGACGTGCGAGAAGGGTGAGGGGTAGGCGGGGGAGGGAGGCCAGGGGCACAGAGGACAAGAGACACGGGTGAAGGAGCAAACTGTCCTCTTTTCTGGTGAGCCGTTCCACTGAGACCGAAGGTCTTCCCGTAAGCGGGGCATCGATCCTCTTAAGGCTCTGCCCCGTGGCCTGACTCCCCCACCTTGCTCTCCCTAAAGATTCCATCTCCTCTGAGGACGATGGCAGCAGCACTCTTACTCCTGCACATAATCCTGAGAGACAACTCGTACCTGCCCACAGTGCCGCAGTCACCAGGCCCTCTTTGGTCTGTGGGTGGTGAACGGCAGACTCTGGATCACTTTGGTTTATTTTTAATTAGCGAATGCTATACCAGGGATGAACCTTGAGTTATTCTATGTACAATGCACCAAACTACGAAAGGACAGATGCCACATCAGTTAATATGTGTGATGTGCATGTGTTTATGCATACGCACACCTGTGCACACATATGGAGGTCAGAGGTGGATGCTGGTGTCTTCCCCCACTACCTTCCATCTTATTTGTTAAGTCAGGGTTTCTCTGAACCTGGAACTTTGGCTAGACTGGCCAGCCATGATCCCAGAGGAGTCCTTCCTTCTTGGTGCTCAGCACAGCTGGCCCCATTGCCTTTGGAGGACATGTGTGTTTGTCCTTCATTGTGAACATCGTGAGGGTGGGAATGGTCTGCCCCAGTCATGGAGGCATTTCCTGGGTGGACCTGATTTTGTGTAGCCCAGGGGCCTGGGAACCTTCCTGGAGAGCGGGGACTGCTGGTGCCTATGGTCACAGAGATGCCGTCCACAGGCGCTGGAAGGTGGAGGCAGTATCATCAGCAGAGGGACGAGGTAGGTGGAGAGGCATCTTAACTGGTACTTGGGCACACAAAGGGAAGAACATAATTCATACTCCGCCAAGGATGCACCTTGAATCTCACTAACCCAGCCCCAAAGACAGATGCCACAGGCATCCATTCTCTGTGTTGACCAGAGCAGTGAGGTGGGAGACTGGAGACTGGGGCAAGGGAGTCCAAAGTCGGTGTTGACCGCTCAGAGCTGCGAGTTCTGAGTTCTGGAGATGGGTGGGTGTAGGCTGTGAGATGGCAGTGTGGCTTAAGTGTGAAGGGGACACTGGCTCCCCAGCTGGTGGTGTTGTCTGGGGAGGCTATGGAACCTTCGGCAGGTGACCCCCTCAGTAGGCCACTGGGGGGCCGGTCTTGAGTTTTGATAGCCCAGACCCACTTCCTGTCCTCCTCTGTCTGTGTCTTGACTGTGTCCTGCAACTCTGCACCAAACTTAGTGTTTGTGCCTCAAGTCTCTCTCTCTCTCTCTCTCTCTCTCTCTCTCTCTCTCTCTCTCTCTCTCTCTCTCTCTCTCTGTGTGTGTGTGTGTGTGTGTGTATGCACAGGGAGAGTGCGCTGCATGTGGGGCCAAAGGTCAACATTGTGTCTTGCTCTCCAGGCCTCTCAGGGCCCGGTTTCACTGACTGGACCAGTCCACAGCTGTCCTGGTGTGGCCGTCCTGCCTCGGCCTCCCCTGCACTGTGACTGTAGCAGCCCAGCCCTGAGGTGGGCCCTGTGATGGACCTCGTGGTCCTCACGCTTGTGCAGTGACCTTTCACCCACCGGGCCACCTCCCCGGCACCCTTTGGCTGCTTCCCGTCAGGTGTTTGGACACCGCAACTCCAAAAGTAAGTCTTATAATCATGAATGCGCACAACACACTGAACAGAATGCGTCCCGTCTCTGAGACGGGAAACACTGTCACAAATACAGAGTAAACAAATCGAACCAGCACTCGGCCTTCACCAATCCCATCATGGAAGGAATTCAACATTTGTTTCTGTGCTGGGTAGAATAAGGATCACACAGGGACAGTGATGATAGGGATCGTGGGGGACACACTGCTGTGGCAGCAGCGGCAGGCTTGGTGGCTGCATCCCCAGGACTGACTGGAGGGTGAACGAAGCGTTTCTCACATGTGATCATGTGAGGATGGTATCATGACCTGTCTTACACACATGGAAACCAAGGCTCAGGGAAGTTGAGTCGCCTCTCCCCTGACCCCCTCCCCGCCAAAGCCACACAGCTAACTGTCTCTGTACCCCGTGCTCCTGACTCCCTCATTGAGGAGGACATGGGTGGGTGCAGTTTCCTCTCAGGGTCACCTTCCAGCCAAGGAGCACGGAGCCCCCCTCCCCCAGCCCCACTGCCTGCCTCTGCTCGCACCGAGCTTGGCCGGCCAGGTGCTCAGACTGAGTTGTCAAAGAGGAGACAGAAAGGAAGAAAAAGCAATTTCTTCCATTTCTTGGCTCAATCCTATGCAGTCAATACTGTTAACAGTAAATCAAATATCAGGACTGCATTGACCCAGGAAAAGGCCAAGGAGAAAGAAAACCCACAGCAGAATCCAAAAAGTAGAAAATGAGTCCAGCCCGGGCTGTAAATCATTCCTGGGGGCGGAAACTGCCCTGGCAGCTGGTGGCTGGGGCTCAGGCTGCCCCCAGAAAGCCAGGGCCAGTGCTTTGGGTAGGCAAGTGTCCTTGTTCCCCCTGCACTGGGGGACAGGAGGTCTCCCGAGTGTACTCTGTCACTCACCAGGCTGAGCTTGGAAGAGACCTCTGGAAAGGTTTCCTGGCCCCTCTGCTACTTGATTAACACGTTCTCCAGTATAAATGTTCTTTTAAAACGTCAGTGCTGAGTGCGGCAACACACGCCTGATACCTTAGCACGCGGAGGCCAAAGCAGGAGGATTCCAAATTGGGGGCCAGTCTGGGCTGCAGTGAGTTCTGGGCCAGTGTGAGCCATGTGTGAGAGACCCTGTCTAAATAAACACCCTCAAAAGCTGGGGTTCAAGAAACGACTCAGTCAGTCAAGCACAAGCCGGACATGGTGGTGAGTGCTTGCAGCCTCAGTGCTGGGGAGGCAGAGACAAGGGGCTCCCTGGGGCTCCCTGGCCAGCCAGCAACCTGCTTGGTGAGCTCTAGGCCAGAGAGAGACCCTGTCTCAAAAACTAAGGTGGTGCTCCTGAGGAACAAAACTCAGGGCTGACTTCTGGATCCCACATGCATATGCAAGCACACTCACGCATGCGTGCGCATGCACGTGCACACACACACACACACACACACACACACACACACACACATGCATGCACACACACATGCACACACAAGTAAATGAAAATAAAGTCACAATCCCCTACAAAATATCAGGTGTATCTGGCCATGTAGCCTCTGATGGTCAGTGTACACATTCAACAAACACCTTTTCAGCCACTATGTGCACACATTGTCCTAAGCCCCCCCCCCCCGCCCCCGGGGGGGACTCAACTGTGAGCCAATGTGTATAGCCCTGGCTTCACTGGGCTCTGTTGTCCTGAGTGGGGGGAGATGGGAGATAATTATGATCCTACAGTCTAGTCACTGTGAGGCAAAATAAAGGCAGGGGGCACTGGGATGTCAAGTTCAATTAAGGGGAAGGGACTTTTGATCAGAGGCTTTGCTCTGTGAGGGCGGGGCTGAAGTGCAGGGGTGGAGGCTTGCCCAGCATGCCTTGAGGTCAGTTCCTGCAACCACAGAGTTAGAGCAGGTGAGGACCGGAGCCCTGGGGACATGAGATGAGATTGCTTGAGCTGAGGGAAGAGCAGTACAAGGGCCCTGTGGCAGCCTGTGCCCTGGAAGTGTGAGGAAGGAGGCTGTGGGGATTGAGGGGAGCAGGGTGGTGGAGCTGAGGCTGGACGGAAGACCAGGTGGGATTAGTCAGAGAGTTAGGGGCTGCAAAGGGACCTGTCTCCATCAGAATCTTCTGTGAGCACCTGATCGGGGAAGATTCTGAGACAGGAAAGGACGTTTTTGGTCATTTACTCTGCAAATGTCTGTATGATTGAAGTGCATGCTTGGCATGTAGTAACTGTTCCTTGAGCAAAGGGGGGGGGTGCCATGTAATAACTGTTCCCTGGGCAAAGGGGGGTTGCCATGTAATAACTGTTCCTTGAGCAAAGGGGGTTTGCCATGTAATAACTGTTCCCTGGGCAAAGGGGGGGGATGCCATGTAATAACTGTTCCTTGAGCAAAGGGGGGTTGCCATGTAATAACTGCTCCCTGGGCAAAGGGGGGGGGGTTTGCCATCTAATAACTGTTCCCTGGGCAAAGGGGGGGTTGTCATAATAACTGTTGCCTGGGCAAAGGGGGTTGCCATGTAATAACTGTTTCCTGGGCAAAGGGGGGTTGTCATGTAATAACTGCTCCCTGGGCAAAGTGGGGGGGTTGTCATAATAACTGTTGCCTGGGCAAAGGCAGGCAGTGCTGGATGATGGTAGCTAACACCCGCTGTGGCACCAAGCTGTTGTGTTCCAGCAAATGCCTTCCTCATTCTCAACCTTCCTTTGGGGCTTGTCGGCTCCCCCTCCCTTCTTCCCTCCCTCCCTCTCCCCTTCCTCATCCTCCTTCTCTTTCTCCTTCTGAAATACTGCCTCACTGTGTTGTCCAGGCTGGCCTTGAACTCCTAGGCTCGAGTGACGTGCCCACAACGTTCTAGGTGTTTATAGTCCCACACTGCTGTGCATGTTTTTCATGTTTATAGCCTTAAAAACACACCCTGCACAGGCAGGTGAAAACTGGGAAGCCAACTGGACATGCGGTGCATGGTAGCCCCAGTGCTTGCAAGCTGAGGTGGGGTGATCTTAAGGCCAGCCTGGGCACCCACTTGACATTGAGTTCTGTGGCCCCGGGTGGCCACACACACATCAGGAAGCTATTTCGCCCTCCCCCATAGTGGGACATGCCTCTGTGTCTCTCTTGTGATTTTCATGAAGGAGAAATGCCAGAGCGTTCTTGGGCACGTGACTCAGTACCTGGTCATGCAGGAACTGAGGGACTCAGCCAGCACAGGCTTTCATTTGTGGGAGCTTTTTAAAGGAGAGAGCTGGTGGGGAAAAGTCATTGGTGCTGGGACAAAGCTCCAGGTCTGTCCTGCCTCCCACTCCAGCTCTTCCACCTTTCCCTGAGCAATCCGGTCCCTCTACTTCCTCAGAGCCTCCTGTCTTTCCTTGCCCTGGTCCCCTCTGCCCTCCTGGGTAAAGCTAGCTGCCCGTCCCATAGCCAGAGGGTTTCTTGAGACCCTGTGGCACTCCATGGGATCTTCCAGGAAGATCCCTCCATGCCTCCAGTTCCCGGTTCTCGTTTGACATGGGTGCCTGCCTCGCTTGCTGCCTCCTCAGACTCACTTCTTGCCACTGCCTTCCCGACAGTGTCTCAGTACAGAAGGAGCTGGAGAGACCGCTGGGCAGTGAAGCTCTTCTGAGCAAGTCCGGGGGGGGCTCCCCCGCAGCTCGGTCCCCAGAACTCACGTGTGTGCACATGTAACCCCAGCGCCGGGAGGCAGAGACAAGCAGGTCCCTGGGGCTCACTCGCCAGTCTAGCCTACTCGGTTGAGCTCCCTGCTTCCTCTCAAAAGACAAGGTGGGTAGTTTTGAGAAACGACCCCTGGGGCTGATTTCTGGCCACCACACACATGTGCACACGCTTGCACACAGAAGGCACTCTCTATGAGCACACAGTAGAAGCCGTCCCCCATGGCTCTTGGGGGTCTAGCAATGCCCTAAGCACTTATAGGTGCTGAGGTCAGCATCAGGAACCTAGGCAAGTGGTGTTATCTGGGCCACCAGGCCAGAATCTGAGGGCAGGGAGCCACGTCTTGGCTGTGCCCCCCTTCAGTGCCTCTCTGTCTTGGGTCATGCCCAGGAACTCCCCGCTACGCCAGCCTCTTGCTCTCTGGACCAGGACTTGCTTCTGGGGTGCACTTGGATGAGCTGAGCAGGGTGGGGGAGGGGCTTGGCGAGAGGGGTGGTGTCTGCTACCTCTCCCTTGGGGTCACCAGGGGTCAGTGAGCAGGGGCTGGGCTTATGAATTTCTGCTCAGGGTCCCAGACAAAGGGGGCTAACTTGGCAATGTTGTTACCTTGGCAACCCTCTCCGTGCTAGAGAGTGGGGGAAGAGGCACTGGGGGGGGGGCTGTGGGGAGAGAGGGGCATTGCTGGAGGGCTGGTCTGTGTGGGTGTCTTACCTTCCCCACTCCTTGTTCTCTCTACCTTCCTGCGTTTTAAGAACATCCAGAGAGCTGGATTTGAGTCTAGACACCTCTAACTCGCTGTGTGACCTTGTGCTGGTGACTTGCCCTCTCTGAAGTTCAGGTTTTTCTCCTATGAAACTGGGGAACAATCTGGATCATCTGTAGGGTGATTCAGAGAAGCTGAGCACTATCTGGAATGTGAAAGCCAGGGCTGGGCCCTGTTAAGCATCCCCCCCCCCCCCCCCGCAGCTGTTTCTCATTTGATCGTTTCTTATCATTTGGGATTAGTTAGCCATTAGTTAGCCACGAAGTCACTGCCTGGTGAGCGACTTAGTCAGGGTTACTACTGCCGTGACGAAACACTGTGGCCAAAGCAACCGGGGGAGGAAAGGGTTAATTCAGTTTCCACTTCCATATCACTGTTCATCACCAAAGGAAGTCTGGGCAGGAACCTGGAGGCAGGAGCTGATGCAGAGGCCATGGAGGGGTGCTGCTTACTGGCTTGCTCCCCGTGGCTTGCTCAGTCTGCTTTCTTATAGAACCCAGGACCACCAGCCCAGTGACGGCCCCACCCATCATGGCCTGGGCCCTTAACCATCAATCACTGATTAAGAAAATGCCCCACAGGCTTGCCTACAGTCTGATCTTATGGAGACATCTTCTCAATGGCGGCTCCCTCCTCTCTGATGATTCTAGCTTGTGTCAAGTTGACATAAAACCAGCCGGGACTTCCCAGTCAGCTTCCAGAGCCATAAAGTTGGGGACGTTTTTAAGGACCCAGGTGGCTGTTCTGGGAGTGTGGGTGCTGATGTGTCTTGGTTATTGGATTCAGATGTGAGTCACGTGAGAGCAGGTGAGGAGACCGAGGCTAAGTCTGAGGGTGGCTTCTGTCCTGCCTCCCTGCTCCAGCCTGCCTCCCTCCGGGCTGCCAGGGCTGCTCTGATGCCCGGAGGTGAGTTTGGGGCAGGGATGAGAGCCTGGCGGGCTGTTTTGTACCAGGAATAAGTCAGAAGACAGAACTTGGTGTCTGTCCTAGGCCGACTCCCAGACTGTGCGGTCACTCAGGGGATCAGGCTTCCCATGTGTCTCAGAAGCAGATTGGTGACAGGCCGGGACCAAAGTCACCCTGGTACAGGGTTCACACCCTGTTGGAAGCCAATGCAGTTGGTTAGAGTTTCCATAAGGAGGGGAAGCTGGCCCTGGATTTGGGGACACATTTATACTAAAAAAAGCGTTCACTGTCCACCTTTGGCAACCTTACCTGACTTATTGACTTACTATTTTTGAGACAGGATCTTGACAGGCCTGCCCCGGCCTCTTAAGTTCTGGGATTTCAGAACTGTGCCAGCACAGAGCAAAGACTTTTATATTTTTAAAACCAAGAATCTCCATTGCGTGCATGCCTGGGTACATGTCTGTGCACCACATGTGTGCAGAAGCCCATGTTGGTCTGAAGAAGGGTTGGATCCCCTGGTACTGGAGTTACAGGCAGTTGTGAGCTGTGGTTTCTGGGAAGAGGAGTCCTCTGCAGGAGCAGCCATTGGTCCTCACAACACCTGAGCCTTCTCTCCAGCCCAAACAACTTTTTTTTTTTTTTTTTTTTTTTTTTTAATTTTTATTTTGCAATACAATTCAGTTCTACATATCAGCCACAGATTCCCTTGTTCTCCCCCCTCCCGCCCCCCTCACCTTCCCCCCAGCCCGCCCCCCATTCCAATCTCCTCCAGGGCAAAGCCTTCCCCACAGACTGAGATCAACCTGGTGGACTCAGTCCAGGTAGGTCCAGTCCCCTCCTCCCATGTCCAATTAGCGAGAATGAGGAGGGTTTATATAAGAGAGAATTGTTGAGACCAAGGTCGGATAAAGCGCAGAGACAAATAGCCAAACAAACGGAAACACATGAAATATGAACCAATGGCTGAGGGGTCACCAACTGGATCAGGCCCTCTGAGTGGGTGAGACAGTTGATTGGCCTGATCTGTTTGGGAGGCATCCAGGCAGTGGGACCGGGTCCTGTGCTCATTGCATGAGTTGGCTGTTTGAAACCTGGGGCCTATGCAGGGTCCCTTGGCTCAACTTTTAATTTTCAATCTTTGGACGTTGGGGATGGGACTCAGCTGGGCGCATGAGGAGGCGCTGGCTTCCTACTGAACTGCACGCCATCATCCTCATACCGGGGATTTGAACCTCCTCAGAGCTGCTTCGCCCTTGCTAATGGAAGTCACGTGGTCTGTATGTGGGTTTCCCCTGAAGCCTGGAGCCCCCCCCCCCCCCCCCCCCCCGCCCTGGGCTCACCCGGCCCGGGCCCCAGGCCTGCAGTTCCGCGGCTGGCCACGCGGTGTCGCCGTCGGCCCGCGGTACCCGGGAGAGGCGGGCTGGCCCATCCATCACCCGGGCGCGGTGCAGACAATGCGGGGAGCGGCCGGCCCGGCCCGCGCTGTACAAAGGATGCGCTGTTAACACGTGTACGGTAATGGGCTCCCCCACGGCCTCTTCCCGGGCCGCCCGCTCCCTGCCCGACGCATGGCCGGAGACATCCATCTAAATTATGTCACCCGGCTGAGAGAGGCTCCCTGCCCAGGCGGCCCCGGCCAGCCTGCCGTGTGTGTGTGTGTGTGTGTGTGTGTATGTGTGTCTATGTCTGTCTGTCTGTCTGTCTCCTGGGCCAGCCTGCCCTGTGTGTGTGTATGTGTCTCCTGGGCCAGCCTGCCCTGTGTGTGTGTGTGTGTGTGTGTGTGTGTCTGTTTGTCTGTCTCCTGGGCCAGCCTGCCCTGTGTGTGTGTGTGTGTGTGTGTGTGTGTGTGTGTGTGTCTCCTGGACCACCCCTGGCCCCCTGCCCAGCTGGGGGAGGAACCTCACAGGTGAGCACCTACTATGTGCTGAGGGAGAAACTGACGCTGGACAGGGTGTATTTGAAGTTACACTGCCCCGCAGCTTGCCCGGTCGGCCTGAAACATCAAACCAAAACAAAATGCACCCCAACTTACTGACATCTGAATGTCACCCCACACCCCAAAACACTCGTGTTTAAAGATTCTGTTCCGGGTCTGGGAGAAGGCACAGGTGGTTAAGCACTGGCCACACAAGCCAGAGCCTGCGTGCCACGCCCGTCACATGCTGGGTGTGGTGCTCCTTCGGTGGAGGGACCAGAGGATCTCAGGGTGCCAGGTCCTCCTCCTGGCTTCTAAGGGCGATGTCATTTGGACCCTTTGTGTGGGTGTGTGTTTTCACTCCTTTGAAGATGTGCATCCGGCAGGGAAGCTCTTGGGTCATATGATAATGCTGTATTTAATTATTCGAGGTGCTGCCAGCCCGTTTCTCTTGTGGCCGTATCATTTTCTACTCCCAGCAGCATACAAGGGCTTGCATTCCTTTAATGGTCTGACTATTTTAGTCTGGCCATCTTATTCTGGTCTCTTGCTTTGAGTTTGATCTGCATTTCTCTGCTGATTAATGATGTCTAACATCTTTTCCTGTGTTCTTTGGCCGTCCGTATTGTACGTCTTCTTCATCGAAACATCGATTCCTATCCTCTGCCTATTGCCAACAAGCATCCCTTTGTTGTTGAGGTACCAGAGCTCTTTATATATGATGGACACAGTTGCTTATCTTCTGCCTATTGCCAACAAGCGTCCCTTTGTTGTTGAGGTGCCAGAGCTCTTTATATATTATGGACACAGTTGCTTCTCTGCCACAGGGTTTGCAGCTCGTGGCTGCCTCGTCTCTTGGGTCTGCAGCATCATTTGCTTCATCGAAGTTTCAGGTTTTAGCGCACAGCCTCATGTTTTTATTTTTGTCTTGTGTTTCCCAGGACTGTGGTGCGTTCTCTGAGGACCCCATAGTGCGTGACTCTGAAATTGATGTATTTTGCTGTCCGTGGGTAAGGGGCATGAGGAAGGGGCTGGTCAGGGTGTGGAGCGCCAGGGAAGAACAGTGGTAATTGTGGAAGAGAGCAGACATTAGCTGTTCTTGTTGGTAACATGGGGAGGCCACTCAGTGCCTGGGCCTCGGGTCTCCATCTGCACAGTGAGGAGAGACATGCACCCTTGGGGTTTCCGTGACATTGGAGGAGGGTTCGAACGTGGTGAAGATGCTCAGGGGTCAGATGAGATGCCACGGCCTTCAGTGGGGTCCCAGGCTTTGCACCCTCAGCACCATGGGCTCAAATCTGCCCCTGGGATACCTGGTGTCATAACACCCGGTCGGAAATCCCTGCCCAGTGGCTCCTTTGGTCCTGTTGAAAGCTGTGAGGGCAGAGGGGTGGAGGAACAGCGTGCGCCGTGACTCCTATGGGTCTCCTTGGACTCTAGGGGAGCCCAGAGGGTAGTGAGGCCTCCGTCTCCAGCTCCCAACGAGGCACCTGAGGCTCAGAGAGGCCCAGTCACTGTGGCAAGGTCACACAGCCCACCTTGGAATGAACTGCCGAGCGGAATTCTTGTCTCTGGCTTCGGGGCTTCTCTTCCAGAGTTGGAACTATGGAAGAGCGAGTGTCCACCACGCACCTGTCCTTTTGCCCACCTGCGGGATTATTCTCTACCATGGAACTCGCTGTTAGAACCTGCTGAACTTACTGCTTGCCCTTTGGACCTCAGTGTCTTAAGCTGTCCAATGGGGACGTGGACTGTCTGTATCCCCAAGGCTGCTGTGAGAAGTGAGAGCTGGGCCTAAGACTGGCTCACTGCCGGACCGACCCTGGGTGCCACACACTGGGTTGTTGAGACTCCCTGAGATTGAGAAAAACTCAGGCAGAGACTGAGCTGGGCTCAGTCTGGACGGGGCTGCACGCATCAGGTCCTGGGTTCCATCCCCAGACTGCAGACACCAGGTGTGGCGCTGCACACCTGTAATCCCAGAACTCGGCAGGAGGATTAGAAGTTCAGGGTCAGCATACACACAGTGACCCTGTGTTCAAGGCCAGCCTGGGATACAAGAGACCCTGTTTAAAAAGTCACACCAAATGGAAACAATGCCTCCCAACACCCACAAAACTCACATACAGAAGCTTTGCCGTATTCCACCCACTAAGATGGAGGAGGGTCTGGTCAGGCCGTCCCTGCCCACCTCTGGGCCTGGGCCTGGGCCTCAGAGTGGCATTTCCAGGGCTGTGAGAAGAAGCCCATGGTGCCCCCTGCTCCCAATACAGGTGGAGAAAATTGATTCCGGCCCTCGGGGCCGCAGGTGGCAGGACAATTACCCAGTGTGAGCTGGGAGATGGGAAGGCCTGGGGTCACGGCTAGCTGATGTGACTGCGTATCCTTCCTGTTGGCCGTGGGCCAGCTGCGCTGAGCCAGACGGACACATGGGCCACTTGTAATGCACCAGGGCCTCATCGGGTTCTCATGGGTGCTGCCTCCCAAACCCCAGCACGCTTCTAGAAATGTGTTTTCCTGGGTTCTGTTCTCTCTGTCCACAATGTGCATGTGTGTTTGCGTGGGTTCGTGTGTGTGTGCGCGTGCGTGCGTGCGTGCGTGCGTGCGTGTGTGTGTGTGTGTATGTGTGTGAGCGTGCACGCCGCTCAAGCTCAGCCCTCTGCAGCCCTTGGTGTCCGGATAACCATAACTTCTGGGTTGGCACACAGGGCCCTGACTAGCCATGAGTCACCATGGCCTTACTGGAGTCCAACAGAGCCTTGAGCTGAGGCTAGCCCTGGCTCCATAGGTGCCATTTTGTTGAGTTCCATGGGGGGTTGCGGGGGCAGGACCTGTCTGAGCCTCTGTCTCCCCGTCTCTGGAACTGAGCTTCTGTGAAGAGCACAGCTCAGGGCCTGGAAGTGGCCTTGCTGGTGTAGTGGGAGCCGGTATTGACTGGGCTGGGGTAGGTGTAGTTGAAAGCCTCCCTGTGGGGAAGCAGAGGGATCAGGGCCTGGGGGAGCCACTTCCCCAGTTCCCTCATCAGTACGATGGTGTCAGCCCAAGGAGCAGCTTGGTGGGGCTTCAAGGAGGTTGGAGGCCAAAGGTCAAGCCTGGAGAAAGTGAACAGCTGGCCTTGGTGGAGGAAGACAGGAGTGGGGGTTGGGGAGTGGGTCTGGGTCCCCTCAGTGTGGATGTCACAGACGGTCCTGTCTATGGTGCTCCGGCCTTGTGCCTCAGTTTCCATACTGGTCAGCGAATGACACCCTGGATGGCTGGGTTAGTGGGAACGATAGGTGTTCACGCTTGGGGTCACGGCAGGAGACAGAACAAGGCCACAGTGTGGCCTGGCTTGCTCAAGTTCTTGGGCTAGGGCTGATAGACGTCATGCCCCAGCCTCAGCCTCCTTCTTCCAGTGGAGGCTGAAGAGAGGACACCGTTTACCACAATGCTCTGTCGCCTTGACCCTGGCATGTGTGTGTTAGTGTCTGCGTGGTGCTCTCTGGCCCTGGGAGGTATGTACGTGGGGAACAGCACTGAACCCACTGAGGAAACTCAGGCTCTGAATCAGGAAGACATGGGCTGTCATCCTGACCCGGTTGGACCTTTTTTGTTTGGGGTGTCGGGTTGGAGATCGTACCCAGGACCTCATGGATGTTTAGCAAATGTTCTGCCACTGAGCCAAACCCACCTGAGGTCCAGACGCTGCCCTGGGAGCCTCACGCCTCCTGTGGAGAACCAAGGAGCAAGGAAACCCTGTTGTCCTGCTTAGGTCCCCAGAGCTCAACGCCTACTTGGTGTTCCACAGGCAGGCCAGTGCTCCCAGCACGCAGGCCAGTGCCCCCAGCATGCAAGCTAGTGTTCTCAGCATGCAAGCCAGTGCTCCCAGCAATAGGCCAGCGCTCCCAGCACACAGGCCAGTGCTCCCAGCATAGAGCCCAGTGCTCCTAGCATGCAGCTCAGTGCTCCCAGCACATAGCACAGTGCTCCCAGCACGAGGCCCTATGCATGGCAGGTACAGCATGAGAGGTCGGTCACACCTGTCTGTCTGGTGATGTGAGGCAGGCGTCAGGTCTGGGCCCCGACAGTGAGTGCTATGAGGACAGTCCTCCCTGGTTCTCCTCTGCCCTCACCTGACCCCGTGCAGGTCCAGACTGGCCCCAGGAAGGTGAGGGTTTGAACCCCCTTTGCCCCTGGTGTGCCCAGCCGAGAGGCCTTTTGGAATTGAACAGTGCACTGCCCCCTTTTACAGAAGGGCACACCGAGGCCCGGCCGAGGGAGTAGCCGATCCAAGGACACAGAAAATGGTGGCGGGGATCAGCCTGGAATTTGGTTCCCACCTCCTGCTTCACTTGTGATGCCCGGTGGTGCCGTGCGGCCGCGGCAGGTGCCCGGTGGTGCTGGTGCCCGGTGGTGCCGTGCAGCGCGGCAGGCCCGCTGGCTGCTCCCCATCTCCCAGTGAGGTGCAGCTAGAACAACCGTGCGAGAGTGCAGTGGTCAGAGTCGTGTGAACACAGGTTCTCCGAGGGGGTCAAGGGTTATTCTGTGTTCCGTGGTGACCGTGGAGAGCAGAGACAAGACTACAGGTCCACACCGGAAGGGCGTGGGTCTGTGGAGACTGATGGGCAGGGGGCCGTCTGCCGAGACCCCCAGGCACAAGTGTGGGCTCCTTCGCACTGAAGAACCTGGCTCCGTTCCCCGGGCCAAGTCAGCTCCAGGACCGCTCAGTCCTGCCTTTGGGTGGAGACGGGGGTCTCTGGGACTCTGGTCGTCCCCCCACCCCCCACATCAGAACCCTCCTGAGTCTGGAGCTGGGGTCTGAGGTCAGTCTGCCTGCAGGTGCCTGGGCTGGAAGGCGGCCTGTCTGCTGCTGCGTCTACACGCCATCTTGCTTCATCCATCCAAAGTTCTCTTTTGATGAGGGGCCCGGGGCTGTAGGGCAAGGCCCGCCCTGTGGCCTCATCTAACAGGCAGAGACCCCATCTCAGATGAAGAACCACTCGGGAGCCTGGGGTCAGGACTTCAATGTCTTTGTGTGTGTGTGTGTGTGTGTGTGTGTGTGTGTGTGTGTGTGTGTGTGTGTGTGAACATGTGAGAGTCGGCTGTCTCCTTCCACTTTGTAAGCCTCAGGGATGGAACTCGGGTCTCCAGCTTGGCCGCAAGCTCCTGCATTCACTGAGCCATCTTGCTGGCCCTTAACCTTAGCGTTTGAGACAGTGAATCTCACTAGTCTGAAGTTCATCTACTAGGCTAGGGTGTAGTAGGAATCTTAAAAGTTCTTGCCAGTTCCTTTGCTGATCCTGTTTCCTCAGACAGGAGGCCTCTCAGTCCTCATCCAGAATGGATCTCAGCTGAACTGCTGCTCCAAAGCCTAAAAGCTTAACCAGCCAAATGCTTCTAGTTTTTGGTCTTCACGCCTTATATATCTTTCCTTTCTACCATCACTCCCTGGGATTAAAGGCTCACTTCTTGGGATTAAAGGCGTGTGTCACCATGCCTGGCTGTTTCCAATGTGGCCTTGAACTCATAGAGATCCAGACAGATTTCTGTCTCTGGAATGCTAGGATTAAAGGTGTGAGTGCCACCATTTTCTAGCCTCTGTATCTAGTGGCTGTTCTATTCTCTGACCCCAGATAAGTTTACTAGGGTGCACAATATTTTGGGGAACACAATACCACACTAGGGTGATTGATCGGCCAGTGATTTCCGGGGGACTTCCTCTCCCTGCCTCCTTAGGTCTAGTATTGTGGATGTGCATTGCCAGGCCCAGCTTTTTATGTGGGTATTGGGGATTCGAACCTAGGTCCTCATACTTGCAGGCAATCAATTTACTGATTGAGCCATGTACCCAGCCCCTGAAGACTTCAGCATTTCTTGTGTTGTTGTTGTTGGGAAGACAGCTTAAGCAGTCAGTCATAATTCTGTGATGACGAACATTGTATAGTGCATTTATTGACTTACTTTTGAGATAGGGTTTCTCCCTATAGCTCTAACTGTCCTAGAACTCTCTGTGTAGACCAGGCTGTGCTTGAACTCATGGAGATCTGCCTGCCTCTGCCTCCGGAGTGCTGGGAATAAAGGTATGCACCACCATGCCTGACAACATTGCAGTGTTTTATGAGCATCGGACGCCTAGTTGGCACTGGACCAGGCCCTGTATTCTGTGAGTAAACTGGCATTCCTGCATTGTGGGTACCTAGAGGGATGGGGGTGAGTGGTCTCAGCAGCAACCGTGGGACGCAGGAGCGTGGGCAAAGCAGGAACAAGAAGTGTCTATGTCCTGCATGGACAGCTGCAGGACACAGTCCAGGAGGGGGAGGGCAGGGCAGGCTGTGCGTGTGCGTGCGTGTGCGTGTGCGTGTGCGTGTGCGTGTGTGTGTGTGTGTGTGTATACATGTGCAGGTGGCCCACAGCCAAGGAGTCGCTGGAGGCAGTCTCTGCCCAGGTTGGTGACCGTGTTTCTACTTTTACAGCTGGACTTGTCCCCAGCCCTCTTTCTGCCGAGGAAGAGTTGAGGGCTGATGGGGAAGTGACTTGATCAGGGTCTCACCGTGAGCAGGACCTCAGGGGCAGTTACAGCAGTGCCTGTTTACACCACAGGCGCCAGCACCCGCCAGCTCCCCACACACCCACTCTCTGGGTTATTAAACTCATAGTTGACTTTCGGGGTGACCCAGGAGTTTCTAGGAAGGTTCTGCTGGGACTCGGGACAGTTTCTGCAGAGCTCTGGGTCAACTGCTCACACTTTCTCTGCCCATGTTTGGTCAGCGCCCACCCTAGGACTTCAGAAAATCCCAGTGGAATCCTTTGGACTCCTGCTGACTCGGCCTCAGGGGACTCTGCTGTGGGGAAGGACTGTCAGAATGAACATGTGACACTGGAGCCATCCTGGGGGCTGTGGGGACTTGTGGGGTCTGACCGGGGACCTTCAGGGAGGCTTCCTGGAAGAGATGCTGCTGGATCTGAGGCTTAAGAAAGAGACTGAGGTCCAGCACCTCGGGACAGGCGTGAAGAATGTGCCAGGCAGGATATATTCAAAACTTAGAGAAATGAGATTTTAATGGAAAGAGATTAAAGCTGCCAGGCCTGGCCGTGATGAACCTACATACATCTTTCTGAATCTTTCTAAATGCTTCAGATCACCTCTGGATTGCTTCGTGTGTATGTATGTGTGTGTGTGTGTGTGTGTGTGTGTGTGTGTGTGTGTGTGGTGTGGTGTGTGTGTGTGTGTGTGTGTGGTGTATGCATGTGTGTATGCATGTATGTGTACTTGTGTCCATGTGTATGCTCATGTGTCTGTGTGTGTGTGCTTGTGTCTGTGTCCATGTGTTTGTGTCTGTGCATGGGTCTATGTGTGTGGTGTGTACTTATGTCTGTGTGTATGTGCATATGTGTGTGTGCATGCATGCGCACGTGTGCGTGTGTAGAGCAGAGGAGGACACCAGGTGTCTTCTTCAGTCACTCCCAACTTTAGTTTTTGGGTCAGGCTCTCTCGCTGAATCCAGTTGCTCACTGATTGCTTGGCCTGGCTGGTGAGTGGGCGCCAGGCTCTCTTCTGTCTCTGCGCCTCCAGCACCGAAACATCCAAGCAAGTCACTGCTGTGCCTGGGTTGTTATATGTACTCTGGGGAGCAGAACTCATGCTCATAGCATCGCCCCAGCCCTGAGATTAAAAACTCGACATGCCTTAAACACAGTGGAAGTCACGGGGACAGGATATGTTTTAGGGGTTCAGCCTCTTGCACTTTGATCTTTGACCGGCGATGGGCTGTACCCTTGGATATGGATCCCGCTGATGTGGAGGGCAGCTCAGGACAGGAGAGCAGTGTCTTCTAGCGTGATGCTGGTCTGGAGGCAGAGAGAAAGGATGGATAGAAGGTGCACACCATCACAGTTCTGCCTGGTGTGACAGTAATCAATTTTCTGTTGTGGTTTGAATGAGAAATGTCCCTCATAGGCTCACATATTTGAACATGGGGACCCCAGCTGGTGGTGCTGTGTGGGAAGGATGTGGACCATTTAGGGGCGGAGCCTGGCTGGAGGAAGCAGGTCACTGAGGGGTGGGTCTTCAGGCTCTACAGCCTGTGCCCACTTCCTGTTTGCTCTCTGCTTCCTGAGTGTGAATCCCCTGGTTGAGGCAGGTGGCCTCTGTCAGGATGGCAGGGATAAGTTGGGGGAGGGACTGGGGAATCTCACAACCTGGAGGAGGTGTCTTGGGTAGGTGCTGGGGGCCTCTGGCTGACTGCTGTCCTCTGTCTTACTCAAGCTGCCCCGTGGTGGCTGACTTGACAGCCAGTTGGCGTTCTTGTGATTGCGTTTGATTCTCTGACTAATGACAAGCGATGAACTCGGTCTTCTCAGTGCGGCTTACAGTTGGA
This sequence comes from Peromyscus eremicus, assembly GCF_949786415.1. NCBI lineage: Eukaryota > Metazoa > Chordata > Mammalia > Rodentia > Cricetidae > Peromyscus > Peromyscus eremicus. The sequence goes on along the minus strand of NC_081438.1, from coordinate 1,977,642 downwards.
TAGCCTTGGGCCATCACACGGCCCTGCGTTCAAAAGGCGGCCTTGTAAATTGTCTAATAAAGTGATAAAGAGGGGTTTGCTAAATGACTTGTCTTTTAACCATTGTAATGGGGATTTTTGTAACATTGTTTTATGTGAGAATGCAGAAATTATCACACGTAATTAGAATCATCTCCAGTGTCTGCCAGGCCCCCGACACGTCCCGGAACCCGCGACACACTGAGCAAGTCAGCTCGTAAAAGCTAATCAAATACAGTTTTAAAATGCAGTCACATTTGGAGTGTCTCTGTGAAGGCAGTTGGGAAGGCCGCCCAAGCCAGCTCCACCTTGGAGGGAGGGGGAGGAAAAAGGGAGAGGGGAAGGGAGGGGAGGGGAGAGGGGAAAGGGAATGGGAGGGAGGGGAGGGGAGAGGGGATGGGAGGGAGGGAAGAGGAGAGGGAGGGGATAGGAGGAAGGGGAGGGGAGAGGGGAGTGGAGGGAGGGGAGAGGAGGGAGGGGAGAGGAGAGGAGGGAGGGGAAAGGAGGGAGGGGAGAGGAGAGGAGGGAAGGGAAAGGAGGGAGGGGAGAGGAGAGGAGGGAGGGGAAAGGAGAGGAGGGAGGGGAGGGGAGAGGGGATGGGAAGGAGGGGAGGGGAGAGGAGGGAAGGGAGAGGAGGGAGGGGATAGGAGGAAGGGGAGGGGAGAGGAGGGAAGGGAGAGGAGGGAGGGAATAGGAGGGAGGGGAGGGAGAGGAGGGAGGAGAGGGAGAGGAGGAAGGGGAGGAGAGAGGGAGGGAAGGAAGAAGAGGGGAGGGGATCCAGGCCATGGGTGTGTCTTCCTAGCATCATCAGGGACAGAGGGAAGGCTGGTGGCTGCTGGGTGGCCTCAGACCCAGCCGTTCAAGGGCCAGTCTAGAAGCCCCAGCGATGTTCCCTCAAGTCCTGCTTGGATCTGACATTTGCACTATGGGTTTCGTCTCATTCAGACCGACCTGATCCTTGTCTGCAGGTCTGAACTGTGCATCTGTCCATCTGCAAGAGGCAGAGTGTGTTCACCTGGAGGAGCTTAGACAATGCTGAGAGAGAGAGAGAGAGAGAGAGAGAGAGAGAGAGAGAGAGAGAGAGAGATGAAAGCTGCCTGACAAGCTTTTTCCGGGACACAGAGACATGGCTCTGCTTCCCCAAAGGCCCAGCCACTCCTGGTGGGAAGTGTTTGAGTGGGGAGAGTTACGGTGGAGGTGGATACTAAATGGTTCCTTATTTATTTATTTATTTATTTATTTATTTATTTATTTATTTATTTATTTATTTATTTATTTTGTGTGTGTGTGCACGCATGTATGTGTAGTGTGTATACATGTGTGTGGTGTGCGTGTGAGTCAGACCAGGGTTTTAGGCTCACACTGAGGACATCCTGGAGGAAGTGACCTCCCAGCTGACACTTGTGGGGTCAGGAGTTACCCTGGAAAGGGTGGTAGACTTGAAACTTTGGGAGGGAGGGAAGCATATGTGCAAAGGTCCTAAGGTAAGAGAGTGAGCTACCTGTCTGCCGCCTCTGCGTGAATTCTGGGGATTGGAACCACATACCTGTGTGTCAAAGCTGGAGCCACTGAGCCATCTCCCCAGCCCACAAATCATTGCTTTGTTTAGTTGGCTCCAGTGAGAATCAGCAAAGCCCCACCCTAGTTCCCAGGGACGTGGCTCCCTGCGAGGTCTGTCTTTTGGTTGTCCCGTGCGGCTCTGGTGCAGTGACGTGGATCAGCCTAGGCTCCCGCTGAGATGTGTGGGTGGCATCTGGGATGCATCTGCAGAAGTGGTACTGTGAAGCGAGGCGGTGCCATGGGGACACCAGCGGCTCATGAATATCCTGGGCACTTGTACCTGCAGCCTGGCCCAGCTCCTGACTCATCAATATTACAGCTCAGTGGTGGTGAGCTGGCCATCCCCAAGCTTAGTTTATGCTATTATCAGCTCAAAGAGCTGCAGTGGACAATTTTCAGAGGGCCACTCCGATCGAGCATGGGAAAGCTACTGTCTTCCAGAGAGACCACAGGCTGGAGCCTGGGGGTGAGGAGATGAAGACCCAGGTGTCCTTGATGAGCCTGAGTTCCAAGGAATATAGAGAAAATGTGTGTGTGTGTGTGTGTGTGTGTGTGTGTGTGTGTGTGTGCGCGCGCGCGTGCGTGCGTGCACGTGCATCTGGGAGAAGGAGCCAGCGGCCGTGTGGAGCCCTTGCTGTTTCTTACTGAGGCGCTCAAGGCTCACAGTGTGCGGCTGCCTCCTGGACCGTACAGAGCCAAGCTCACCCAGGATGATGTTGCACTTTTCTGGAAGACTGGGGAAACTTCCAGACCCTCCAAGTCATGACCTTCCTTCATCATGGTGAGGTGATCCTCCGGGCTAAATACGGACTTTCACTTGTTATCTGAGGTGACTTGCTTAACCTCTCTGAGCCCCAGTGCCTTCCCATGGCACATAGAGGAGCTTTGTTGGCACGGGGCAGCGGAGCCACAGCACAGTTCTGATGCCTGAGCCCAGGTCCGTTTGTTGTCACACTGTTTCAGGCCTCTGTGCACATCTGATGACCGGGAGCAGGAGGGGAAGATGGGCAATATCCCCCTTGTTCTTCAGCCTCTGTCTCAGGAGACGTCTGGCTTTCAAAGTATCTCTTGAGCTTTGAGCTCTCAACTGTGTGCTCCTGCAAGATCAAGAGTAAGTTACATTGTTTCTCCAAGAAGGAAGAGCCAGGGCACAGTGACACCAGATAAAAGCAAAACCAAGGTCCAGCAGATTAAAGGTCTCTGTCAGGCATCTGGGACTCACAATCTTCTGGGCTCCAAAATATCCACTTCTCCAGCTCTCCAGCCCGCCATGCACAGCACCGACAGGTAGGGTTAGACCAGCTCCACCCCACCCCTGCTGCCGTCCTTTTTGGTCATCCCATGTCACTGGCGTCTCCAAAATGCTATGGTCTCTACTGCAACTGGGCTGTGCCTCCAATAGCCTCTCCTGAGCTCTCTTTGGGGAATCTGCCCTTGCCACATAGTGCCAAGCCTTGATTTTTCTCCATGACTCCTTCAATCCTGCAACTGAGGATTGAAGTAGGGAAGGATTAAAATCTTCTACAACAGCTGAGATTATGCTGTCACCAATGGCCTCTCCTGTATTCTCATGGTGCCAAAGCTCACTGGCTTTTTGTGACCTCTTCATGCCTTCAAAAACAGCTTGCACATTGTCAAGTCAGGCTGCCAGACTTGGTCCCATTGGGCCACAGCTTCTGTGTGCTGACCCTGGGGAAACACTTCCCAGAAGACTTCACCTCAGTGATGCTGGTTTCTTCTTAATCACAGCTGATTCTTTGGCCCTACCTCACCAACATTCATTGTCCTAGCAAAGAAAAGATTTCACTTTAGTGGTTCTGGTCTCTTGTTAATCACAGCAAATTCTTGAGCTCCAGCTACGTGACACCACAGAGTCTTAATTCATCATGATCACATGATGGCCCTGGTAGACCCTTTACTTCACCCTGAAACTCTACAAGCCAGGCCTCCATTGTCCACACTGCTCTCAGCATTATCCTCCAAGTTCCCACCACAGCCCATTAAACTCTAGCCAATGTCCTTCCAACAGTCTTCCCAAAACACACGGTCAGGTCTGTCACAGCATACCCCATGATCTGGTACCAATGTCTGGTTCAGTTATTTTTCTGTTTCTGGGACAAACATGTTGACCAAAAGGAAGTTGAGGAGGAAAGGGTTTATTTCACCTTACCAGTCTCAGGTCACATCCCATGAGTGAGGGAAGTCAGGGCAGGAACTCAAGGCAGGAACCGAAGCAGAGGCCATGGAGGAATGCTGTTCACTGGCTTGCTCCTCACGGCTTGTTCAGCCTGCTTGTGGTGGTTTGAGTAAGAATGGCCTCCACAGGCTCATGTGTTTGGATGCTTGGTCCCCAGTTGGTGGAACTGCTTGGGAAGGATGAGGAGGTGTGGCCTTGTTGGAGGAGGTGTACCACTGGGGGTGGGCTTTGAGGTTTCAAAAACCCATGACAATCCCAGTTAGCTTTCTCTGTGTCTTATTGTCGTCTCAAGATGTGACCTCTCAGCTACTGCTCCAGCACCATGGTTGCCCATCTGCTTCTTTGCTCCCTGCTGTGATGGTCGTGGACTCCAACCCTCTGAAACTGTAAGCCCCCAATAAACTCTCTTCTGTTAGTTGACTTGGTCATGGTCTTGTCACAGTAATGGAGAAGTAACAAAGACTGTGGGCCCTGTGGTACTGTGCAATGAGCACTGTGGGTCCTGTGGGTGCTGTGCAGTGAGCTCTATGGATCCTGTTGGTTGTGTGCAGTGGGCACTGTGGACCCATTGGTACTGTGCAGTGAGCACTGGGCCCTGTGGTACTGTGCAGTGGGCCCTGTGGTACTGTGCAGTGAGCACTGGGCCCTGTGTTACTGTGCAGTGAGCACTGATGCCTCTAAGTGTTTCTTGATGATGCCTGGGATCCTGAGTGGCCAGAGAAGGCTGAAAGGACATGAGACACACAAAGGCCTCAAGTTCACTTCCGCTTCCAGCACGAACAGCTCCACCCACTTATCCTCTGTTTCTTCTTCTTCACAAAGCTGCTCCCCGCTGACTCACTCTGTGTCTCAGAGTTGCGGCATGTTAAAGAAAACAACAACAACAACAACAGGAACCCTGATCTGAGAGGGTGAGGGAGGCTGCACGCAGGACTGTGTGGCATCCCAGGACTGCGGCCCTAGAGGAGAGGGATGGAGTCAGCTCTAGATGGAGGGAAAGGGGGTGTTAGGTCAAGGGGTGTCTAAGGGCAGAGGGGTTCTCACCACGTGGACTGATTCTTGCTGAAGACACCAAAGGATGAGAGTTCAGAGTAGGAGGTAAGGGACTGGACCAGAGGTGGCGATTGACATGATGTGAGGGTCTTCTCTCCGATGGATGGTCAGGACCATCCCTGCAGTGAGGCCACATGGGCCCCCAAGGGCGGGGCCGAGGTCAAGGCCTTCCTGAGAAGGAAGTGTGGAGGACCTTGACTTAAGTTTGGTCAAGAAGAGAATTGTTGTCAGGATGCGAGTGCGGAGTCTCGCTGGGGGTGGGGGGTGGGGGGGCAGAGCGGGGAGTTGGAGGTCCATGTGCCTCGTCCCTTCTTCTTTGTTATCCTGGAGCAGGTGAGCTGAGCAGGTGGATTCTGCAGCTGGAGGAGCAGGTGAGCTGAGCAGGTGGATCCTGCGGCTGGAGGAGCAGGTGAGCTGAGCAGGTGGATTCTGCGGCTGGAGCAGGCCCTGCACACTGAGTCAGCACTCGGGCTGGATCCACAGTTCTGTGGCTTTATTTATTCTAGGATTCTGTGGCGTGGGTCTTTGTGTCTCTGGCACTCCAGCCTCGGCCTCCATGCACCTTTGACTCTATGTCTCTTCTGTGGCCTCCCGATGCTGGGACATGGACCAGTTCTTCCAGGAACAAAGCTCCTTTCTGGTCTTTGCCCTTCTGAGACTCAGGTCAGTTCTAGGCAGCATCTCTGGAGGATGATGGGGAAGGGGAGACAGGCTTCTCTTTGGCTGTCCAAGGGCAAGCTACAATGCCCACATCTGGCATCAGAGGTGAGGGGAAGACGTGGGACAAGAGAGGGAGGTCAGGTGACCGAGAGTGGCGTATGGAGGATGGGAAGGAGACAGGATGGATTGTGGGACTCCTTCCCTTTGGGAAAAGGCAGGTTTTGTTTTTCTGCGACAAACTATTACAGCTAGAAGTTTCCATCTAAGCTCTCATAAATTTCCTAGGATTGCTGACTGACTGAACGACCGAGTAAAACGCATAGATCCCTACTGTATTAGATAGTTTTATGCCAACTTGACACAAACTAAATTCTTCTCGGAGGAGGGAACCTCAATCGAGAAAATGCCTCCATAAGATGGGGCTGTAGGCAAGCCTGTGGGGCATTTTTTAAATCAGTGATTGATGGGACAGAGTCCAGTCCATTGTGGGTGATGCTATCCCCGAGCTGGTGGTCCTGAGTTCTATAAGAAAGCAGGCTGAGCAAGCCATTGAGGAGCAAGCCAGTAAGCAGCACCCCTCCATGGCCTCTGCATCAGCTCCTGCCTCCAGGTTCCTGCCCTGTTTGAGTTCCTGTCCTGACTTCCTTCAGCAGTGAACTATGATGTGGAGGTGTAAGCCAAATAAACCCTTTCCTCCCCAACTTGCTTTTGGCCATGGTGTTTCATCACAGCAATAGAAACCCTGAGTAGGACAGAAGTTGGTACCAGGATAGTGGGGTATTGCTGTGACAGACCTGACCACATGTTTTTGGGAGGGTTGTGGAAGGACTTTGGGACTTTGGCCTGGAAAAACCATTGAGTGTTCAAACCTTGGTGAGCTGTTCTGTGGGAGCTTGGAAGATAAGAATATTAAGAGACATGCAAAGGATGGAGGCCTGAGTTGAGAAGTAGTTCCAGAGGGAAGTTTGAGCGTCACTTAAAGATTCTACCAGGGCTGTTGGATATTTTGAATTAAAAGTCTGTGGTTCTGGTCTGAACAAGAGATCGGTATCATTGTAGTGGAGACTTTGCTTTGCTGAGACAGTGGATGCTGGCCAGCTGGAGCTGAGAAGTTATTGGCAGTTAGAAGAGACCAGCGGCATTGAGGTGAAGTCTTCTGGGAAGTGTTTCCTCAGGATCAGCACACAAAAGCTGTGTTCCAGAAGCCGCCAAGGTTGTACTTGGTGCTGGCAGCTGAACTTGGTAGTGTGAAGGTCACCCAGGTGGTGCTGGTTTTGAGGCATGAAGGGGTTGTGGAGAGCAGCTGAGACTTGGCACTGTGGAATGCCAGGAGAGGCCATTGGTGAGGGTGTAGCTGGAGTAGCAGTTGAAGCCCGAGGGTTAAAGGGCTCATGAAGAGCAGCTGAGGCTTTGCACCATAAAGAGAGCCCAGGAGAGGCTACTGGTGAAAGTGCAGCCCAGCTGCAGAAAAGATGCCAGCATTTTTGGAGATGCTAATACTATGGGAAGGCCACAAAGAACAGCAGCAGCCATGGAATGGAGCCCACCAGAGCTTAGAATGCAAGCTGTGTGTGCTTCAGAGGGCAGAGCTGGAGAAGTGACCCAAGCCCTTTGGAAGGGCCCAGAAGATGGTGAGTGAATCCTAGACATTGGCATTGAATTATTTACACAGTTGGAGTTCGGTTTTGCTTTATTCAGATTGTGACTGTGCCCTGGCTCTTCCCTCTTGAAGTTAGAAAGTATTTAATTTATTTTTGATTTTAAAGGAGCCCACAGTTGAGACACTCTGAATTTTAAAAGAGATTTTAGATATTTAAAGAGAGTGAGTTTTTAAAGTGTTTGAATTTGTAAAGGCTGTGGGGCCTTTAAGTTTGTAAAATGTTGTATGTTGTGCTGTCGATATTAGTGCGTAATCTTGGGGATGAATAAGAAAGGAAAGGTTGTGGCTTAACAGTGATGTGTGTCCAGTTCACAAGAGCTCGACTGTACTGAATAGTTTTATGTTAACTTGACACAAGCTAAAGTCATCTGAGAGGAGGGAACCTCAATTAAGAAAATGCTTTCCTAAGATAGGTCTGTAGGGCATTTTCTCAATTAGGGATTGATGGGTGGTGCCATCCCCGGGCTGGTGGTCTTGGGTTCTAAATGAAAGCAGGCTGAGCAAGCCATGGGGAGCAAGCCAGTAAGCAGAACCCCTCCATGGACTGTGCATCAGCTCCTGCCTCCAGGATCCTGCCCTGTTTGAGTTCCTGTCCTGACTTCCTTCTATGAGGAACAGTGATGTGAAATTGTAAGCTGAATAAACCCTTTCCTCCCCAACTTGCTTTTGGTTGTGATGTTTCATCACAGCTATAGAAACTTTAAGACACCCATTAAGCTCCCAAGTAAGAAAGGAAATTTTCATAGGGACCCAGGGGCTGCACAGTGGAAGATGTCCCCTCTGCCGGGGCAGGGGCTTTGCACGACCCAGAAAGTGCAGAACCAGTCACATGACTGCTCTTGGCTCGGGAAGGGAGCTGGTTGAACAGAATTTGGTCACATGGGACCCACAGCCTATGGGGGCCACTTGTTCGTTAGTCAGCCCCATAAGTGATGACTGCGTTAGCTCATTTAACCCTTACAGAAACTCCTATTCGGAGGAATCTCAGGCCGGAGAGACTGGCTCACCCACAGCAGCGTTTGTAATGATGCATCTGGAATTTGACACAAGCTCGCAGGTCTCCAGAATTCATGTCCCTCACTTCTCAGAGGATGACCCTCTCTGTCCCCAGGGTAGCTAGTGGTACATCTGTCCCTCCAATGTCAAGCTCCTGCACGCTCATCCTGCCTTCCTGCCCATGCTGGCCTGGATCCTGATGGGAACACCAGGCGTCTGCAGCATCCCCCACCGTGGCTGTGACCCCCGTGAAAGGCTGTGGGTGTTTCTCAATGTTATTTCTCATCTAGGTAAGAAACACGGGGAGGACATGTTTCTATCTCTGGTTCTCCCCAATTTCCAATCTGTTCCTCATTAGCCATTTAAACTTAATGACCTTCCAGAGGCTCCGCCCTGCTCTTTGGGAACTGTGGGGTGGCTCTCTGTGACTTCTCCTCTCCTGCTGCGTTGGCTCTACGTGGTGGGTCACTTCAGGGCACTGGGTCGGTCTGTGTGCCTTTGGGTCCTCTCTCATCTGTGCCACACCTAAGTACCTGTCCCTTCGCATAAGAAGAGCCACAGGGCTGCTGGACTGGAGTTCTGTCTGCTCACTGCACGAGAGGCAGCCGTCAGGACACAAGAGGTGGCGGGAAGAACATTGAGTTTATTCGAGGGATGGCGCCAGGGAAGATGGTTGAGGGAGGGCTCCCCCCAAAAAAACATTTTTGGGGCTCAGGTACATGAAAGGGGTCCTGTGGGAGGGCTGAGGGCTAATGGGAGACTCCACCGGATGGGGCCATGTCACAGGCTTTGTGCCCTTCTCTTCTGCCAGGATTGTCACAATTGGTTTTGACCGTCACTCCTGTGATTTCTACGCACGTTGTGCATCGCTGTCTTAGAATTCTTTGGACAAACACTCTGCTTTGCTGTGGCAAGTTAAACACCTTCCACATTCTGATGTCATCTGAACGTCACCAGACATACCTGGTTCTGTAAATCCAAAGATAAATTTTTTTTTTTGTGTGTGTGGCTATGCATTTAGGTGCCATTTCTCCTTATAATTTAGAATTTTGGGCCTGGGATGGAGGGGTGGAGGAACATCTCTGCAAAGGATTGCTCCAGAGGACAGCCAGTGTTACAGTAGCTACCCTAGGATGGATTTTTTAAAATTTATTTATTTATTTTACATCCCAGCTGCAGTTTCCCTCCCTCCTCTCCTCCCAGTCTCTACCCCCTCATCTCCCTCTGCACCCCACCCTCCTACATTTCTATTCAGAAAAGGGCAGGCCTCCCATGAATATCAATAAAACGTGGCATATCAAGTTGCCGTAAGACTAAGCATCTCCCCTCGTATTAAGGCTGGGCAAGGCGACTCTACGAGGAGTAGGGGTCCCAAAAGTTAGGAGTCCCACAAGAGGACCAAGCTACACAACTGTAACATATATGCAGAGGGCCTAGGTCAGGCCCATGCAGACTCCCTGGATGTCAGTTCAGTCTGTGTGAGCCCCTAGGAGCCCAGGTTAGTTGATCCTGTGGGTTTTCTTGTGACGTCCTTGACCCCTCTGGCTCCTACAGCCCTTCTTTTCCTCTTCTGCAGGATTCCCCAAGCTCTGCCTAATGTTGGGCTGTGGGTCTGCATCTGTTTCCATCAGCTGCTGGATAAAGCCTCTCTGATGATAATTGAGCTAGACACCCATCTGGTCACAGGAGATGGCCAGCTTAGGCTACGTATCTGCTACTGCTAGGAGTCTTAGGCCATCCTTGTAGATTCCTGGGAGATTCCTTTGTGCCAGGTTTCTACTTGACTCGAAATGCACCTCCTTTCCAGTAGTCTTTCAGTCTCTCCCCCGCAAACATCCTCAACTTGATCGTTCATGTTCCCATCCCCACCCGCCCTTAGTCCACTCAAGAAATCTCTTCTATTTCCCCTTTCCAGGGAGGTCTGGGTGTCCTCCATAAACCCTCCTTGTTACCTAGTCTCTCTGGGACTGTGGCATATAGCATAGTTATCCTTTATTTTACAGCTAACATCCACTTACGAGTGAGTACATACCATGTTTGTCTTTCTCAATCTGGGTTACCTCAGGATGCTTTCTTTCTTGTTCCATCCGGGATGGATCTTGAGGGGGAGTTCAAAGGGTAAAGGGCAGAGCATGTGATGAGCATAGGGCCAGGAAGCCAGGAGGGGAGCGACACATGACCCATCAAAGAGCTAGTGTGCTGGTCAGCCCACCTCTCTCGACTTCACGTCTTTACAGAGTGGAAATGCTCCAGACAAACACTGAAAACTCCACAGACTGCAGTGGAATCAAAAGATTCACACCAACGCTGTGTTTTGCACACGGCAGGGAGACACTCTGAAATATTAACTCAGGTCTCAGTTTTGAAGAGAATCGTACACATTTATTTGTGCACTGTGACCATCTCCTCCTCCACGCAGCTGCCGGCCGAGTGGCATTTATTGCCTCCAGGAAAGGATGCCACAGCATGCATCAGACGCGGGATGGCCAAGTCCTTGGTTTTTGAGTTTTCAAAGCTGGCCAAGGCCTGGGAGGACAATGGAAGATTTGGGAGGGCCTGCGTGTGGGTGAAGTGGCTCCATGCTAGGGCTAGAAAATGCCCATACGATAGGACTGGCAAAAATCAGAAGGTGTCTTAGGCAAGATGCAAAGGATGGTATGCATGGTGCACCTGACCCCAGACCTGAGCTGGAACAGGGTGGCAGGAGATGGAGGGCAAAAGGCATTGCTGACAGCCAGCTGGCACCCAGTCCTAGCACCCATGGGCAGTTAACTGTAAACATGGCTCCCTACCACTCAGAGTCAGGTCCTCCCGTAGCCTCCTGTCACTATGGCCTGGATTACACAGTAGCTACCCGAGGCCTCTGTGTGGGTGTCACAAGGACTCTGCAGCCTCCCCACTTATGCTTCTGGGTCCTCAGATTTCAGGGAAGCCGTGTGTGGAAGAAGCATGTGTAGAAAGACAGGAGGCCTGTGGCCAGCATGAACCTGACATGATGTGAGCTAGCTGGGAACCGGGGCCTCCACCCAGGCCTGATCTGATATCTGGATTGTATCCCATGAGCCAGTTTATCCAGGCGGGTTGCCCTTGAATTCCCAATCCAGGGACATGTCGTTCTCAGTCCAAGATGTCATGCTGAGAGTAATGTTCGTTGTGTTGAAATTAACTACAGTGCCTTTAAACTGTGCTTCTCACCCCCATTAGGTTAAGGGTCTGTCGGTAAGTGGGCTTTAGCTGGTAAGGAAAGTAATATGCCTAGACTTCCTGAAGTTTCTAGACTATGTGTAGTATTGAGCCTCCTCCCAGGAGCATCTGTATGTATTTTCAGGGCTATGGGAGTCTGGGGAAGCTAGGATATGATGAGCCACTAGAGTTTTGGAATAAAAATTCTCTGTCCCTGGAATCCTCCAAATTCGCTATTCCAGTGTTTGGGGAAAGCTGGCCCATTCCAGCCCTCTGCCTCCCAACTCCACCCCTCCTGTGAACACGCAGGGCTGTGCTCGCCGCCCAAGCCTTTCTGTCTCGTTAGAAAACCCCTGTGCTAAAGAGACCATTAAAAAAAGAAGGAAAGATAAATTGCCTGAAGCAGCAAGGCCCAGGAGGCCGGGGGAGAGCGGCGAGAGCAGCGATGGAAGACGAGACCGTGATTAGAGGGTAGAGCCGGAGCAGGAGCCAGAGGGGGCAGACACCTTCACTAGGGTTGCCAAAATGTTTGCACATCCTCTGCCGGTGGTGAATTGAGTTACTGAAAGATGCCCAGAATAGTTGCTAAGAGCAGTATCTTCCAGGGGCCGCGCAGAGCTGGGGTCCACCACGTTCCAGCTACTGTAAGA